>NW_006408673.1:7519340-7526074 GCF_000296735.1 Chrysochloris asiatica
TCTCATACTTTGAACATGTTGTCAGGAGGGAACAGTCGCTGGAGAAGGATGTCATGCTGGGTAAGATGGAGGGTCAGAGAAAAAGAGGAAGACCCACAACGAGATGGATCGGCCAGGTGGCATCATTAATGGCGTCAAGTGTGGCAGTGGTAGTGAGGTTGGCCCAGGATCGGACATTGTTTTGTTCTGCTGTGAGTGGGGTCGCTATGAGTTGGTTCCAACTCGATGGCACATGACAACAAGGGAACACTGAATGGGTTAAAATCAGGAAAGGTGTGTGCCAGGATTGTATTCTTTCACCATACTTATTCAGTCTGTATTCTGAGCAAATAATCTGAGAAACAGAATTATATGAAGAAGAATATGGCATCAGGATTGGAGGAAGATTCATTAACAACCTGCAATATACAGATGATAACAACCTTTGCTTGCTGACAGAGAAGAGGACTTACTGATGAAGATATTTACTGATGAAGATCAAAGACCACATCTTTTAGTATGAGTTGCACCTCAACATAAACAAAAATTATCACCATTTGACCAATACATAGCATCATGATGAATGGAGAAAAGATTGAAGTTGTCAAAGACTTAATTTTGTTTTGATCCACTATCACTCATGGAAACAAACAGCAGTCAGGAAATCAAAGGATTTACTGCATTAGGCAAATCTGTTGTACAAGACCTCTTTAAAGTATTCAAGAGCAAAGATGTCAGTTTAAGGACTAAGGTGCGCTAGACCTTAGCCATGGTATTTTTGGTAACCTCATATACATGAGAGCTTTGGACAATGAATAAGGAAGATTGTAGAAGAAGTGATGAATTTGAATTATGGTGTTAGAGAAGAAAACCATTGACTGCCAGAAGAACAAAAAATCCTGTGTTGGAAGAAGTACAGCCATTATGCTCCTTAGAAGTCAGGATGGCAAGACTTCATCTCTCATACTTCAGACATATTGTCAGATGCTAGTCTCTAGAGAAGGGCATCATACTTGGTAAAGTAGAAGGTCAGCAAAAAAGAGTAGTTGGATTGGCGCAGTAGCAGCTCGATGGGTTCAAGCTTAACAATTGTGAGGATGGTGTAGGACTGGGCAGTGTTTAATTCTGTTGTGTATAAGGTTGCTATGAGTCAGAACCGCCTCTATAGCACGTAACAACAACAAAATGAGAATAGTTAATGACCATTTTGTAATGCCCTTTTTGCACTCAATTGAAAATACTCTGTTCTCCGTATCTCAATTTTGGTACACTAAGTCTACAGACTTTCATCATGAACTTTATTTTGCTAAGATAATTTTGAGATAACTACTTTTCTCTGAATGCTTTCTTGTCTATACACTAAGAAATCACTTTTGAACTCTGCCCTATCCTGGTATTTACTGATCAAACTATGAAATGATACCTCTATCATACTACTTTTGTTAGCACCACACCACATGATCATATTTTCCACAGACTCTATGATCTTGTGTTAGTTACCTAGTGCCGCTATTACAAAAATAGCACAAGTGGATGGCTTTAACAGAAATTTATTCTCTCACACTTTAGGAGTCTACATGTCTGAATTCAGATTGCCACCTCTTGGGGAAACCTTTCATTCTCTTTCTTGGCTCTGGGAGAATGTCCTTGACTTCTTTCAGCATTTTGGGCCAGGTGTTGCTTGGAGATCTCCAGGTGTCTTGGCATAAATCTCTCGCTGAGTCTAGGAGATTGTCATTGCTCCAAAGGATGCACTCAGCTCCTCATTCTTGTTGGTAATGAGATCCCATCTCTGCTCACTTCTTTTTTTTTTTTTTTTTCTTCCAACTTCTTGAGATCAACGGTATTGTAGACTACACCCCACGGAAACTCCATTGGATCAGGGTCAAGGCTGTGACCTGAGTAAGGATGTTGCATCCATTTACAACTGATTGGCTGATCACATCATATCACATCATGGGCGATGATTATATCTTTACAAAAATGCCAAACCATTGAGAATCATGACCCAATCATGACCCATATTTCTGGGTCCACAATTCAATCCATGACAGAAGTAGTATCTCTTTTTTTTTTGCCCCCCTTACTGGCTCTGTTGTAGTCAGACTTTATATTTTACACATAATTGATTTTTCATTTATAAGTATGTTGCCTTGTACTCACACCTAATAAGTAGTATCTTGTTTTTGATGGATCATGTCTCTCTGATTTTTCAAGGTCACTTGTAATTCTGTTATTTATCAGAGTTGCTAGAAACCTTGACAAAATGACTGAGAATGCTTTCAATTCTATTATGACAGTCATTGATTTTTTTTTTTAAATCAATAATATAGGATTAAAGAGTCTGGGTGCTATTCTGTTACTCCCTGAAGTTGCATCAAGCTGTGTATTTCTGTCACCATTAACTAATGCTTTTCTTGTTGCTGAATATTTTTTAAATTCCACAAACATAATTTCTTATTGGATTACTACTGTATTATGAAGCACTTTTTTGCATGATTTGTATTTATATTAGCTTTTATCCTTTTAAAAACTTGACTTGAGTAATTTAAAATAACAATCTGGGGGAGGGGGGTACTTGGGGTAGTGAATAAACCCCAAAATTCTTAATCGATGTATGAGTTCTGTAGTGCCATTATTTTATATTTTTGTTAACAAATTGAAGGGAATAACTGCCTTCTTAGATATTTTGTTTTTGTTGGATTTTAAGAAATTTTAATTTAAATTTAATAGTCATTGCCCTGTATAACAACATATGAATATATATATTTGTTATTGTCGTTCCAGGTTTCTGAAGGTGACAGTGGAATGCAAAGAAGTTTTTCCTCTAATGTGATACTTGAAAACAAGCAACTGCTTAACTAATTCTCATGATAACTAAATATGACTTAGAAGCATTAATTTATGAAGGTTTATGATGTCATCAGTTGTCACAGGAAGCAAACTCCAGCAGGCTGTGAGCCTGCAGGGAGTTGACCCAGAAACATGCATGATTGTATTTAAAAACCACTGGACACAGGTAAGGTTTAAGTTCTATCTTCTCTGCTGGCCTTGGTAGCTGTCTTAGTTATCTAGGTCTGCTATAATAGAAAACCCAAAATTGGATTTTACTTTAACAACCAGAAATTTTTCTCTTTCACAGTTTAGGCTAGACGTCCAAATTCACAGTGGGGAATTTTTTGTTGTCTCCTTTCAGCATCTGTAACCCAGGTATTCCTTGGAGACCTCTATACACCTTGACATCAGTCTTTCTCTGGACCTAGGAACTTCATAGTGTAGGGATCCCAGGTGCAGAGGATACATTCCACCCCTGGGTTCTTCTATCGTGATGGCACTAGGGCTCTTTCCTTTTGTCTCTTGTAAGATAAAAGGTAGTGTATGCCACACCCTTAGAAATTTTCCATACATTGGATCAGGGTGGTGGTGGGATTAAGGGTCATTATGAGGAGGAACAGACTCAAGGGCACTCAACAACAACAATCCTCTTATTGGTTTATCATGTCACATCACATAATGGTGGGTAGCTATAGGTCAACTGCCAAACCACTGAGAAGCCTGGCTCAGTCAAGTAAATCCAAAACATTAACAAGCACAGTAGCCCTAGGGACCTGGATCATACAGAACCATGATGCCCTACCTCTGTTACAAGTAACTAGACTTTCAGAAACACAAAGAGACAAGAAGCTTTTTCCAGTGGGGAGAAAAACAACTTTTTCTTTTCTTTTTAAAATAGGTATCTGAACAAAACCCCCATTTTTTCCCCACAAATGCAATTAGGGGATATAGGAGATAGTCTTGGAAGCACAGCTATTGGCTTTACAGTGTTGTTTCCACTGCTAGACAATATATTTGACCATGACCACACCTTCTCTCTTTCCTCCTCTTTGCTAATTTCCACAGCTGCCTTTAACTCTAATAATACTAATATTTTCATTTATTCACTGTTTACCAAGCACTGTGCTGAGTACTTCAAATGCTATGTATCATTTAATTCACCGTACAAACAAATAAGGATGGTAATGTTAGAATAATTATTTTATAGATGAGGTATGAAAAATTATAAAGGTTTAATAACTTGCTTCAGGTTGTACAGATGTATTTGCTTAAACCTTGCTTGGTCCCTGGACTTATATATTAAAGCACTATGCTCTACCATTTTTGGGCTGTTGATCCTTGTGTAAATTTAAGGAAAAAAGATGCTTGGCTGTATCTGACTATACCAAGGGGCTTCAGAAAGTTTGTGAAGAAACTGGTATTAAAAGGTAATGGAGTTTTTCCATGAACTTTTTGAAGTCCTCTCATGTATCTTCGCCATGACAAAGTTGACTGTCAATGGTTGTTTTGATTATTCGTTTGTCCTTCTCTGTGACTCTCTCTGATCTGCTTGTGCAGCTAATTAAAGATTGAATGTTCACAAAATTTTACCAGGCCACCCCTTTCTTCAGGGAGTTTACAAGTAGTTTAATGACTAAAATTGACATTCTTTACTACTTGTCTGGCATTGCACGCCCCAGGTGAGCTGGTAAGTGGCTATTTATGTGACACTTTCTTAATGACTACCCAGCCCCTTCCTGTGGCTGGAAATAGAACATGGGGTAAAGCATTGAGCCTGTAAATTACAATTATAAAGGACATAATTTGAATCAAAACAGAACAAAATCAGTTCTGCTTCTGGGTCCTTTACACTATGTAGTTTCCAAGATATGTTGTGCATTTCCCATTCCTCTCACTTTTCCTAGTTAGAATCCTAATGGCTTGTTCTGGACACTGAGGGCATATCTGATTTAACAATGTATGAAGAAAGTCATTCAGGAGTTTTCCAGGTAACTAGAGCAATTACCTTTTGTCTGGTACTTTTCTAAGGTATTTTGAAGCACTGCTTCCAGTGGCAGGGTGATCCCCAAAGGGTATGCCCGATAGTCCACTGGGTAAAGGAAAAATATTGTAGAGGGCCTCTTTCTGTCCTTTTTAATCTTTTAAAAGTTTCTATTTTGTGTGTTCTTTTTTTTTAACTGATATCACATATTTTGAATTGTGATCATTTTCAGTCCTGTCATTTTGCTTGACTGATAGTGTGTCATTCTAATATGCATTCTTTTGCTCCACGTCTCCCATTTTCCATTTTATATATGTATAGTCCCTTCTGATTGTAATTATTTCTGCTAGCGTAACTGTGATGTGATCTATTTAGTATTTTGTAACACCCTTCAAAGACAAGATAAATCATTAACCTCTTGATTATATATATAAAAAAAAGTTCATGGAAAAAAGGTATTGAAAGATACTGGAAAATTTCCACGAACTTTTTGAAGCCTACTCATATGTAGATAGGTTATCTACCCTGTCAAATTCAGTCCTGGGCAAGCTTTTTTCAACACTGTTGAAGGACTGCTAGAGTGTCCCATTTTTCAGTATTTGGATATGTGTCAATTTTGGTCCCAGAGTTATACTATAAATTTCCGTAGACAATATGAATGGCTTTAGCATTATCAGATATTTTAGGTTACCTGGAGAGTTCCATCCTTCCTTTACAGCAGATACTTAGAACCAGGCAGAACACACAGAAACATTTTTTGAGTTGCCAGAAGAAGGTGATGTCTGGTCATTTAAAACTTTCTTTTGTCAAATGTAAATACTCTCTGGGTCTTTTTGCTAGTTCAGACATTCTTTAACTTTGGACAAGTCTCTTGCCTTGTTAGGCTGAACTTTTTTTATTGGTCATGTTTATAGTAGTTTTATTTATAATCACCAAAAGCTGTAAGCAACCAGATTTATTTCACATAAGTGGATAAAGAAACTATTGAACATCATTACAGTATTTTCAGGCAGGCAAAAATAAGAGTTGTCACGTCACAAAGAGACATAGAAAAGCCTTAAATGCCTATTGCTAAGTAAAAGAAGACAGTTAAGCAAAACTTCAGACTCTATGACATCCTAGAAAGAAAAAAAAAAAAAACCCAAAAACTATAGGAACAATGAAAACACCAAGTTTCCAGAGATTTGGATAGAGTGAGATAATAGTACAAAGCATAGCATTTGTAGGACACTGCAACAGTCTCTATGATAACATAATGATGGATACGTAACATAATGCATTAATCAAAACCTGTAAGATGGTACAAAGCAAAAAGTAACCTCTAATGTAGACTGTCCACCACTTATCTGTCAGTTTGTCGTACTGTGGTGGCTTGTGAGTTGCTGTGATCCTGGAAGCTATGCCATAGGTATTTTAAATTCCAGGGGTCACCCATTGTGGATATGTTTCAGATGAGCTTCCAGAGGAAGACAGACTAGAAAGGAGTGACGAACTACTTAAGAATATTTAGTCACTGAAAACCTTATGAATAGCAGAGACACACTGTCAGATATAGTACAGGAAAATGAGCCCCTCAGGTTGGAAGGCACTCAAAATGCCACTGGGGAAGAGCTACTTCCTCAAAGTAGATTTGACTGTGATGATGTGAATGGAGTAAAGCGCGTGGGAGTAAAGTCTGCGGGAACCTTCATTTGCTGATGGGCACAACTCAAAATGAAGAGAAACAGCTGTAAACATCCATTAATAATCAGAAGATGGAATGTATGAAGTATGAATCTAGGAAAATTGGAAGTTGTCAAAAATGAAATGGAATGCATAAACATCGATATCTTAGCCATTAGTGAGCTGAAATGGACTTGTATTGGCCATTTTGAATCTGACAACCACATGGTTTACTATGCAGATGATACAACCTTGCTTGCTGAAAGTGAAGAAGACT
>NW_006408673.1:7526592-7529474 GCF_000296735.1 Chrysochloris asiatica
TCACTGGAGAAGGATATCCTGTTTGGTAAGGTGGAGGGTCAGAGAAACAGAGGAAGACTCCCAGCGAGATGGATTGGCAAAGTGGCAGTATCAGTGGCCTCAAGCTTGACAACAATTGTGAAGTTGGACCACGACCGGGCAGTGTTTCATTTTGTTGTGCATAGGGTCGCTACGAGTTGGTACTGACTCGATGACACCTAACAACAACAACAATGTAGACTATGGATTTTATTTAATAAAAACATAGCAATATTGGTTCATTAATTACCTAGGTTGAACATTTAAGTAAATCAGGGAAATGCCCTTTATCTGCCTATTCCTAAAGGTTCTTGAGGACCTTCATGTTATCTTTAAAAATGAAAAAAACTGTTAGAAGAAACTTATGTGGGCGTCAAAGTAATTATTGTTCTACAGAGATTTATGCTGGGTCCTATTCTAGTTGTACCACTGTAGACATTACATGTGAGTCTTAGGTACAAGCTTTGGTTGGTCTTTCAAAGAATATATAAGGTAATTGTTGGACGATGGAGATTTTCTATTACAAAATGAATAATAAAGATTTCAAGCATCAAGTCAAGAGAAAGAACTTTTATGGATAGGGAAATGGCCTGGAAGATGGAAGAAGTGAGATTTTGCTAGCTTGGCCATGGAAAAAGAAAACTTAGATGTCCAGAAAAGAAGAAAATATTTTAGATAAGGTGTATGTAGAGGGTGAAGAAGAAGAAGAAGAAAAAAAAAAAGCCAGAAATCAAGGCAAAGCACAGATAAGGGGCCACATTTGAGGCAAGGAATAAGATTGTGAGCTGGTTGGAATAAAGGCCATTTATTGTTTGGAGTTTCATACATTAGCATTTTGCTGTCAGTCCTTCAGGCTGCAGATTGATGAAAAAAAATTGTAGAGGATTGGGAAATTAGCCAGAATCTGACATAAATACTTATGACTATCTGACTACAGACTCTGGGCACCCCTGAGACATCCCAAGAAAGCCTGTAAGATTGGTAAGAAATGTGGCATAGACAAAAATGGTTGACAACATTTTATTTACTGAAGTGCTCCTTTAGTTGCCCTGTAAAGTGCTCTTTTGTATGTTAAATTAGACAAAATGAAGGCAGTATACAAGGTGGCTGCAAAAGGTTATGGGAAAATTTCCATTATTTTTTAATTCCATTTTTCCATGAATGTTTTGTAGCCCCTTTGTAAATCTGTGGAGTTCCACTCTTTGTTAGAATAGTTAAATACAAATTCAGCATAATTAACATATTTTTTTATTGATTCTCTTATACTTTTTATTAGTAATTTCAATTCCATAGTGTGGAGTCCCTGGTGGCCGAATGGTTAACCATTCGACTACTAGCTGACTAGTTGGTGGTTTGAACCCAATCAAAGGTCCATTGGAAAAAAGTCCTTGTGATAATCTTCCAAAAGCCTTATGGAGCAGATTTACTCTGCAAACATTCTGCCAGGAGTCAGAATCAACAACTTGACAGCTAACAGTAGCAACATTCCAGAGCTTAATTAAAAGAAAAAGTTAACTTTGATGGTCGAGTCTCAGTGTGGTGCTGTGGATTACTGTGCTAGACTGCAAGGTTCGTTTGAACCATAAGGTCAGTGGTTCAAGCTCATCTACCACTCTTTGGAAACCCTGTACGGGTCTCTGTAGGCTGGAATTGACTCAACAACAACTTTGATGAAAAAGGATACACATTTTGCTCACCTGTGCTCTACTGCTGTCTGGGCAGCTGACAGCTAGTTACATAACTAACGGTCTAAAATGAGCTGTGAGTCAAAGGGGAGGGGTCATCAGAAGAGAGCCCTTAAGTGGCCTAATGGTGCACTGGAGTTTCCAAACTGATCCAAGCTTCCAGTGATCTCATGGCATTCCCAAAAGAGTTCTATGTGGACATTCAGGAAAGCTTTCCTAATAGTGACACTGAAGAATTGAGGCTGTAGGAAGGTGACCCTTGCCTTGTGCTTTTATCCTGTTGAGGTACCTTCTTCAGTCTTAAGTTTTCTGATCAAAGAATCTAAATCCCAGATCTGGCTGAGTCATTTCTCTAGTGAGACCCTTCAGTGTCATTTGGCTACCTACATCCAGGTCAGGATGACAGACCAAATTCTTTATAGCCTAACTTTTATCACGTCCAGACTCTTATTTGGTCTTCAGAAATGCAGACTTGTCATCTGTGGCTGCCCTCAGCCCTGGGCAGTGTCCAGCCTGCTGTTTCTTGCCTCTGTGCCTCAGGCACATGCTCTTCTTTCTTCCTGAACTGTCCTCCTCCCTTTTTAGATAACAACAATACAGTACTCTTTGGAGGTATCATTTCCTTCAGGAAACCAACTCTGCCCTATTACAAGCTCCCACAATACCAAGAGTATTTTTTCATTGTTGCTCTAGCCACCTTTTAGCAGAATTCCATGTATAATATCTTCTTCGTAACCTCATTACCAGCTCTTCAAGATCAGTGACTGTAATTTATCTACATTCCCAATATCCAGAAGAGAGTGTGGGATATTGTAAACACCTAACACATTGTTGAACTGAAAAACAGGAAGTATTAAATTCAGTGTTAGTTGCACTGTGCATTTGGCATTGGACTGCTAACTGCAGGGTCAACAGTTCAAACCCACCAGTTCCTCCATGGGAGAAAGATGAGGCTTGTCTGTTCCTGTAAAGTTTTCAGTCTCAGGAAAAATACAGGATCGATATGAGTTGATAGCGACTTGATAGCAGGTTTTTAAATTTTTTCTTTTTTAAGTTTAATTTATTCATGTTTAATGTTGTGATTAGGTGTCATCGAGTTGGTTCATACAATAATTCTGTGTTTCCAGTAAAGCTAGGCAAGTTAGAAAATAGTTTTGTTATTGTTGTTTGTTTTTGTTA
>NW_006408673.1:7530399-7538041 GCF_000296735.1 Chrysochloris asiatica
TCTTGGTCCAGGTACAGATTCCTCAGAAGTACAATAAGTGTTCTGGAAAACTCATACTTCACAATGTTGTCCTTAGCTTGTCATGATCCACATAATCAAAAGCCTTTGCATAGTCAACAAAGTACAGGTAAACATCTTTCTGATATTCTCTGCTTTCAGCCAAGATCTATCGGACATCAGCAATGATATCCCTCATTCCGTGGCCTCTTCTGAATCCAGGTTGAACCTCTGGAAGTTCTCTGTCAATGTATGATTGTAGCTGTTTCTTTATTATCTTTAGCAAAACTTTACTCGCATGGGATATCAAAGAGATTGTCCGATGATTTCCGCATTCCTTTGGGTCACCTCTCTTTGGAATGGGCACAAGTATGGATCTCTTCCAATCAGTCGGCCAGATAGTTGTCTTCCAAATTTCTTGGTATAGCTGCATGAGTGCCTCCTGTGCCGCCTCACTTTCTTGAAAGATTTCAATTTTTATTCCATCAATTCCTGGTGCCTTGTTCTTTGCCAGTTCCTTCAACCTTGTACTTCCTCCCTAAATATCATTGACTCTTGATCATATGCTACCTCTTGAAATGGTTGAACATTAACCATTTCCTTTTGGTACAGTGATTCTGTGTATTCCTTCCATCTTCTCTTGATGCTTTCTGCATCATCCAATAATTTGCCCAGAGAATCTTTGAATTACGAAAGTCGAGGCTTGATTTTTTTCTTCATTTCCCCCAGCTTGAAAAATGCTGCGTGTGTTCTTCCTTTTTGGTGTTCTGACTCCAGAAAATGGTTTTGAGCCTATATTAATTTGTAAAACTATAATTTGCTACCAGTAAGGTTTTGATTTAATGATCTGGAGAAATACGTGTGTTCTTAACTTCTATATTAGTCTGTAAGAACAGTTTATAAATTAAGTAGACCAGTTTTTATCTTTTACCCTTGCTTCTTTGAATGGAAGAGAGGGTAAGATTGATAAAAAGCATGGCTCCACCAGGGAATACAGTGCTCAAGGAGACTACCATGTGAATTAAACACACTGCTTTGTGAAGCTCCATGGACTTCACCTGTTAATTCTTTAGCCTCTCCTTTCAAGAATGAATCAACTTTAGTAGTACTAGATGGTACTTGTTCTTAGAGCCAGAAGAAAAGAAATGGAGAGTTAAAAAAAAAAAAGCTGGACAGTAAGGAAAAGCAGATGATATGACTGTTGTTTTTGTTGTTAAGTGCTGTTAAGTTGGTTTTGACTCATAGTAATCCTATATAGGGCTTCTGAGGCTTTAAAATCTTGCTGGAAGCAATACCCTCATTTTCTCCCCTTGGAGTTGCTGGTGGACCAGACTGCCAACCTGATGGTTTGTAATCCAGTGCTAACCCTGTGGAGCCACTATGCTCCCCAATGTGCTTGTTTTAGGATATTTGTATTTCTAGAAAGTACATATGCTATGTGAACATCTTGTCTAGAGCGCCAAGTAGGCTGGATCCTTAAAGAAGTATATATATCAACCTGTTGTGGAGTTGATTCTGACCCCATAGGGTCTCAAAGGCTGTAATCTTTTGTCGACTCCTATTGTGGCGCTGTAGGATTAGCAGTGGACTGTGAATCACAAAGTCAGCAGTTTAAACCCACCAGCTGCTCCTCAGAAACCTTGTACAGGGTCGCTATGAGTCGGAATCGACATGACGGTACTTAATAGCAACAATCTTTACAGAAGCAGATAGCCACATCTTTCTTCCATGGAGCAGCTGGTGCGTTCCACCTGCTGACATTTGGGTTAGTAACTGAGCATGTAACCACTGTGCCACCAGAACTCCTTAGTAAAGAAATATGAAGCACACCTATGCAGTGCTATGGTATTGTAGTGAGTTGTGAGTTAGAATGCTAACCACAAGCTCAGCAGTTCACATCTACCAGCTGCTCTGCAAAAGAAAGATGAGGCTTTCTGCCCATATAAAGATGAACAGCCTTGGAAACCCTAAACGGGGCCACTGTGAGTCGGAACCACCTCAACAGCATGCAGTCACTACCACCACATCTTGATTTGAAATGTGGATTTAAAATGTTTCTCTTGAAGTTCATTATCTTGCTTTTGTTCACCCTCAGTTTTTTAGTCTGTTCCATGTCATAGACCAAACTAGAAGAAAAATGAAGTGAAGCTTTTAAGAGATGAAAAGTATTAGAGAACTGATTAATTTTCTTTTCTTAGGAAGTTGATGCTTGTTATCATTTAAGACTTTCCATCAGTCTTCTCAGTTTTACAAGTACCCATAAATTTGACAGTAAGAAAGAATGCACAACAAAAGCTATCTTGACTTAAGCCAAGGCACTGAGTTGTGCTTCTTTCAGACATTTGAGTGATTGAACTTTTTGCCATGTCAGCAGCTCTCCCGTGTGTGTGGTCAGTGATGAGGCTGACTTCTGCTATTGCTGGAATTATAATGTTCTCGGTGATATTTTTACCCTCTTGACCTTTCCATGTAGTTCTACAATTTTGTTTTGTGTTATACCTCAGTTTAAGGGAATTATTATGTTATTTTGTTGCCTGGTGCTGTTTGTTAACATGCATATGAATTGCAATGATTACCAGACTACCATTGGTCCCAAGAAGTATGGCTTGTAGACACAGTACTTGTTTTATTCTGTTTCATCCCAGATTTAGACAAATCTCTAGTGTTCAGGACTGGAGCTGACATTAAACAATTGGTGCAAGTGCACATATATTATCAGGTTGTTATCGTAATATAAAGAGAAAGGTCTTCCATGATAACAAGTATTGCAAGGAGTACTCAAATTGAAAGACATAACTGTTAAGTAATCAGTAGGAATTGGATGGAAGCTTTAACTCATTGTACTTTTGGGATATATTAAGTGGAATTTGAATTAATTCAGCTGAATCTTGCCCTTCTTTAAAAAATAAAAATAAAAAAATGAAGCGAAGATTTTAGTAAGCCTGTGTGATGGGAAATGTTGCTTAGTGACTCAGTTTTCCCATGATGCCATCTTAAATTAACATTTAAAAGATTCAGAAGTATGGAATACATTCCTGTGACATTCTTGAAATAACTAGACTCCGACCAAAGTAATAAAAGTAATTACTTATGGTGTCCTGGTGTGGCACTGTGGGTTAATGCGCTGGACTGCAAAGTTGGTTTGAACCTCAAGGTCAGCAGTTCAAGCTCACCAGCCATTCCTAGGAAATCCTATACAGGGTCCCTATGGTTCGGAACCAACTTGACGGCACTTAACAACAACGATGGAGTCCTGGTGTGGTGCTGTAGAATAAGCATTGGATTGCTAACTGCAAGGTCAGTGGTTTACACCTGCCAGTTGCTCCTTGGGAACCCTATTCAGGATCTCTATGAGTCAGAACTGACTTGCTGGCACTTAATGATGACAACAGCATCGCTATGTTCATGTATGTAAGACCTATGTAATAGAGTTAAAATGGAATTAAAGCTAATCTACTGATAGTGATACATTTGTGGTTATCATGAAAGATGGTCATTTGCTGTTGTAAGGTCTGACTTTGGGACTTATGTTAATCTTTCCTTTTGAAACCATTGCATTCCCTGTATAGAATTTGTGAATATTTTAAATTCAGACTAATTATCAGGAGCCTTAATGTGCACTGATGATAGGAATATCTGATACTCTGTAATGGAAGAAGTGGCTATTTGTTCATCTTACTTAACCTTTGTATTTATAGGTCACGTGACTCGAGAGTTAGGTTGAAAATTTAACGATGCTGATCTGATGGTTATTTGCACGCTGTTGTCCACCTAACATTTATGTGTTTGTTTCTAAAAATTGTGGAAATTTACATGTGGCTCTGTGAGTGGGCTTCAAGATAAGTCCATTATCTTTATATTCCATTTTTCCAGGAACTTTTTGAAGCCTTCTTGTATATGTGATCCAGGCTCACTGTCCATGCATTTATGTATCAGCTGGTGCTTGTTAAAGTTTGTAGCCCAACAAAGGCCTAGCTATGATCAGCAAATGATTTAAGTTGTTATTTCTGATTACAACAAATTCATTTAATGAATGATCATTGGCTTCGTCAGGGGCTGATTAATTCATGAAATGGTATTTTTTTAGCCTAACAAAGTGAATTTATCTTGTAAAGGAACTATTTTAAAAGTGTATTTTACTTGCTTTTACTCTCTTCCTTACTCGGATGCCTCCAGTTCCATTATTTGATGGAGTTTTCCCCAGAATAGCAGTACTCCTGAGGTTGAGAGTGGGTAGCTGCTAGAAACTGGGTTGGGAAAGCTGAGGCAAGACTGAGAGTACTGACAAGAACCGGCCAGCCCTAGAGAGGTCACTGTGAGCAGCATGAACTCTTGACAATTGTAAGAAGGTTGGCAGCTGTATGAAACTAAGCAAGCAAGCAGATGTCTGAATACAGGAATATTTGAGTGTGGTGGCAGGGATATAAAAAGAGGTCACAGAAGGGAAAAATAAGAAAAAGTCCAGGTCATGCCACGAATCAGTCTATAGAAATGGATAGAACTATGACACCATGTAGGCTGCATCACAACAGACATTCTTTGGCATTTCAGTATAAGCTATGCTCTTGGCAGGCCCTTCCAGTGCAGGAATCAGGTTCAGGGTGTGAGTACCCAGAGCCCTCTTATAAAAGCAGGTCATGGGTGTGTCTGCCTGGAAAGGCAAGGATGGTGGCCCTGGAGGGTCATGACACCTAAGGAGACAGGTAAAGGACTTGTGGCAACACACACATAACATTTGCTGATCACTGTGTGTTCCTTGACTCACAAACATAGGCTGTAGCACATTCCTCTTCCAGGCAGTGAAACCACGGGGCAGGGCTGGGAATGAGTAAAGGGCTTTTACTGTGTCTGCTCCATTCCAAATGATCAGCAAACCCTGTATCTCTGTGGGTTATTTTCTCTCTCACTTTTTTTTTTTAAATTTTCTCTACCCCTTAACCCAGAGAGCAGCATAAAGAAACAGCTACTATAAATAAGACAAAGAGGATTCAGTTTAAAAAGCTGTTAAATGGTTTCCATTTTATATAAAAATCTCATTTCAGGTTTTGAGGCTTTTCATTGCAAAAAATAAGTTGGGTCTGTTAAAGGAATGCACTGAGATTAATAATATCAATGAAGATTAATTCATGAGGAAATGTAATTTGTGATTGAGGGACCCTGCTCCTGATCAACAAAATGACATTGTAGCTGCCCCCAAGCGACAGTGAATAAAGTCCTGCTTAAGCTTCCTTCCTGTCTCCTGAAAGCATAAGTCTTTTAGTATACCAAGAGACCCTCCCCCTTGTAGTTTCAGGTTTCAGGAAAATCTCCATAACCCCACCCACTGGAAGCTCGCCAGAACTGTACCTGGTACCACACCGTCTTAAATACCCCAGTCTGTAAGAGACCAATGGCAGGCTCTTGGGCTCTGGTGACTTTTGAATGCCCCCTCCTGGGTTTACTCTTAGTAAACTTGCCTGCTATTGAAGCCAAGTTTCTCTCCTCATTTCTTTCTTTCTTTCTTTCTTTCTTTCTTTCTTTCTTTCTTTCTTTCTTACAATGATTGTATAATTAGATTTACTGTGTATTACATACATATTAAAGACTCCTGTTGTGGTGCTGTAGGACCAGTACTGGACTGCAAACCACAGGTTCAAGCCTGTCAGTTGCTCTTTGGAAACCCTATACAGGGTTGCTATGACGGCAAAAACAACAATATATATATTAAGGACCCCTGGTAGCATTGTTGTTGTTGTTGTTGTTATGTGCCGTGGAGTCGGTTCTGACTCATAGCGACCCTGCACAGGGTTTCCGAGCATAGTGGATTACAAATCAACTGCTAACTGCAAGGTCAGCAGCCACTCTGTGGGAGAAAGATGAGGCTTTCTGTTCCTCTAAGATTTACAATCCCTGGGCTGCTATGAGTCAGAACTGAACCCACGGCACACAACCACCACCACCACGGCACAAAAAACACAATATGTTTTTGTTGTTAAATGGTTCTGATGCATTGAGTTGGTTTCTGAGGAGCAGCTGGTGAGCTTGAACCGCCGATGTTGTGGTTCAAACTGACTTTGTGGTCCAGCACATTAACCCACAGCTCCTCACCAGGACTCCACATATCTATTAGAAAAGTAATAAATAAAGGTTTATGTATACATGCATGTGAATACATAGTATCTAAAATGCATATATATAAAGATATATGTACAAATGAAATTTCAGGAGATTTAGCAGATTTCCAGTATTCATTGTTTTCAACTCAGTTTGTTTTTTTCAGGCATTAGTGCAAAATTAGTTTGTCTGTTTTTCAGATTTATTTATTTATTTATATTTTGAAATTAGAACAATTTACATGACAGAAGTAGTAATTAACCTTAAAATATTATTTATATCTCTCCAAAACCCTATGTCCATTTATAAATACTTTTTTTAAAATTATACTATTTCATACATATATTTACAATGAGTGTTGTGACTTACTTAGTATTTATTTCAAGAGCTTTATTGTTTGATGAGTTAACATTTTGATTTTACTCTGATTCTTGATTATTTGGGTCAATAATATGTCTGTTGTTTCATTTGAGGATATTATTGGTACGAGCATTTGTGTGTGTTTGTGTGTGAGCATTTTTTTAACAAGTTATTTTTGGATTGTCTCCTTGCAGTATCCTCCCCAAAGTAGAAATAATAAGCCTAAGAACAGGAACATTTTTATAACTTCTGTTACATGTTGTCAGATAGCTTTGCAGAAAGACTGCTGAGTGACTGTGCCCCTATCAATGTATAGGGCACAGTCCTAGTTTGGGGCAGATTAGACAGTCTAAGCACATATGAGAAGTATAATTACATTTTTACCCCAAAGCCTAGCTGTTAAGTTATCTCTCATAAATAAACTCAATATGTGGACTTTGAAATTAGAGAATTGATAAAGCCTGTAGCTAGTTTGTTCCTCAGACTGTGTGGAGCCTTGATGTTAGGAAGTTTTCAGGGTGGAGAACATACTGTTCTGGGGCCTGTCCATGAAATTTTGTCAAGGCCCAAAGCAAAGGGAAAGGAGGAGAGCCAGGTTCCAGAGTGTCTGTGAGTGGAAGTGTCAGGCCTTCAAGGCATTTGGGGAGCATGTTGGAGTGTGGAGGGTGTAGGGGATGGAGCCTTATGGAGTAGGTATGCAGCAAAGGAGGAGAGGATACCCAGTGGCAGCCCTGGGAACACCAGCCACTGGGCCTTGTACTGCCTGGGTATCAACTAACCAAAGGATTTCCACATTAAAAATGCCAATGCAGGGTTGTTGAGGTGATGTTTTCTCTGTGTGGTAACATCATTAATGTTATAGTAGTATCATGAGAGATAGTGGAGATTCATTCATCCTATATGGGTGCACCTGCCTGATCTATAAAGGTTTCTTTGCCTGGCTTTTGACAAGGGAGAAACTTAGACCATTTCCTGAGATGTGAATTTTCCTCATTGCTCATGCATGCTGACATGACACTGTACATTTGGCAGCTTCCCCAGTGACTTGCAAAAATCCTCTACCCTAAATATAGAACATGTAACAGCACATAAAAGAACTGGGTTAGGAAGGGTAGTGCCCCAAACAAGCATATCCCACACTGCCAGCAGTTCAGGAAGGTAGAAAGAACAAGGATAAAGTGGCTGATAAAAT
>NW_006408673.1:7538141-7539422 GCF_000296735.1 Chrysochloris asiatica
TTAAAAGGGAGTACATTCAGTGGGTATTACAGTAAACATTCCAAATCACAAAGTTATATAGAAGTTAAATATCTAAAATGGTTTCAATTTCCAGATCTCACAGTAGAAGTAAATATGAATGGGCTGAGAGAGTTAGGACCCATTCCAATGCCAGTTAGTAGTAAGGAAGAGAAATAGAGCAGAACTATGACATGACCTACTTAGGGTAAGTGATTTTCTGAGAATTGTTTTCTGGCTTATACACGCACACGCACACACACATACACACAATCCCAGAAACTAACTCCCAATCTCTAGAGTTTAAGTCCTTCTTTTTATTAGTTTCAATATATGCTGTATGTTAGGGTTAATTCTGCTAGGCACATGTCCCTTTCTTGTTCATGAGTTTCCTTTCAACCTTCCTAATGCTGCATGCTTGATTGAAGAGGGTACCCATCCAAATAGATGAGACAAGCATATTATTGTGTTAACAGCATATGAATAGCTATGTTTCACCCCAAATTAACTCTTAAGGTGTATTTGTAGGAGAGCATAGGGGTAGCCAGGTTTCCTTTTATAGTCAATGTATTTTAAAAATTAAAAAGCAATACTGTTGAAAGTTTAAACAAAAATTAAATTGTTTTTCCTTTGAATATAAAAGACTTTTTGACATGCATTTTTGACATAGTTAATAAATACGGTTCTACATTTCTACAAGTAATTTATTTACCTTTTTCATCTAACGTCATAATTTTCCATGTTGCTAAGCAGCCTCCGTAGTAACAGGTCACTAATGTGTATGGCTGTCCTGGTGTGACACTGTGGGTTAATGCGCCAGATTGCAAAGCTGTTTGAACTGCTAGGTTGGTGGTTCAAGCTCACCAGTCTCTCCTTGGAAACCCTATACAGGGTCGCTAGGGGTCGGAACCTACTTGATGGCACTTAACAACAACAACAACAACATACATGGTTTAATTTATGCTGCCATATTACTTCCTTTGATATTTACGTTGCCAAAATTTATAACTATAAATTATAAGTTATAAATAAACTTCAAACATTTTCTATAGTTTACCCCTTCATTTTATTTTCAGGAAAGTGAGAGAAAAAAGAGAGAGGCACATTGTTCACATATATTTTGTTATAGGCCATTGCTCTTGCATTTTTGTTGAAGATTTGGTAAACTCAGTGGCAGTATGTTTTTTGTTTTTTTAAAAATGTTTTATTGTGAATTATGTGATAGTTTACATGGGTGAACATTAGCTTTACATTCATCCTATTGTATATATCGTTCCATTGCCA
>NW_006408673.1:7539802-7546054 GCF_000296735.1 Chrysochloris asiatica
TCCACATCTCCTTTCATCAGCCCCGCCCAGACAGATTGGATACTACTCAGTGGAGATTCTACCTTCCTCCGTGTCCTCTGGATATAGGCTCCCTTTTGAAAGCTTGTAAGTCAGATACTTTCTTGCCCCCCATTTTGGGTAGCCAATGTCCAAGTTGCCCATCCCTATCTACTCTGTGTATGGAGGGGGGGGGCAGTATGTTTTTGTAAGTATTATAAACATCAGGTGGATGACAAATGTTTGATTTGGTTACAGGTTGTGAAAATCTTAGAGAAGCATGACCCCTTGAAGAATACTCAGGCAAAATATGGATCCATCCCTCCAGATGAGGCCAGCGCTGTGCAGAATTATGTGGAACACATGCTCTTCTTGCTGATTGAAGAGCAAGCCAAAGATGCTGCAATGGGACCAATTCTGGAGTTTGTGGTCTCTGAGAACATTATGGAGAAACTCTTCCTTTGGAGCTTGAGACGAGAATTTACAGATGAGACTAAACTAGAGCAGCTCAAGATGTATGAGATGTTGGTCACCCAGTCGCACCAGCCTCTTCTGCACCACAAGCCTATTCTGAAGCCCCTGATGATGTTGTTGAGTTCTTGCTCAGGAACAACCACCCCTGCTGTGGAAGGGAAACTGGTTGTCCTGCTTAATCAGCTCTGCTCCATTCTTGCCAAAGATCCATCCATTCTGGAACTCTTCTTCCATACTAGTGAAGATCAAGGGGCTGCCAACTTCCTCATCTTCTCCCTTCTGATTCCCTTCATTCACCGGGAGGGGACAGTAGGCCAGCAGGCCCGGGATGCTTTGCTGTTTATCATGTCTCTTTCTGCTGAGAACAGCATGGTGGCCCATCACATCGTGGAGAACACCTACTTCTGCCCAGTAAGTTCCTGTCATTGGCATGTTTTCCAGCTATTCTTTTTTATTTTTATTTCCTGTGATAATATAAAATACTTAATTTTTTTTTCCCTTTCAGCAAGGTGCACTTGGCATCTTTCATAAAAAGATGCTTACAGGAAATCTTTTTGAGAGAGCAGAGGAATCTAAGTTGAGAAGCTATTTAACAGTGCAGTAACGGTGCAAAAGAAGCCAACATGGGAAGCCATCTGTGTTACCGTTTCTTAGCTTGTATTTGTTGTGTTTGGAACTATTTTCATTTTTCTTAGCACATATCCTGAGAGATTGCTAAAACCTGCACTTTCTATATTCTTAGCTTTTCAGGTTGATTTTGTGCCACTGAATCATGGCATGTGGTGAGACCTTTCACAGCTGTTTTTGCAAAATAATTTGTTTCTCGGCAAGATAATGGCCGCTAATAGTAAATCGAAAACATTGATTTTATTTTAAATATATACTTTTATTTTAAATTTGATGGAATACGTAGTGTTCTCTACTCTGTGTAGTTTCTTGATACTTGGTGTAATGAGAAATAAAATGTGAAATTCTTTGCAGGTATTGGAGTAGCCCAGGCCCAATCACAGTACCAGAAAATAATGAGAGTGGTTTGGGACTCTTACGATACTTTAGAGCGTTGATTATTTTTTTTTTTGGTGTCATTGGTACCTTTGGAAGAGGAATTTAAATAACAACTTTATAGATTTATATCTCCTAGATTGTTGAATAAACTGAACAACAGCTGTTTATATTTCCCTAACTCAATGAGCAAACTAATTTTCTTGTTTCCAATGTCTATTTTGTTTTTAACCAATCATCTCACAATTCTTGTAAACTTTGTAACCCTTAAATATGCATGGTTCTGCTGGATTAATATACAGGACCCCTAAGATGCCATGGCCTAGGCTTTGAGTTGTGAAACACAAGGTTGATGGTTCAAACCCATCAGTTGCTCCTCAGGAGAAAGATGAGGCTGTCTGTCCCCATAAAGATTTACAGTCTCAGAAGCCCTATGTAGGATTGGTATGAGTTATAATTGACTCATTGGTAGTAGATTTGGTTTGGTGTAAGTGAGATTTGCTAGAACAGGACAGGCAAGTTTCTATAAATAGATTAGATTCATTATTAATTGATGCTGTATAGGTAGTTCTTGATCAGGAGTGACTCACCACAGGAGGGCATTTAGAAATGTGTATGAGGTGTATTTGGTTGTCATGGGGGCATGAGGTTGTGGTGGGGTGGGGGGTACTACTGTCTTTAGTGTGCAGGAATCAGAGCTGCTAGTAGTTTGTGGGATTGCACAGTTTGTGGGCTTCCACAGTGAATAATTGACCCGCGAAAAATGCTAATAGCAGCTCTGTTGAGTAACATTGCATTTCACTTGGAGGTTCAAAAGCAGAAATCTTCATATTACAGACTACTATTTCTACTGATAAATCTGATTCACCGAGTATCTTATGAATGTTTCCTTAACTTCTTATGCAAAAGAATGAAGCTGGAACTATACCTCATACCATGAACATTAACTGAAAATGGATCAAGGAGCTAAATGTGAAAACTAAAAACCATAAAACTCATAGCAGAAAATGTAAGGGTATTTTTTATTTTTAAGTTTTTATTGTGAATTGAGTGAAGGTTTACAGAGCATATCATCAGCTTTACATTAAAAAAAATCATATACTTAGCTTCATTACAATTATTGCAGTTGCCGCCTTGTACCATCAGTTAACAGTATTTTTCTCTGTTCAATTTAATTCTTGCATTCCTTCTGTGTCTCCTACCTTCATCATTCCTCTGCCAATTTCCTTCTTGTTGTATGTTGCCTGCCTCATCACCCATGTTAATATGTGTCTACCTACCCTCTAGCCAGTGAATAATTTTTCCGCTCCCTTTGTAACCATTATAGAATGGTTCTTTTATCAAGAAAACCTTTTCTTAACGTTTTCAACATTGGTCTCATGCTACATTTGTCCTTTTGTGATGGACTAATTTCACTCAGCATAATATCCTCCATGTTCATCCATGTTGTGAGGTGTTTTGCAAATTCATTGTTATTCTTTACATTGCATAGTATTCCATTGTGTGTATGTACCAAAGTTGTTTGACCGTTCTTCTAGTGATCATTTAGACTGTCTCCATCATTTTTGTGTCTCTTGTAGACAGAGTATTAAAGGAACCTGATTTCTTATCTATCCTTTACTCCCTATCTCTTGACTGATGCATTTAATTGTGTAATTATCAACAGTTATGAATTGATTGCTGTCATTTTCACTGTGTGTTTGTGTGTGTGTATATGTGTGGATGGTGCTGCTGGTTTCTTTGTTGTACATAATTTTCTGCACTGAGTTCATTTTGTTTGTGGGTTTTCTTTTCATTCTCATTTCTGTTATGTTAATGTTTACTAAATCTTTCTGCCTTTCCTCTCTGTTTATTTTATGTGCAGGTGCTTTCATTTTCTTTGAGATTACCCTGTAATTAAAAAAAAAAATTTTTTTCTACATTTAAACAATCTATTTTATCTTGAAATCTACTTGACTTCCTCGCCATTTAGAAGTTCTGTATCTACACACTTCCCTTGTTTTTCTTTGTAGTTGACTTCATTATAAATTTATATCTTTGATTCTATATTTTCAGTCTTGTAGATTTGTTTTACTTTAAAGACTTGTGTGTATCTACATTGAGTTTTGGGTCCATGTTGTCATGTATGTTTATCTCAGATTGTTGTCTGCTATTGTTGGTTCTCAGTTCAGAAAACAAACACACTTTAACATTTTTTTATAAAGTTGTCCTTGTCATTACACATTTTGTTAATTTCTCTTTACCTAAAATGTCTTCATTTGAGGGATGGCTTTGCTTGACATATGATTCTTGATTGGAAGTTGTTTTCTTTAAGAACTTTATATATGCTATTCCTTTGCTTTCTTGTCTGCCTAGTTTCTGCTGAGAAATCAGAGCTTACTCTTACTGACTCACTCTTTTCATTTTTCCCTAGGCGCTCTCAGGATTCTTTCCTTGTCTTTGGTGTTTGAAAGTTTGATTGTGATATGTCTTGGTGATTTTCTTTTAGGATCTATCCTGTTTGAGGTTCTCTCTGCTTCTTGTATGCTTAGCTTCTTGTCTTTCATATTGTTAGGGAAATTTTCTTTCAACAATTTTCTGTGTGGTTTTTATTGTCTTTTTCTGCTCTGGAATTCTGATCCAACTGTAAATTATTCCTCTTCCAGGTGTCCCACATAACTCTTAGACTTTCTTTGGATGTTTTCTGTTTGATTGTTCTTGTATTTTATTAGTATTGAGAGATTTATCTTCAAGCTCATTAATTCAGGCTTCCATTGCTTCCAATCTGCTCCTTTGCTGTTTCAATGTATTTTCCATTTCTGAAATCTTAGTATTGATCTTCTGGATTTCTAATCACAGGTTTTTTATTGTTTCATAATTTGCATTAATTTTGTCTGTTTGTATGTCTAATATTTTCCTGAGTGCATCTAAAGATTTTTTGTGTTTTCCTTGCTTTCCTCCATCTTTTTGTCAATCATCTGAACATACCTAGATGTGATTATTTTGAATTGTTTTTCAATGAGTTCCATTACCTTTTCTTCCTTAGAAATGTTTTCTGGCTCTGCAAGCTGGCCATTTGTTTGAACCATTCTCTCATGTTTCTTTGTGTGAATTGAATTTGTGTGTTGCCTCTGGGGCATTGTGGGATTGTTGCACTTGTATTTGATTGATGATTGTATGCTTATGTTACCTTAGACTCTCACTAGCTGTCTTTTTTGGGAGTAGTTAGAGAATGGAGTAGTTAGAAGAAGCACACTGTTTTTGTTTGGCATTTGTGTGCCTCAGTTTTGGTGGGTATGGCTGGTGTTGGCTGCTGTCTTTTGATGATCAGGTGGTATAGGAGCTGATATTGACTCTTGCCCAGTGGATGGAGCTCCAAAGGATCAGCTTGTATGTAGACAGCATGGGCATGTTTGCTGTCTCCTGTCCAGTGGGAAAGAGAAAACCTCTCTCACATACACATACAAGAAAACAAACAAGAATGAAAAAACAAGGAACCAACAATTAAAAGAGAAAATCACAAAGAGAATAATGAACTCAAAACAGACAGCAGCCAAAAAAAAAAAAAATAATAATACAATGATTATAACAAAAGAGCTGCAGGAAAATGCAGCTACCAAAGAATAAAATAACAGAGAAAATAAAAAGAAGAAATTGGGGGTGGGGGGGAATTTTAAGAATACCTAAAAAGAAAAAAAGAGAGATAGGAAAATGGGGCTATAGAAAAGAAATATAAGAGAGGAAATAAGAGGAAGAAATAATAATAATAAAGACACTTAGAAAAACCAGAGAGAGGGAAGATGAAAAGCGAGAGAATGTAGAGTCATAAAGACAGATCAAAGGAGATTAAGAGCATAAATGATAAAGAGACGAAAAGAAGGAAACACAAAAGCAGAGGTAGAAAAAGATAAAACTCAAGGGAATGGAAAGGGAAGAAGGAGGAGAAAGAGTAAACAAGAAATAATGAAACAAGAAAAGGAAGAAACCAAACCGAAAAAGAAAACAAAAAGCAGTAGAAGATTCTGGGGGCTCCTGCAAGTCGAGGAGTTGGAAAGGCAGGTGTGGAAATGATGTGGCAGCAGCGTTCCTGGCCCTACATGGAGTTTCTGTCAGCCTCAGTGTTATCTATGTTCACGGAACTCAGTCTGCAAGTAATTCATGGAGGCCCTTGATGGAACTGGTTTCAGTGTCTATGAGGACCACAGGGCAGCTCAGGCAGAGTGACTGGTTAAATGCTGGTCTGGTGACTCTGCAGGTTCCATAGGTCAGGAGCTGAGCCCACCTGAATCCACCAAAGTGATGCACCAAAATAGTGCAGCTGGCTCCTGCCTTGCCCTGGCTTGGCTCCCAACCATGTGGCTCTGAATTCCCAGAGAACAGTCTGTGCTGCAGATAGGTAAAGATGGGAGCTGGCTACTCCTCTGATCACCAAGGAAGCAAGGGGAAACAGAAGGAATAGCACTTTTCCCTGTGTGAATCTATCTGCTCTGCCAGGCTACTTTCTGTTGCCAAAGCTGCTCATGAGATGGTCACCGGCATCTGGCAGGTCATTCACCAGTCTTCCTCTCTCACAGTCCCTGCTCAGTTACTCCTCCTTACCTGCGCTCAATTCGTTTTTCTCAACTTTTCTCAGAAGTTCAGGGTACCAGAAGTTTTGTCTCTGTTTGCTTCATTTGGTCTCGTATTTTTGTTGACGAGGGTCCCTGTAACATTCCTGCTATGTCCGCCACGTTGCCTGAAGTCTTCCCTTAATATGATCTTATATCCAGTTCTACAATTAGATTCCAGCTGATTTTTTTT
>NW_006408673.1:7566769-7569165 GCF_000296735.1 Chrysochloris asiatica
ATAGGGTCTCTGAGTCTGTAAATCTCAGAAAGCTCATCTTTTTCCCGTGGAACAGCTTATAGTTTTGAATTATTAACCTTGAAGTTAGCAGTCTGACTCATAACTAGTGCTCTAGCCATCACATGCGGGGTGAGTTAATTATGTATTCGACCAAATAAAGCAGGCTAGTTTTTAAATAGATAATTTTGTATGGCCTATGAATGATGTTAAAAATGTCCCCATCCCTGTTGTAGAGGGTCCTGCCTGTTCCACCTTCTTGCTTCCTCTCCTACCTGTTAACTTTTGGGGGTGGGTTTCTATTCTCTTTTTGTATGTTTGAAGCATTTCATAATTTAAAAAAAATTGTATTCATTGGGGCAAGAATGGGACGCGTTTTTTAATGTTCCAATTTTCATTTGTTATACACAGATTTTACTGAATAGTTGTTGCTTTTATAAAAACATGTTTTATAACATTGTACAGTTCATTTAAATTGGAGGAAAAACAACATCTCCAGTGACCTTATTTCTTATAATGGAACATGGAGCTTCATTGTGTTAAGTTGCCCCTCAGGATAGCTCCCATAATCTCATTTTTACCCAGTTTTCTATAATTACAACTGACAATATAATTTACAAAAAAAAAAAAAAAGAAAAAGAAAGAAAGTAAAAGAGACCCATTTATGCTGAAAATAAAGCATACTCTATAAACCATTCAGCTAAGGACCACAATTGACAAAAAGCTTTCACTAATTAGTATGATTGTCAAAGTGTATTATCATTGGACTGTTGGCAAAGTGATGCCTGTTTCAGGAAATTGGACCACTATTGGAAACTTTTATTATTGTAATTGATAGGAATAGCTTATTGGTTTGGTTGCTATCTCAAGATGTGCTTTTCCCAAGAATAAAAGCATAGTCAAGGGAACAATTTGGTGCCAAAAACAATTTGGAGACTGTCTGACCCAGTCACTTCTGTTGATTTAAAAAAAAAACAACAAATGTTGATAGTTGAGTCCTTGTCCTTTGTTAACATATTGGCACAAACTGGTAACAGCATATCCATAAATCAAGACATACAAATTAAAATAAGCGACATTTAGACTCACAGCCTCAAGTACAACGTTACTTATCCATATACAAAATTTACTAGGCTTTTTATTTTGACAGGTTTTATAAAATGGTCCCTACCAGGTGTTTAGCTGCAAACTTCACACTAAAGCCATCTGCTAAAAATCTTTACATTTTGCTAAAATTAGCTCAACTTTAAACATTGAATGTTTAAAGTTAAAGATTGATATGCCTTAACTTGTTCAGTGCTCTGTGCTACCCATCTTTCTTCTAACACTGGAAATATTACTAGGTGTAAGCCTTTATAGTAATCTCTTCACATGCATTGTTTTCTTTAATCCTTGCAGCAACTCAGTGGAGAAACTGAAGTTGAGAGAACTTTAATAACTGGTCTGTAAATGGCAGAATCTGGATTCAAAATCACATTTAGTTGGGTGCTTAAATTTGTGGTCTTAACCAACTACCATGCTGTATTGTCAGGGGATTTGTATATTTAAATTTTTTTTTTTGTTATCCTTATGCTTATAAAATGGTTAGTTTCTTTTAAGGGAACTCTTGAGATAAAATAAATGAAAAATAATGAGCTAACACCTAACCTGAATAAATAATTCCTTGGGAAGTGCAAAATAATTCTCTTGGCTGCTAAACAGAAGTTTGGAGGGTTGAGTTTTCCCAGTGGCTCCTCCAAAGAAAGGTCTGGCTATCAACTTGAGAGAAATCAGCCATTGGAACCCCTGTGAAGGACAATTCTACTTAGACACACATGGGGTCATTGTGAGCTGGAATCCACTCAAGGGCAGCTGATTTGAGAATAAATATAATATTTTATGGCCATTGTGTGTGTGTGTGTGGTCAGGATCAAGAAAAGGCTGAATTTATAAAAGGACATGTTACTTTTAATTGCTTTTTGTTGTAATCAAGTCAGCCTGGACTCATGCTGATCCCATTCACAATTGAATGAAAGATTGCTGGGCCCTAAACCTCCCCATGATTGGTTGTGGATCAGATCATTAGGAGCCATAGGATTTCCATTGGTTTATTTTCCAAATCAGATTGCCAGGACTTTCTTCTTAGTCCTTTATAGTTTGGAAACTCTGCTGGAAACCTGCCCAGAAGAATCATAGCGACATGAAAACTTAACACTGACAGATGGGTGGTGGTAGATATGATATAGAAAATAGTATCCAGGTCTCCCACATTACTCCCTTATTTTTAATTAACTGCAGAGTATATGGATATACATTTTTACATACCTTTTCATTTAATTTTAGGTTAAAAACTGAATTTTGAAATTAAATAAATTATGCTGTTATATTGTTGAGCCTGGAAAAACTAAATGATATATAAA
>NW_006408673.1:7569830-7570855 GCF_000296735.1 Chrysochloris asiatica
TGGTGACCGGAGGTGTGGCCAGCTCCCACTTTCATCCACCCCCAGTGCAGTCCCTGATTTCCAGGATGTGGAAGCTACATGGTTCAGAGCCATGCCAGTGTGAGGTAGGGGCCAAGTGTACCACTTTGGTGTGCCTGGATTCAGGATTCAGGTGGGTTCAACTCTAGATCTCCAAAACCCTCAGAGCTACCAAATAAGCATTTAACTAGTAGTCACCCTGCTTCCTTGTGATCCTAACAAGACCCACTAAGGGCCCACAAACTACTTCAGGATTGAATGGCCTGGACAAAGGTAACGAGGCCAATAGGCACCCCATCTAGAGCCAGGAACTCTGCTGTCACATCTCTTCCACAACCACCTTGTGAACCCCTTGAATCACAGGAGCCCCCTAGATTTCTCCTCTCCAGGTTCACTAACTGCATTGTCTGCTTTAATAACCATAACAACGCCACAATGCCTGGAGATAACAGACAATTTGAACTCACAGAAAAACAAGAAAATGGCTTAAACAAATGGCCAGCTTGCAGAGACAAAAATCCCTTCTGAGGAAGAAAAGATTGTGAACTTAAATGAAAGAGAATTCAAAACAATGATAATTAGTTATCTTCAAATGATCAGTAGAAAGATATAGGAAAGCAAGGAAAACACAATAAGAACTTTAGAAGAATTCAGGAAAACACTACAAGTACAGACAAACAAAATAAATGCAAATTTTCAAACAATCCAAAACCTGCAAGTAGAAATCTAGAAGATGAATACTAAGATCTCAGAAATGGATAATACATTGAAAGGGACAAGGAGTAGATGTGAAACAATGGAAGCCTGAATTAGTGAGCTTCAAGGTAAACCTCTCAATACTGGTATGCTAGAAGAACAATCAAAAAAAGAATGGAAAAAATCCAAAGAAAGCCTGAGTTATGTGCGACACCATGGATGTTGTTGTCAGGTGCCATCGAGTCAGAACCGACTCATAGCGACCCCATGCACAGCAGAACGAAACAATGTCCGATCCTGGGCCAACTTCA
>NW_006408673.1:7573826-7589751 GCF_000296735.1 Chrysochloris asiatica
AATCACAGAGAAAATTATTTAAGAGTTGTTGGAAGAAAACTTCCCTAACATCATGAAAGATGCGAAAAAAAAATATGCAAGAAATTGAATGAACCTGAAACAGATAGATCCCAAAAGAAAGTCACCAAGACATATCATAATCAAACTTTCCAAAATTAAAGACACGGAAAGAATCCCAGCAACAGCTTGGGGAAAAATGAAAAGTTACCTACAAAAGAATACCAATAGGACTAAACTCTGATTTCTCACCAGAAACCTTACAGGAAAGGAGGCAATGAATGGAATGATACAAAGTTCTGAAAGAAAAAGATTATAAACCCAGAATCATATACCCAGCAAAGCTGTCCTGCAAATGTTGTTGTTATTGTTAAGTGCTGTCGAGTCGATTCCGACTCATAACAACTCTGTATGGGGTTTCAGAGAAGCAGCTGGTAGATTTGAATTGCCAACCTTGTGGTTCACAGTCCAGTGCTGATCCTGTAGGGCCATATGATTATGAAATTAGGACATTTTGTTATAAACAGAAACTAAACGAATTTATAATGACCAGACTAACTTTACAAAAAGTGCTAATGAGTGTTCTTTGAACTGAGAATCAACAACAGACAACTTGAGGTTATTGTACATGACAATGCCACCTAGAAATCAATCCAGAAATAGAAGTATTTAAAGTAAAGCAAATGTATTAGACTGAATATAGAGAACCAGAGATAGCTATATATAATGAAGTCAACTATAAAGCAGAGAGACTAGTGTAGATATAGAACTTCCAAATGGCAAGGGAATTAAGTACATTTCCAGATAAAACTTTAGACTGTTGTAAATAGGGGAAAAAGTAATAAATTACCTTGTAGCCTCAAAGAAAAATAATACAGCGGTACATCAAAATGAAAGAGGAAACTCAGAAAGATTTAGTAAACATTAATACACAGAAATAAAAATGAAGCCCACAAAATGAATTCAGCATTGAAAATTATTTGGAATAAAGAATCAGGAGCACCACACACAGACAAAGGACAACAGTCAATTCATACCTATTAATAATTACACTGAATTCAAATGGATTAAATGTAGCCAAGAGACAAAAAGACCAGTATGGATAAGAAAGCAGGATCTATCAATATGATGTCTACAGGATACGTATCAAAAAGATGGAGATGTCTAAATGCCTATCAACAAAAGAATGGTTAAACTTTGGCACATATACACAAAGGAATACAACAAAACACTGAAGAATCATGATGAATCTGTGAAACACATCACAACATGTTTGAACCTGGAGGATAATATGCCGAGTGGAATTAGTCAATCATGAAAGGACAAATAAACAGTGTGTGAGACCAGTGCTGTAAAACATTTAAAAAAGGATTTCCTGATAAAAGCAACAATCTATGACAGTTATGGGGAGTGTGGGGAAGAGTGAGGAGGAAAATTATTCATGGGCCAGAGGGTAGACATATGTTTGCATGGTTGATGAACAGACAGTATACAATAAGAGTGAGGTTAGGAGAGGCATGGTGAAGGTAGCAGGAGACACAGAGGAATGCAATAGTTAAAACAGAGATAAATGCTGTTAGCTGTTGGCACATGGAGAGGATTGCAACATGTAATGAATCAAAGTATATTATTTGCCCTATGTAAAACTGATAATCTGCTCTGTAAACCGTCGCTCAATCACAATAAAAAGTAAAAAAAGAAAAAGAAAAGAAAGAAACATTCTGTGGTAGTTAGCAGGGGTGGGAGGAAAGGGAAAATTGTTCACTGGGTAGAGTGCAGACATAAGTTAATTTGGGAAATGAAGGCAGTATACATACAACAAGAGGAAGATTGTCAGAGGAAAGATGAATGTAGTGGAAGATCCAGGGAGGAGTGCAAGACTTACAGTGAATAGAGGTAAATACTGTGAATGGATGGTACATAAAGGGATGGTAATCATTGTAATGACACGGAGTGTATGTCTTGTTGAATGTGGGACTGATGATCTCTTCTGTAACCCTTCACTCGATTCACAACAAGAAGTAAAACAAAAAAGTTTTTGGAAAGATGGAATGATGGATAATGGGATTTTTCCATGAAACTTTTGAAGGCCCCTTATATATGCTTTTCCTAACAGGGTCACTAAATGCAAGTTTTAGAATGAGTGGTGTCATTTCCAATATTGGATTTTGTCAGTGATCTTCAACTACTCTGCTCTACCTCCTCTAATTCTTGATGTGAACTGGGGTTTTAGGTTACTCTTAGTGTGAAGAAGCTCCTGCTCTCTTGCATAGTTTTTCTCTTAATTTCTTTTCAGGAGATGTTGGTGTCTTCTGTGGGCCTCCCAAGGGCCCCTGCAACTGACTCAAGCCTACTGGCCATCTCCCACTTACTTCAATGTGCCTTGCCTTGTTGTGTCTCTTTGTCCTTTGTTCCCAGGGTACCTCCTCAGATGCATAGTCTAGCAGTCCCCTCTTCTTTGCATTCATTGGCTTATTGTCTTCTCTCTTCATCTCACCTGGTGTGACTTGCTCACTGCTAATTGCCCAACATCAGCCTTCCATAATATCTGGTCCGTAGTCTGTGTTCTAGAAGCATGTGTAGACTAGCTGAATGAAACTGCAGTCTGAGCAAAATTTTGGAAGAGAGGACGTAAGTAGCTATAAAGATGTAAAATCTTGTGTGACAGCCTTTATTCTGCAGGATATTTTCTTCCATGTTTCTTTTCATTCTGAAGAGGATACAGAGGGACATTGTCCTGCCCATTTTAACAGTGACAGGCTCACAGCAGACCCTGTGTCCAGCTATCACACCACACTGTCCTTCTGTACAGGCTGACTTCTGTTTGGATCTCATCCATGCCCTTTTCAGAGTACTTTAAAAAAAAAATGTGAATATTAGGTATGTGTTATTTTTAATTACTGTCACTGATGTATGTAATTTGAAAATTAATGTTGCTGTAATTATACTGATATACTGAATAGTTATTCCCAGCTTTTTAGTCAGACAAATTAAGCCTGTCTTTATGAATTCATCTTCAAAGCATTAAAGTGTTAAGGAATCAGGAGTATGCAGAATTAAAGCCTTTGTTCTGTGGTTAATTTAGCATGAGTTAGCAAATGTAATTGATTTTTAAAATGTGGCATCAAGATTAGATTTCTCTTCAAGGAGAACTTTTGGTCTCTGTTCTCTCTTGCCAGAGGTTTCTAATACATAACAGGCATCTTACTTGGGTCACATTCATAACTGGAATTAAAGTGGATACATTTACAAGGAGTTAAATACTTTAAATAGGGGACAGTCTCCTTTGGGACCACTGATGCCCTGATTCTGAAAAAGAGATAAATAGACTTGTTTACTGTTGTATGCTCAGCATCCAGAATAAGCAATTGGTCAGAAGTGGTGGTGTTGGTGCCATTGACGCTGTTCTGACTCATAGCGGCCCGACTTAACAACAAAACAAAACACTGCCTGGTCCTACACCATCGCCACAAATTTGCTATGCTTGAGCCTATTGTTGCAGCCACGGTGTCAGTCCATCTTCTTGAAGGTTGTCTTCTTATTTTTTGCTTGATTTCTTTCTCCAGAGACAGGTCTCTCCTGATAACATGTCTCAAGTATGTGAAACAATGTCTCACCATCCTCCCTTCTAAGGAGCATTTGTACATTCTTCTGGTATAGTCAGTATTCTTCACCAGTGCTATAATTCAAATGCATCAATTCTTGTTTGGTCTTCCTTATTCATTGCCCAGCTTTTGCATGCATATGAGGAGATTGAAAATAGTATGTCTTAGGTCAAGTGCACCTTAGTCTTCAAAGTGACATCTCTGGTTTTTAACACTTGAAAGAGGTCTTGTGAAGCACAGCTTCAAAATGACAATGCAATATGTCATTTGGTTTCTCAACTGCTGCTTCCATGGGCATTGATAGTGGGTCCAAGTAAAAGGAAATCTTTGACAACTTCAGTCTATTCTGAATTTGTTAAGATAACACTTATTAGTCCACTTGTAAGGATTTTTGTTTTCCTTGATAATGAGTTATAATCCGTAGTAAAGATTGTAGTCTTCAATCGTCATCAGTAAGTGCTTTAGAAAACCCTCTTGTTTTCTTAAGCAAGGTTGCGTCATCTGCCGGGAAGTGGGTCCTCAGTATTGTGTTTTCTGTGAGAGAATAAATGAATGAGTTCATAATGATCACTAGGAAACATAACAGATAAAGTGCTTGTATATAATCTAGTAGGTTTTTTTTTTTGTTGTTTGTTTTTTTCCCTTTCTTTCTTTCAGGACTGTACTGTTTGTATTTCACCACTCTTCATGATTCATGGTAGGTTCATCCATTTGCTAAATGCATGTGTTCCAGAAGGTTGTGTCCTTTAAGACAAATTAGTTACCTTTTCTTCTTGACTGACACTTTTTACTCATTTTGTTGTTGTTTTGATTTTCTTTTAGCTCCCATATCTTTAATTGGTTTCTCAGTTCTAAGACCTCCAGGTTCTTGGACTTCATTCTTTAGTTAGGTGTGTCTCCAGGATGGGAATTCGTGAGAAGTATTCCGAGCATCTCCAACTCAAGTGACTATGTGTAACTCATCTGTACCTCCTTTCTGTTTCCTATGCCAAGTGCTATGGATCACTTTGTAATACCTCTTGCTTCCTTCTCTTTTTGTTCTGTATGACTTGAGGTATCATGTATGAATGGATGCCTCTAGATTTCCATCTCCAACCCAGATCTTTCTTGTAAGTGTCAGATCCACACATCTGTCTATTGGACTTTCCTTGTAGGTGTCTGACAAGCTGTTTATCCTGGCCCACAAAACTGGGCATGATCTGCTTCCTGCTTACCTTGCCAACCTCTTTCCACCTCTAATTCAACAATACTTAACTTCCCTTAGTCCCTGGAAGGTGCCATATTTTCTCTCCCTTTTGAATTCTTATATATACTGTTTCTTCTACTTAGAATACTCTTCCTTCCAATACTTTTTTTCTGGTTAGCCCCTATTTATCCTGTAGATCTCATCTTGGACATCACTTCTTCTGTAAACATTTTCTGTTTGCCAAACCCCAAGTTTCTGTGCACTCACGGCCCCATGTAACTTCTGCTGTGTACTCTAGACAGTGAAATCTGTGAGTACTTCACCATTTCTTTTTGGGCCTACCTCAGTATGTTGTTGTTGTTAAGTGTCGTCTAGTCAGTTCTGACTCATAGCAACCCTGTATAGGGTTTCCAAGGACCAGCTGGTGGGTTTGAACTGCCAACCTTGTGATTTGCAGTCCAGTGCTGATCCACAGCACCACACCAGTATACGCATATCAGTATATTGTTATATTAATATAGCAGACAAACCTGTGTTGGAATCCAAATAGCTAGAATACTCCTTAGAAGCCAGGTGGTGAGACTTCATCTCTCATAGTGTGGACATACCAGGAGGGACTACCAACTGGAGAAGAACATCATGTTTGGTAAAGTGGAGGGTCAGTGAAAAAGAGAAAGACCCTCAATGAGATGAATTGGCACAGCGGCAGCAGCGATGAGCTCAGGTGTAACAACAATTGTAAAGATAGCAGTGTTTTGTTCTTTTATGCCTTGGGTCACTATGAGTTGGAATTGATTCGATGGTGTTTCGCAACAACAACAACAGCAAAAACAACAACAGTATATGAAGGGGCTTAAAATATTTTGTGGAAAAATTCCATTATCTTTCAATTAAATTTTTCCACAAACTTTTGGAAACTCCCACGTATTTTCTTGAATGTTTCCATATGTTATGGTTTGGATTGTGTCTCCCTAAAATATGTGTATGTGTCATCTTGGCTGGACCCTGGTTCTCAGTGGTTTGACATTTATATAATGATGTGATCATCCCAGTGATGTAATCTGCTTTGATCAACCAGTCAGTTGCAAGGAAATGAAGGTATGTTGTAACAACCTCACTCAGGTCACAGCCCTGATCCTGTAAGGGAAATTTCAATGGGGTATGGCATGCATGGCCTTTTACCTTGCAAGAGATAAAAGAAGAGAGAAGCAAACCAAGAAGCAGCGACCTACTACCACCAAGAAGGATGAGCTTAGAAGTCGACTGTGTCCTCTTGACCATGGATCCAGCGTCCCTGTGCTGAGAACCTGGACCCAGAACAAGATTGATGTAACATACGTGGAGAGCTTAAGGAATGGCGCACAGATGTTGAAAGGAGATAGGAAACTTCTCCAAGAGCCTACAGAGGGAAAAAGCCTTCACTTAAAGCTGGCACCCTGAATTAGGATGTGTAAGCTTCTAAACTATGAGAGATTCAATTTCTGTTTGTTAAAACCACCCACTTGTGGTATTTCTGTTACAGACACACTAGACCTCTTTTGGGTCTCTCGTAACCTCAGGCTTGCACTGTTATTGTTGTTGGTAAGTGCTGTTGAGTCAGTTCCAAACCAAAGAGACCCTGTATAGGGTTTCCGAGGAAGGGCTGGTGAGCTTGAACCACCAACTTTGTGGTTCAAACGACTTTACAGTCCATGTTGTTGTTGTTAAGTGCTGTCGAGTCGATTTCAACTCATAGCGACTTTATATAAGGTTTCCAAGGAGTGACTGGTGAACTTGAACCGCTGACCTTAGGATTCAAATGACTTTGCAATCCAGTGCATTAACCCACAGCGCCACACCAGGACTCCTTAACAGTCCATGTATTTGTAGCTAATTCACTTGCCTCCATTCTGTGCCATTCCTGACCATCTACCAGATCAGCATCTTTAGACAGTGCAGCTTGACCTGCATTACTCCCAGTCCAGAGTCCTCTAGTGTAATGGAATTCATTGTTTGCCCTGACCTTATGCTCTGTAAGATAAAGTAAACAAGGTGTCACCATAACCAAGAAGCGTGCTTCTTTTCTACATTTCCATCTCAATTGTATGGAAAATAAGAAGACGTTATCATTTTCCTAATTTACAACCTGGATAACTTGACATTTTAAAATTCTTGCTTGCTTACACCTATCAAGTCCAAATGCTGTCAGTTTAATGTTAGGCACAGAGGAATGAGGCAGGAAGGAAAACTCACAAGCTCTTTATTAATACTAGAATGGTAGATGCCATGGCAGGATCACCTTCACATACACTATCTTTTCTTCTCTGTTCTTCCTGCTTTATGCTTCAGTGGAGAATCTCTTTGGGCCTGCTTGAACAATTGCCATCCCACCTGATGGATCCCACCCCTCCAGTTCTTACTACCATTTCTGAAGATCATATAGGATACTGTATATGAATGTGTTTTTCTAAACTGTAAGCAAGCAATGGACCATTGTCATGACCTTTCATATGGCTGCTGGAAATCTTTCTCAAGAAACTACTCAATGGTTACCTCCTGTGAGACCTTCTGTTCTGAACTCTGTTGGTCCAGGGCTCCCTCCTGTAGATGGGAACATGTGCCTTTTCTGTTTTTTGTACTCACTGTCTTGTACTATAAAGAGTTGTGCATGAGTTTGTCCCTTTCCTGAACCCCTTGGGGGCAGGTATCATGTTATATTCATTTTTATGTGTGTTCCGCTCATATATTCTAACCTTAGCGCATTAGCATCCCATAAGGATAGCATGTTTGGTAAGGTGGATGGGCAAAGAAAAAGAGGAAGACCTCCAACGAGATAGATTGGCCAGGTGGCAGCATCGATGGGCTCAAGTGTGGCAACAGTAGTGAGGTTGGCCCAGGACCGGGCCATGTTTCGTTGTGTTGTGCGTAAGGTCGCTATGAGTCGGTACTGACTCGATGGCACCTAACAACAACCACCACCACAACAATCCTCCCACGTGTATGGTTGTCAAATAGCTGTGGTGCTGCTGCAGTTACCCTCCGCATGTTGGATCTGTCCTAACCAGTTGATACCCTTTAATACCTGGCCATTTAAAGTATTAGTGTGGCTCTGTAGGCTAGGCACTGGATTGCTAATTACACGGTCAGTGGTTCAAACCCACCAGTTGCTCCTCAGAAACCTTGTATGGGGTCATTATGAGTCGGAACTGACTCGATGGCACTAGCCATCTTAAAGGTCTGTCTTTGGACCAGTGGCACCTGGGAACTGTTTGCTGCGAAGTTAGGAACTTCGGGAAAGAATCACTGTATTTTTATTTCTGAACATAGGTACTTGCAACTGGGCTCAGTGGGCTCTACTCTTCCCTGCCTACCAAGCTAGAAGAAAAAGGTGAAGAATGGCACTGTCTTCTTAAGGATGACTGGCTCCTGCTCCCATCTCTCGTCCAGTTCATGAATTCCCTGGAGTTCTGTAATGCAGTCATACAGGTACCAGAGCACAGTAACAGAGCCCTTTACTGTCGTCTCATCTGGAATATGAGGATTGCAAAGGATTAGTATAAGCCTTAACTTTTTATTTTAACACTTTTTTATGGAATAGTTATGCCTTACTTTAAGCATACTGAATGCCCTTGGATGAGTGAGAATGTTAGTTTATAGGTTTCTGGGAAGTTTTAATTGAGAAAAAAATTAGATTTTCTTTATCTTGTTTATAAAAAGTGTTAATTCTGTTTAGATTATCCACTTAGCTATCAAAAATAAGTTCAGTGTCTGACTCATTTAGATAGGTATTTTTAGCCTTCTAAGTACTCCAAATTATACCACTTCTATTTCAAGGTCTTCTTGGTAGTCTACAAAGGAAAACACTTTATTTTGCTTAATGGTGCATACTACATAAAGAATATTGTTATCCCAATTGAATTTAGAAGAAGTTAAGCATCTTCTTAGCAAACACAAATTAAATTTGCTTTGAAATTGGCCTGCTTAGGGGGAAAAAATACAACCGCTGAACTCTTGTATATTTGGCTTCTTGATTAGATTTTTACCTTCACATTTCTTGTTACCGTTTCCAATAAGAAAAAAGCAGATTGCATTCATATTTAAGGCTATGTTGTAGGTTTCCATAAACAATTGTTTTATTTCTATGCAACATAAATATTACTTTAATTTTGGTCTTAATATGAAATTGAATTTTCTTTATGGTGATTATAGGGTAAAAAATGCTAGGTATAATCTTTTTATCTACAAAATAAAGAAATAGCTTCTGAAAGAAAGTGCCAGCAAATTACTTGAGCTCCCATCTCATTTTTATTGCTAAGTCAAAGGAAGTTTTACTTATATATACGATAAATGAATTACATTTTAAGTTGCCTTTTTTTTTTTTTAATATTGCAATCTAGCAACATTTTTTTGCAGAATTGTGTGGAAATAAAAAAGATGGAACTACTGTTACTACCTCCCCTAATGCACTCACAAGACGAGATTATCAGTAATTTAAAGATCTAGTCTCATTTCTTTAGAAATTGCTTTAGACTTTATTGTTTGACTTTATGATTTTTTTCAAGGAAGAGAAGCAAAGCTGACAGGCAAGGGGCAACAGTAGGGAAATTGTATATTTCAGACCGTATTTTAAAATTGAAGCCATATACTTAAATTTTTTTGTTTGTATGGGATGTTAGTAAAGGATTGTTGTTAAATGCTATCAAGTTGATTCCAGCCAATTACCGACCCTGTGTAGGGTTTCTGAAGAGCAGCTGGTGAGCTTGAACTGCCAACCTTGTGCTTCATACTGACTTTGCAGTCCAGTGCATTGACCCACAGTGCCACATGAGGACTTCAGTAACCATGCCAAATATATTTTGAAAATTAACGATAGGAAGTTTTGCAACTCTGGTAATGTTTTCTGTTTCTGAACAGTATCAGTTTTTTTCATGGGAAGCTTTTCTAAATGCTTTCCTCTCCCAAAGAAAGTATGATTGGAAGATGCATCTTTAAAATGAGAAAAGCTTTCTGGTAGCAAAATAAATACATTTACTTGTTTATTTTGGTAGTTATTGTTATTTAAATTATTCACAAATTGAGATGGACCTAGAAGAAGTTAAGGGGCAAAAATTATAATTTTAAGCTTAAATTTATTAATTCTTTTACATATTCAGAAAGAGTCCTAGTGGTGCAGTGGCAAATTTGGTTGACTGCTAACCCACTCTAGGTCAGCACTGTAAACCCATCAGTGGCACCACAGAAGAAAAGATCTGGTGATCTGTTCCAATAGAGTACAGCCAAGGAAACCCTCTAGGGCAGTTCCACTATGTCATAAAGGATTACTGTGAGTCAAAATAGACTTGACAGCATATAACAACAACAAAAACACTCAGTTTATTATTATTATTGCTCTTTTCCAGTGGTGATGGTGGTGGTTATGTGCCATGGAGTCAGTTTCGACTCATAGTGACCCTGTACAGGGTTTCTGAGGCTGTAAATCTTTACAGGAGCAGAAAGCCTCATCTTTCTCCCACAGAAGAGCTGGTAGTTTCGAACTGCTGACCTTGCAGTTCGCAGCCTGATTCGTAACCACTACGCAACCAGAGCTCCTTTATCGGTTTGAACTGCAAGGTTGGTGGTTCAAGCTCACCAGTCACTCCTTGGAAACCCTCTAGTGGGTCAGAACCACTAGATGGCACTTAACAACAATATTTTCCAGTAGAAACTTTAAAAGTTTTGGAATTTGAAAGTCCAACTTCAGCAAATTTTATCCAAGTTGTTTATACTGGAACTATCCCTCGGCGGTGGGGGGCGGGTAGGGAGGAAATAACATGGCAGTTTGTGGTCTGAATTATTCTTCAGCCATTGACTAAATTAAGTCAAAATTTCATTTCCTTTCTGAATTCAGAGTGTACATAGAAACGTTTGACTTTAGATGACCTAAATATTTAACTTTTTGCCCTTCTCATGGCTGTGTCTCTTTTAGGTGGCTCACCCCTTGATTCGCAGTCAGCTTGTCAATTACATTTACAATGGATTCTTGGTTCCGGTCTTGGCTCCTGCTCTTCATAAGGTCAGTGATTAAGCGAATGGTCTTCTGTGTGATGTACAAGTGATGAAAACCGAGGGAACAAATGTAGTTGACTCAGTGTCGGCTTTGACCTTATATTTCTTCTCATTCCATCTGTTTCTTGGCACTGTCAAACAATGACCATAGCTAAAGTAAGATGGGATATTTTTGATGTCATAGAATACCTCTTGTGAAGATCAGCTAAGATATCTAGCTAAGCTTCAGTTCATGGGTAATGGATACTTGGAACTCTGTTAAGCTGGCCTCTCAAGCCAAGCTTGTAATAAAGAGTGCAAGATCGATCGTGTAGGCACAGTGAAGGGCAGTCAGAGCACAAGTGCTCTGGGTTTGTCATCTCTTTAATTGAAAATACTCTTCATTATAAGCTTTTTGGGACAGCAAAAATGAAAGCGAAACCAAGTTACATTCCCATCAGAGGTTGGCTGTATTATCACCACTCTGAATTCCTACAACACTCATTTTGTATAATTGCTCAACATGTCTTTTGTTCTGTGACCTGTCAAGGAGATACCAATGGGAATAGAATTTTAATTTTATATAGTTTTTCCTTAACTAAATAGATATACTTTGTCAAATTAATTGGAATCATCAGCTCTGATAGGGAGAGAAGCATGGAGCAACTACAAATGTTTGATGGAACAAATGCCCATCTTTCCACATCCTAAAGTTACATTTTCATGAGTTTTCATTTGATAAGAATCCAAGCATATCTCATTATGGTAACTTTGAAGCCAATTGAGCTTCTGGATTCCTAGTTTCTGCCATCAGACTTTGATGAAAGATGTTCATTTCTTACCATTTAGTAGTACCCTTTGAACATAGTGACCTTATTTTTAAAATTCAGCAAGGTTCTTGATTAGGATTTTTGTATTGTCTCTAATTTCAAGAATTATTCTTGGAAATGTGGTTTAAACTTCAAAGTATTGACATTTCCAGGGTATTTTCAGAGATTGTTGTTGTTGTTGTGTACCGTGGAGTTGCTTCCAACTCATAGTGACCCTGTACAGGGCTTCTGAGGCTGTAAATCTTTAGGGGAGCAGAAAGCCTCATCTTGCCCCCGTGGAACAGCTGGTAGTTTCGAAATGCTGACCTTGCGGTTTGCAGCCCAATTCGTAACCACTATGCTACCAGATCTCCTTTTTCAGAGATTAAGTCTTTGAAATTAGATCAGTGTGAGAAATCATGGGGTATATTTTCAGAGGTATAAATCTCTGCTTGTGTTGGTAGCTAGGTTGTCCTTCCGTTCTGGGGTGTCTCATATAGATGATCTCTGAGGTCCTGGTGTGTGCTGTCGGATAAGCATTGGACCATAAGGTCGGTTTGAACTGCAAGATAAGCAGTTCAAACTTAACCAGCTGTTCCTCAGAAACCCTACACAGGGTCGGACCAACTGGACGGCACATACCAAGGAGCCCTACTGGTGTGGTGGATTAATACCTGCAAGGTTGGTGATTCAAACCCACCAGCTGCTCCACTAGAGATAGATGAGGCCGTCTTCTCGCATAAAGAAACCTTCTGAAGCAGTTCTCACTATAGGGTTGCTCTGAGTCAGAATTGGCTCAGTGGCAGTGGTTACACTTCTACATGAATGAATATTCCTCTTTGGAGGAATACAGCAGTAGTACTGAAATTCTTTAACATTAATTTGCCATGTACTCTCACACATTTAGACTTTCTCATTTATTCTCATCCTTTTCCTCCTTGACCTAGTGACATAAAGTCATTTGCCAAGTTATTATTATGCTAATTATAATTATTCTAATTGCTATTTGTTTAGAATATTTTATGTTATAATTAACATGCCTTAATATTACAAATATTAATGATAACTATTTACCCATACTTGAGGACAGAGAGCTGTTAAGAGGATCTGACTGGTCACTCTATGTTTTTCATTCTTAGTACTTACCCCAAGTTGAATTAAATCATTAAATGTGCAATTAACCTTTTTTCAAATTAAAAAACTGGCACAACAACAACAAAAAATCATTTAATGAATGAATTAACCATTTCAATATGGTTTGGGCAAACGTTTACAGAGCAAATTGGTTGTCCATTCAATGATATGTACACATTTTGTTCCATGACGTTAGTTGCACTTCCCTGAATGTACTAGCTCTCCCCCCACCTCTTCCCTGAATTGTGTTTCCATTCTTTCCTGCCCCTTCCTGCCTTCTGAGCGTTGTTGTTGTTGGACAGGTGCTGCCCTTTTGGTCTCCTGTGGTTGATTGTACCGAAGAGTGCATTCCTCAGGAATGGTACTGTTGTTCACTTTATATATCTAGCTATTGTTTACTTGCAAAGTGATCCATGAGGCTGGGGTCAGTTCCAGGTTGAAGGGTGTCTAACGGTCATAGTCTCAAGGATTCCATCCATCTTTATCAGACAAGTAAGTCTGGTCTTTGTGATTTTTAATTTTATTCTGCCTTTTTTTTTCTCCCTCTCCGTCCAGGATCAGAGTGGATAGTAATGATAGCTGGACACCATCTAGTTCTTCTTTTCTCAGAGTCATGTAAGCTGTGGATTGTGTAGCCCATTATTAGTCTTTGGAATAATTGTTTCCTTGAGTCTTTGCTTTTCTTCACTATTTTTTCCTCCAGATAGAGAGAGATCAATAGTTGCATCTTGGCGAACTCCTTGTAAGCTTTTAAGACCCTAGTCATTAAATTAAGACATTAAACATTGTCTCTGTGGACTATGTTATGCCAGTTGATCTCCAATTTGTGTCCAAGACTATGGTCCTAAGCTCCTAAACCCAGTCATCACTCATTCCCTCAAGGTGTTTGGTTATGGCTAACAAGTTTTCAAACCTTGCCCCCTGAATGTGCTCCTGTATACTACATGTACATATTTGTAGCTCCTGTTGTTGCTGTGTGTGCTGTTGACTCTGTTCTATTCTAACTCATAGTGACCCTGTATAGGGTTTTCCAGTCTATAAATCTTTATGGGAGCTGAAAGCCTCCTCTTTGTCCCATGAAACAGCTGGTGGATTTGAACTGCTGACGTTGAAGTTAGCAAGCAGCCCAGTGCATAACCCACTACATGCCAACAGCACTCCTTTGCAGCACATACAAATGCATAGATAGAAATATCCTCTATCGAACTTATACACATAGGTGTAATCTCATTCACCTTTATTCCTATTCAGCTTGTATGTCCATGTCCATTTAAGAGATTTTTGTGTGTTATTACTGTTATTGTTGGATTGTGTATATAATAGTTTTACCATGGTTTCCTTTTACTCTTGGGCATCTCCTAGTGTATTCTTGCCTTGGTCATTTTGTGCTGACCTCTCCTTACTGTATACTGCCTTTCCTTTCATCCAAGTGAATATCTGTGTACTAGCTGTTGTGTTAGGTATAGTTGGTTCTGACTCATAGTGATCCTATATACAACAGAATGAAATAACTGCCTGATTCTGTGCCATCCTCACAATTGTTATGTTTGAGCCCATTGTTGAAATCACTCTGTCTTGTTGAGGGTCTTCCTCTATTTTTGATGACCCTCTACTGTACCAAGCAGGATGTCCATATCCAGGATCTGATCCCTCCTGATAACAAATCCAAAGGATATGAGAAGAAGTCTTGTCATTCTTGCCTCAGAGGAGTATTCTGACTGTACTTCTTCCAGGACAGATTGTTCATTCTTTTGACAGTCTGTGATATATTCATTCTCCTTTGCCATTTGTTACTGTTGTTCTGACTCACAGTGACCCTGTATAGGGTTTCCAAGGCTGTACATTTTTGTAGGAAAGGAAAACCTAATCCATCTACTGCAGAGCAGTTGATGGGCCAATTCTTTGCTAATGAGGTAATGCAAATGCATTGGTTCTTTTGTGGTGGTCTTCTTCCTTATTCACTGTCCCAACTTTCACATGCATATGAGGTGATTGAAAATACCATGGTTTAGTTCAGGCACACCTTGGTCCTCAAAGTGACATCTCTGCTCTTAAACACTGTAAAAAGGTCTTTTGCTGTAGATTTGCCCAATCCAGTACATTGTTTTATTTCTGAACTGCTGCTTCCATGACCCTTGATTGTGGATGTAAATAAATCTGAATATTTGACAAATTCAAACTTTTCTCCATTTATCATGAATATTACTTTTTTTTGCTCCAGATGTGAGGATTTTCCTTTTCTTTACTTTGAGGTGTAATCCATACTAAAGGTTATAGACTTGGAGCTTCCTCAGTCAGTAAATGCTTCAAGTCCTCTTAGCTTTCAGCCTGCAAGATTGTGTCATCTGCAAATCACAGGTTAAAAGAGCCTTACTTTAACCCTGTTGCTGTATTCTTGTCTAGCTTTTTAGATTAGTTGTTCAGCATACAGATTGAATAAGTATGGTGAAAGGATACAACCATGGTGCACACCTTTTCCTGATTTTAAATCACTCAGTATTCCCTTGTTCTGTTCAAATGGCTGCTTCTTGACCTATGTACAGGTTCTACCCTAGCACAATAATTGTTCTGGGATTTCCATTCTTTACATTGTTTTTAATGATCCATACAGTGAATTGTCTTTGTGTAGTCAGTACATCATTCTGGTAGTCTCGGCTTTAATCCAAGATCCATCTGATGTCAACAATGATAGTTTTCATTCTATATCCTGTTCTGGATCTATCTTGAATTTCTGGCAGTACCATGTTGATGTATTGTTGCAAATGTTTTTGAAATTGTCTTCAGCAAAATTTTATTTGCATGTGATATTAATGATTTAGTGTGATGAGTTCTGCATTTTGTTGGGTCACCTTTCTTTGGAATGGGCACAGATACGGATGTCTTCCAAATTTCATGGCATAGTAAGTACCTTCAGTGCTGTATCAGCTTGCTGAAACATTTCATTTGGTGTTCTGTTCATTCCTGGAGCCTTGTTTTTCACCAGTACCATCAGTACAGCTAAAACATCTTCTTTCAACACCATCGGTTCTTGATCATATGCTTCCTTTTGAAATAGTTAAACATAAATGAATTCTTTTTTGTACAGTAACTCTGTGTGTTCCATATATATATATATGGAGCTCTGGTAGCGTAGTGGTTACGAATCGGGCTGTGAACCTTAAGGTCAGCGGTTCGAAACTACAAGCCGCTCC
>NW_006408673.1:7589851-7601124 GCF_000296735.1 Chrysochloris asiatica
ACAAGGTCGGTGGTTCAAGCTCGCCAGTCACCCCATAGAAACACTGTACAGGGTTGCTGTGGATCAGAATGGACTTGATGGCACTTAATGATGACAACAGGGTCATTCAGTATTTTGCCCATGTTGTTGTTGTTAAGTTGGTACCGACTCAGAGCGACACTATGCACAACATAATGAAACACTGCCCGGTCCTGGTCCTGGGGCCAACCTCACAATTGTTGCCATGCCCATTGATGCTGCCACTTTGCCAGTCCATCTCGCTGGGGGTCTTCCACTTTTTCTCTGACCCTCCACCTTACCAACCATGATATCCTTCTCCAGTGACTGGTCCCCATAGAATCCTTCCATATTTAAACTCAAGGCTTGATTTTGTCCTCCAATTCTTTCAGCCTGAGAAATGCTAGAGTGTGATCTTCCCTTTAGTATTCTAATTCCAAGTCTTTGCATATTTCATTATAATGCTTGACTTTGTTTTCTTGAGCTGCCCTTTGAAATTTTCTGTAAAATATTATTTTACTTCCTCCTCTCTTCCAGTAGTTTTACCTTCTCTATGCTCAAAGGAGCTCTGCTAGCATAGTGGTTACGAATCCGGCTGTGAACCTTAAGATCAGCAGTTCAAAACTACCAGCCGCTCTACGGGAGAAAGATGAGGCTTTCTACTCCCCTAAAGATTTATACCCTCGGAAACCCTGTACAGGGTCGCTATGGGTTGGAACCGACTCGACGGCACTTAACAACAACAACAACATGCTCAAGAACAAGTTTCAGAATCTCTTCTGACATCCATTTTGGTATTGACTTTCTGTCCTTTTTTATGACCTTTTGCTTTCTTTATGTATGATAATCTTGATGTCATCACACAACTCTTTTGGCCTGTGATCATTAGAGTTCAGTGAGTCAAATTTGTTTTTGAGATTGCCTCTTAACTTTAGGAGGGATTTACTCAAGGTCATATTTTGGCTCTAATGGACTTGTTTTAATTTCTTAAGCTTTCCCCTGAACTTGCTGATGAGCTATTAATATTCTGTTCTACAAATCTGCCCTGGCTTTGTTTTGGCTGATGTTATTGAGATTCTCCATTGTCTCTTTCCACAGATGTAGTTGATTTATTCCTGTTTATTCCACTTAGTGAGGCCCACGTGTATAGTTGGTAAGCACTGGTAGTGTAGTGATTACGAATCGAGCTGCTAATCTCACGGTCAGCAGTTCAAAACTACCAGCTGTTCCGCAGGAGAAAGATGAGGCTTTCTGCTCCCATAAAGATTTACAGCATCGGACACCCTGTACAGGGTCGCTATTAATCGGAACCGACTCTATGGCACATGAAAACAATGACAACGTGTATAGTTGCTACGTGTGTGTTGTTGAAAAATGTGCTTATGACGAGTAAGTGGTTGGTCTTGTGAAATTCCGCTATGCAATTGCCTGTATCATTTATATCACCAAGGCCATATTTTCCATCTGCTGTTACGTTCTGTTTCTAATTTTGGCATTCTAATCAATAATTATCAGTGCATCTTTATTGCATGTTTGATCAATTTCAGACCTCAAAAGTTGGTAGAATGCTTTGGTTTCTTCATTATTTGCATTGGTGACTGGTGGGAAATTTTGAGTAATGATATTAACTGGTCTTTCTTGTAAATGTATAGATAGTATCCTCTCAGACAGCAATGATTTCATTATAGATCTTGAAATGTTCTTTTTCATGATGAATGTGTCACCATTCCTTTTGGATTTGTCATTTCCAGCATAGTTAATCATACTATTGTTAAATTTAAAATGGCCAGTACCTGTTTATTTCAGCTCATTAATGCCTAGGATATCAATCTTAGTGCATTCCATTTTATTTATAATGACTTCTGTTTTTCCTAGATTCATATTTGATACATTCCGTGTCTCAATTATTGATGTATGTTTGCAGCAGTTTATTCTTCTTTTGAGTCATGCCCAGCAACAAATGTCATTCCTGAAACTCTTACTCCATCCATGTCATTAAGGTAGACTCCACTTTGAGGAGGCAACTCTTCTCTAGTCATATTTTGAGTGCCTTCCAACCTGAGGGACTCATCTTCCGGTATTTTTATCAGGAAGTATTCCTCTGTTATTTATAAGGTTTTCAGTGGCTAGCCTTTCAGAAGTGATCTGATGCCTCTCCTTCTTCCTGGTCTGTCTTAGTGTGGAAGCTCTGCTGAAACCTGCCCTCTATGGGTGACCCTTCTGGTGTTTAAAATACTAGTGACAGTTTCCAGCATCACATCACTGCACAGGCCACCACAGTACAACAAATTGACAGATGATTGGATGTCTATTCGCTAGTTAGTGGTTTTTCTTCCCTTTTCCTCCTATCTCTGATAACTGTCAAATAATGCTTTCTTTTTTCTGTGTGTTAACCTTTTCACTGACTTTTTATAATCATAGTCTTAAAATATTTTTTTTCTTTTGTGATGGACTTATTTCACTCAACATAATGTCCTTTAAAGGAGCTCTGATAGTGTAGTGGTTACAAATCTGGCTAATAATCTCACAGTCAGCAGTTTGAAACTACCAGCTGTTGCGCAGGAGAAAGATGAGACTTTCTGCTCCTGTAAAGATGTACAGCCTCGGAAACCCTGTAGAGGGTTGCTATGAGTCAGAACCTACTCCACAGCACATAACAACCACCACAATAACAATATCCTTCAGGCTCATCCATGTTTTGAATGGTTTCACGGTTCTCCGTTATTCTTTAATGCTGCATGCAGTTACTTAATTTATGGTTGTTTCCCCAGTGGTCTGTGAGCCTCTGGGATAGGGATCATGTCTGTTTTGTTCACGGTTCTATCTTTAGTGCTGAGCACAATACCTTACACTTGGGAGTTTTAAAGAACAGCACATAAATGGAATGATGTTTGATCATTTTGGCACATTTTGTTCCCAGACAGTTGTTCGCAGACACTAATAGTTAACATTTAACATGACATTTACATATATTAACTAATATTATTCTCAGTTATGCTTGTAATTAAAATATGGTATTTTTAAAACTTACAATGTCAATACATGCTTATTAGGGAAAAAAATACAGTCAAACTAAATGTAAAAAGTGAAAGTTACTATATCAAATTTAAATGCCCAACCCATAATTAAAAGTTCTTTAACATTTATACATTGCAGACAATTTTTCCAAAGGGCTATTTAAAGACTGGTGTCCTGATGTGATGCTGTAGGTTAAGCATTGGACTGCTAACTAACTGCAAGGCTGGCTGTTCAAACCTACCAGCTGCCCATAGGGTTGCTATGATTCTGAACCAGCTCAGCGTCACTTAATTACAATACATTTAAAGACTATGTGTGACACTGTGGACTAATGCGCTAGACTATAAAGCTGTTTGAACTGCAAGGTCGGTGGTTCAAGCTCACCAGTAGCTCCTTGGAAACCCTATAAAGGGTCGCTGTGGGTCGGAACCAACTCGATGGCACTTCCAACAACAAGAAGACAAAGATTTGAGGTTTTCTTCCCTTAATTTATTCTGTGTGCTTGCCATCTTTTTTAATTTTTTAATTAAAAAAATTTAGAATTAAAAGGTCTTGGAAAGGAGCCAGTGAAGAGGAGCTTCTCTGGCTGACGGCTCCCACAGTGGTTGATGAAGGAAGGAACCCTCTCTGAGTATCAGGACAGGCTCTCAGAGGCAGATGTGCAAAAGTGTCCATCCTTCAGAGGGTGTTTCTTGAATTCCTATTAGAAACTCACAGCAGAGAACCTGTCTCCTCTCCTTTGGTATAGGAAGGGATCCTACAAGGTTACTTTATGGGCTCCATTCTCTGAGTCCCACTGCCTTGGTAGATAAGCATTACTTAGTATCATAAGTAGATTTCTTTTTGCACTCTCTCAGCCCCCAATTTACGTATAGCATTTTGTTACCTATTGTCTTAGGCTGGATTCTCTAGAGAAGCAAAACCAGTGAAACATACATGTATATTTAAAGAGAAGTTTATATCAAGGAAACGTGTCACACAATTGTAGAGCTGGGGGAGTTCCGAGCCAGGTCAGATGATCAAGATCAGCAGGTAGGCAAGCAGGATTGGCAGGTAATAGAGCAGGTCATTGCCTCAAGTCCAAAGAACCAGACATTAGAGGATGAGCCAGATACAAGATCCAGACCCAGCAGAGAGCATGTAAGCTTTGCCTGAGTGTCTGTTATATTGAAAGCAGGCCACACCCCCAAGGAAATATGCTCATAGCAGACATCGCCATATAATAACACCTCAACTGCCTAACTACTGAAACTCCTGTCTGGCCCAGTCAGGTTCACATAAAATCTTAACTATCATAGTCAACACCTTGCCACCTTGGTACCTAGAATATTGCCTTAAACCATACACATAATCTCTAAATAATGACAATTATATAGTCACACATGAGCCTAATGTGATACAACTAACACGCTTACAACTGAAAATGCATTGACCCTAATTACATCTTCAATTTCACAATTCAGTCCTTCTTTCTGCAACTGGTTATGTGGCCATAGCTGGTATTTAGAACTACCTTCTACTACCTATTCCGAATTCCCTTTGCCCTTGGTCATGGTTCTTTGCCTAGTGGAGTGACCCAAACATTCCTTCCTGAAGGGTCTGGGCAATTAGTAGTCATGTTTGAATTGGATTGCTATAATTTACCATTGACTTTAATCACAAGGCATGGTAGTACTAAAAGATGTCCTAATGAGTATAGGTCATTTAGTAAGCAATTAGATCTAGTCATAGAGATGGACATTACTTTATATGAAACCATTTATTTATGACTTCAGATTTGCAGGATAGCTCTAATCCAAAAAGAGTTAATTCTGTTGTCTCTGTGTGTTTAATTTCTCAAAAGTCAACTGTTTAAGCCTAAATATTCAGTGATATAGTTGTGCAAGTCTAGGTTCTTAGAGAAGCAGATGCCAAGAATAGATTAAATATGTGTAAGGATTTTATTAGGGGAAATGCCTGTGTAAGAGAAAATAGGGGAGCAAGCCTAGGGAAGGCCTGGAGAGAGTTGCCAGATTGGAATGCAAATTTTCACCAAAATGGTGGAGAGGTAGACAAGGTTGGACAGAAGTGTTGTCAACTGCTGTGCAACCTAGGAAAGACCCTAAGGAGAACTGCATCTCTCAGGAATGGGTCTATGTGCGTATCCCAGCTGCTTTTAAACTTTTCTGGGAGCAACCTAGGGGAAGTGTTCCCTGGAAGCAAGCACGGGGAACAGTTGAGGATCTAGTAGTACAAAAAATGTGAACCAACCAACCATCCCTCCCATAACACTCTACTCAGTGTGCTTTGCAATGGCCTCACAGTGCTCACAGCTGTGGGGTTTTTAGGGAAATTCACAGGGTACAAATCAGGGTCTGAAGTGCTCAAAGAACAGTTGTTCTGGTCAGGACAGCCTCTCCCCAGCAGTGCCCACAGCAGGCCTCTCTCTACCTGGCCAATGTTACAAAGCTCTTTTGGGGCTGCTAATAAATGCCCACAGGAGGCACAACTCCACCATACGCTTCATACATTCTACTCTAGCTCCTACCTCCCCCATTCAGTGCATGGAGGTACCAGTCTCTGCCGACTAGCCCGCTGTCCAAAGTCTCTCAGCTTTACTTGCTATTTGGAGTGAAAACCCCCCACTCTGTCTTGTTGCTGCTCCTCTGCCACTTCTCCAGTGTCACAGCTTTCTGTCCTTGGGTTGAGGAGGGTCAGTGCACAGGGATCTTGTTGTCCAAAGGACGTGCTCCACTCCTGGTAGTTCTTCTTTGATGGTCGTAAGAGCCTGCTCCTGTTTGCTGATGGCTCATTTGATACTGTTAAAGGAACCCCAATAGCATAGTGGGTTACTAAGTGAGTTGGGCTGCTAACTGCAAGGTAACCAGTTAGAATCCGCCAGCTGCTCCACAGGAGAAAGATGAACCTTTTTATCCCATGAAAATTTACAGCCTCAGAAATCCTATACAAGGTCACTATGAATCAGAACCGACTCAACACCACACAACTGCCGCCACCACCATACTATGTTAGAGTTTTAAGTTTTTGCAATTACAATTAACTCTATTAATAGTTATTTATAACTGAATTGTATCATCCTGTCAGTATCTTCTCCCACCTTCTCTTACCCAAATCTAGCATGGCAGACACTGTGGCTAGAAGAAATATTGGATAATACACTAAACCTCAGGGCTGTTGGTCAGTGAAGCCCTCTGTAGTTGGAGGTCTGTTAAGTGGGTTCCCATGACCACCGCACTGGCTGACTGATTTAAGTTTTTTATTTTGGCAGATATGCAGTGCCTGGACATTTGAGGGGGATTTCAAAAAGTTTCCCAGAAGAACAGAGTCTAGAATATTTATTAGAAGCAGCCCTAATAGCTGCCATAAATATTTCGTGAGTCAGGGTAGACTAGTTATAAGAATTTAGTGTTTCAGTTATCTATTGCTGCTACAAGTCCCCTAAAACTTAATCAAAGAACCATTTATTGTTAGTATTGTTGTAGGGGAGAAAAGACCCCAAATTCAAATGTATATTGTTTTGTTAAATGCCGTTGAGTGGGTTCCGACCCATAGCGACACTGTACAGGGTTTCCAAGGAGCAGCTGGTGAGCTTGAACCACCAACCGTGCAATTCAAACGACTTTGCAGTCTGATGCATTAGCCCACCGTGCCATACCAGGACTCCCAAACCCCTTATTAACTCTTAAACAATACAACCACAAAACAAAGCAAACACAAATCATTTGGTTAAGAGAGACCATCAATATGATGCTATGATGGTGTCCAAAGGATCCACCTCCAAGTAGCCAAAGAAGGATTTTATCACAGAGTCACTATTGGCAGAGAGTCCATAAATCACAATCTCAGGCCAGAATGTGGAAGCAGGAAGTGGGCTATTGCAGATTAGATAAATTTACAGGATTGGCCCTGAGGGAGAATCTGCCTGCCCTGGACTGACAAGGGGAGTGGCCTTCATCCACAGAATACACTGCCTGAGAGCAAAGACTCCTCTCCCTGACTTTGCCAGTTCTGCTGTAAGAAATGTGGGAAGTAATCAAGATGGTGTGTGAACATAATGCCCAGGCACAAGGGCTCTGACTGCAAGTTGCAGTTTGAACAGGCTTTATTTTATTAGGTGTCCTTGAGTTGGTTCTGACTCAGCAACCTTATGCGTGGTGGTGGTGGTGGTGGTGGTGGTGGTGGTGTTGGTGTTGGTGTTGGTGTTGGTGTTGGTGTTGGTGTTGGTGTTGGTGTTGGTGTTGGTAGTGTGCTGTGGAGTCGGTTCCGACTCATAGCGACCCTGTACAGGGTTTCTGAGGCTGTAAATCTTTACGGGAGCAGAAAGCCTCATCTTTCTCCTGTGGAACAGCTGGTAGTTTTGAACTGCTGACCTTGAGGTTCTGAGCCCGATTCGTAACCACTCCCCTACCAGAGCTCTTTAAACCTATTTAATACTGCTGGGTCCTGCACCATCTTCACAATCTTTGTACGTGTGAGCCCATGGCTGTTGCCACTACGCCCATCCACTCATTGGGAGTGTTCCTCCTTTTTGTTGACTCTCCACTTTACCAAACACGATGTCCTTCTCCAGGGACTGGCCCCTCTTGATACTATGTTCAAAGTATGAGAGATGAACTTAAACCATCCTGGCCTTTTATGGAGCATTCAGGCTGTACTTATTCCAACACAGATTTGTTTGTTCTTTGGTTTCCCCTGGAACTTTTAATATTACTCTCTCACACCATAACTCAAATACATCAATTCTTCTATGGTCTTTCAGGTTCTGAGGCAGTGTAAATCACAATACTCTGGTTCAGGATTTGGGCAGTGCGCAGAAGGAATAAGACACCTCTGCTTTGTGATGTCTCAGGACTCAGTTTTGATGCCTAAAATGGCTAGGGGCTGAATAATTTGAGGTTGGTTAAATCTCCTTCTCTCATTTTCTCCCTCCACACAGATTCTCCACATGACTAGCTTGGGCTTTCTTGTAGCATGGCAGCTTCAGGTAGTTGGACTTCCTCTATGTTGGTTAAGGGCTTCAACATTCAGTGTTCCAAGAAATAAGAAGTAGAAAATGCCACTCTCCTAAGGATTGGGCCAGAAATTGAAACTTTTATTTCTACCATATTTTATTGGTCACTGTATGCACAGAGCTCACCCATATTCAGTATTCACCATATTCAAGAGGCCTGCCTTTTGATGATAGGAATGTCAAAGAATCTGTAGCCATAGTTATCTACTACATATGGTCAAGGTTATTGTGGCTACCTCTTGTAGGCTTGAATGTGTATGTAAAGGGCCAGAGAGACCTATGTGGAGAAGTCCATCTAATAAAAGACATAAACTTCACCCTGAAGCAACTCCTGAATGAGGGAGCCAGGGGACTAGTACACCTCATTCTCTTTTCCCCTTCCATTCTCCTGCTGAACAATCCATTGGGTGAAACCATTTGGGAGCCAACCAACCAACCATGGGCAAGGAAGCTCATGAGAGTGATACATAGAGGTCAGTGAGTTCAGAGCGGGTTGTAAAGGGTAGTGTATGTAGATCTGGAGGGGCAAATAGTAGTCAATAAGCAAACTTACTAGTGTCAACATGGTTTTTTAAAAGCTTTTATTGTGCATTGAGTGATAAATGGTTTACATTGGAGAACATCAGTGTTGTACTCATCCTATTGTATTTTGTATTATTGCAATGATTACAATCGCCTCCATGCATCACCATTTAACAGTATTTGCTTCTATGTCTCTGTTTTTTGATGTACACCAAAATACTCAGGAATATATAATCATTTAAACAACCCAAGGGCACATTCTGCAAGCCTGCCTTCTGGCTGCTGCCACACAGCCTTTCTCTTTCCATGAGTCTAGAGTCCTCAGCTGCTCTATCTCTCTATGTCATCATCTTTGCCTCTATGTCTGGCGTCGCTGCTTCTCTGGATAAGGTCCCCACGTGCTCTTCTCCCTTGATGGTCCCAGGGTCCTCTGTTCCTGGAGTGTAATATTAACTACTCCCCCCTTTATGTTACAAACCTTCTACCTTTATAGTTGTGACAATTGAAATTAGTCATGACAACAGTTACTCACTATTGAATCTTATCCGCATCTCCTTTCACCAGACCCATCTAGACAACATGAAAACTATTCAGTGGGGTAGTGTCAGCATTTTAGTGTGTTAATTCATTAGCAAGTACAGATGGCACTTGTAGAGTGCATTTAAGTTTAGAACTTAAGTAAATCGCAGCTTAAAAATTTCTGGAAACACATAGGACATTCTAGTCTTTATAGTTTATGAGTATTTGTCTAATTCTGTTTTAAGGGGGCTTAAAAGCATTCATGAAATAATGTCATTATCTTTTTACTTCATTTTCTTTGATCTTTTTACTCCCCCTCGTATTAATCTTCATACTCTGGGGCCCAAAATCATAATTAGACTTTCATATGCTGGGCCAGAATGTGAACAACATGTTAGAGATTAATAAGCAATGAGGAAATATCTAAAGTGCAGGTAACCATCTGCAAATCAGGCTTATTATTAGACAGATTCATGCATAGATAGGCTGTGAAGTGAAAGAGTACTAGACTGAATGTCAGAAGATCTGAATTCTAGTCCTGGCTCATGTACCTACTGCTATGTGACCTTATGCAAAACTTGTAAGTGCCCCTCCTGCCCCAGTCTCGGTTTCTTCACATGTGCTCTGGGTATAGCCGTACTCCTCTTTTCTCCATATCAGGTATGCCCATCAAACATGATAGCAATCGGAAAACCATAGACTGCTAGGTTGGTGGTGTGCCATCAAGTAGGTTCCAACTGTATAGCAGCAGGGGTGGGGAACCTTTTTTCTGCTAAAATTTAGAACCATTTGTGGGCCATATAAAATGTTCAACTTAAAAATTAGCCTGCTGTGTTTTGTCAGATATTTCCTTAACTCAGCCCTAATGTGATGGCTAGAACTGTGGTTGTCTTGGCAGGGTCAGACCAATTGATTTTGCAGACCTTAGACAACACATAGGCTGAACATTCCCCACCCCTGCTGTTTAGGCTTTCTGAGGTTGTAAATCTTTATGAGAGCAGACAGCCTTTTTTCTCTTGCAGTGCAGCTGGTGGATTCGAACTGCTGACCTTGCAATTAACAGCCCAACTCGTAAGCATTATGCTACCAGGACTCCTTGTATACTGCTATGTGTAAAAGTATTCTCATTGTTACTCTAGCACAAAAGCTGCTGTCTTGTTTCCAGTAAAAGGATGATATTACTTGTTTGGAGAGCACCTAGTGAGTGAGTGTGCACCAGATGCAACACACTGTACCAGACCTGGAGGGGAAAGGAAGGTAACTGAAAAATTATCTCATCTGCATGGAATTTATAATCTGGGACCCAGGAGATTGACATGTTAGCAAACTCAAAGCAAGATGAACTAAAATAAGACTTGTAATAGAGAAGAGAACAAAAAAAGCAAAGAGGACAAAAATACTTACTGATGACCCAGATATCAAAGGCTTTTACCCATGAATACTTCAGTAAAGGAGCTCTGCTAGCATAGTGGTTATGAATCGGGCTGAAAACTTCAAGGTCAGGAGTTCAAAACTACCAGCTGTTCCATGGGACAAAAATTAGGCTTTCGGAAGAACAAACAAGATGGCGGTTTGGGTGGACGTGTAGCAAAGAGCTCCGCCAGCAACAACATAGAATACTCGACCAAGCAGGCTCGGGATGGTCCCAGAACTCTGAACCACATAGAAAGGAATACTTAGAAGGTTGGAAGGCTCACAGCTGGGGGAATTTGTGGCAGAAGTAAGAAATCTATTGCTTTCTAGTCCGGGATGCTTGGCTGCTCCAGGAGCCGCCATCTTGGGTGAGACCACGTGGGAAAAGTATCAGAGAGGCCACAGATGCCTGGCAGAACCGCTGAGATAAAGGTGTGGACATTCTTTTCTTTTGGTATCTGCTCATTGGTCCCTTGCTGTCTGCTCACCTCCATTCTGGTGACTGTAGGGGTGCCTGAGCGAGTGGGCACCTCAGCCCAACCCTCGGAGGGTTCTACTATGCATTCGCACACATCTCCTCAAAATTTAAAGAGACAGTTTCCAATTAAAACCAAACGGCCCCAGCCGGCCCTGAACTGCTTCCAGCTAGAAAAAAGGCCTGAACAGGGATTGTGGAGTGGGACAAGCAGACAAAAGAGGAAATAGAACGAAAATTAAATCCTAAGTTACGTCAAAACGACCAACAGTGGTATCTTGAAACTTCTCAGGAAGAAGAGTGAAAAGGGAAGCCCAT
>NW_006408673.1:7603261-7637219 GCF_000296735.1 Chrysochloris asiatica
CAGAATGTGCCCTTTGGAGATATAAATTATTGTATATGCCTGAGTGGGGGTTTTTGTTTGTGTTTTTTTAAAAAAAAAAAAACTAAAGTGGACAGAGAGAAATACTTTTAACTGATGGTATTTGGAGGGGATTATAATCAATGTAATGAAACAAGTTATTTGAATTGTTGAATGTGAAACTGATGATGTGCCCTATAAACTTTCACTCAAACCACAATAAAAACCTTAAATTAAAAACAAAACAAAACCAAAAAAAACCTTACTGATGAAAAAGAAAGCCCACTGCCTTTAGTAGGGGCTGCAGCTTAATTTAAAGAAAATAAATATCCTCGCCACTGGACCAGTAAATAACTAAGTGCATCACTGTTTGCCCTGCCCAGGGACTCCTTGTTCACTACTGCACCACTACCAGATCCTGGAGAAAGGGCATCATGCTTGGTCAAGTGGAGGGTCAGTGAAAAAGAGGAAGACTCCTAATGAGATGGATTGACATAGTGACTGACAGCAACAGACATGGGGATTGTCAGAGTGGTGCAGTGTTTTGCTCTGTGTGCATAGGCTTGTTTAAGAGTCAGAACTGACTCTATGACATCTAACAATAACAAAACATTTCCCCAAGCATCAGTCCACTCTTACTGTCTTATTTTGTCACCACCAGATTGCTCCCAAGCCACTTGTCTTCTGACTCTCCCCTATGTACTGAGACTACTATCTGTGGGTATGTATGTCCCCTTGTCTGTGAAGTCAAATTAGGGTCTTTTGTCAGTCCTCACTTTCCTGATCACTTTTGCATACCACATGCTCCTTGTATAATGCTTTTCTGTTTATACAGTTTACAAATTGTTAACTTTAACCTGTATTCTATCAGGTCATGCTCACAACCATAATTAGAGAAATACTGATGGTTGTTAGGGCATACAAACTGACTCTCAGAGAGAATGATTTGTCCAAGGATAGGTAATCGAATCGGTTGTTCAAGGAGAAATATTGAACCAGTGTAGCATTGTAGGATAAGTTCTAGACTGCTGCAAAAACCATGTGGGAGCCATGCCTGACTTCACAAGGGGGAAGGAGAGTAAAACTCAAAATCAAGATGGATTCTTATAAAGTGAAGGGTAGACATGACTCCACACTACAACCTTCTTTATCCTGTTCTGATACCAACCATCTCTCCCACATTGCTCTCTGCTTCACGTCTGGGTTCGATAATCCATTGCAATAGCCACACAGTACTCATAACAATATTCACAGTTATGGAGTTTATTAGGGCAGTGAGCAACGTACAATTCAGGATCAAAACCCACTCAGGATGCAGCACTTCTCCAGTTAGGAACACCTCTTGTCTGCTATACTCTTGTCATTGCTGTCCCAGCCTTTTGGCCCCTGGCCTCTGCTCTGCTCAGGCAAGTGTTATCAAAGCTCTTTTAGCTGGTCTCTGAATGCCCAGAGGGCACATTCTGAAAGCCAGTCTCCTGTCCCCACGCACTCAGCGTTACACAGTCCATGGGCCTAGAACCTGAAGCTAGAATTGTAGCCTCTGCTGTCATTGCTTTTCTAGGTAGGGGTGTCACGCTCCACTCGTGCTCTTCCTTAAGTTACCACAACTGGCTAACTGAAAAGTTGGTAGTTCCAACCACTATCCATTCCTTGGAAACTCTGTACAGGGTCATTATGAGTAGAAACTGGCTTGACTGCATTTCAGAACAACATTCAAACCTGAGGCTTTTGACTGCCAGCACTAGAGTTTTCTCTTTGATGTCTCCAATTGCCACTTCGCTAGTTCTCTTTGAGAGTCTGTCTATTCTACTGACTTTCCTCCCCTAAATGTGGGCAAGCCCCAGCGATTTGTTTTCTGTTGATCTGCTGATAAACCCTCACGACCAACTGTATGCCAAGAACACAAAAACAAAAGCCCTTTGTCATCTAGTTGGTTCTAACTCATGGTATGACCCCATGTGTTAGAACAGAACTTGCTCCATAGGGTTTTCTTGGCTGTAATCTTTGTGGAAGAAGATGGCCAGGGCTTTCTTCCATGGTGTTGATGGGTGATTTGGAACCACCAACTTATAGATGAATATAGTCAGTTAGAAATCAGTGTCACCGGGGGTGGGGGGCTTCAGTGCTACTCATACAGTCCAAGAGGCCTGAAAATCTGTTGAATGACCTCCTGTACACTCAAACAGAATATCAAAATCAAACTCATAATGCATTTCTCCCCAGGTCAGCATAACTCATCCACTGCACACCTCTTTTTAGTGAATAATTAAATTTTTTCCTAGTTACCTGACCCAGAAACCTTGATTATTCTTTAGTCTTTTTTCCTCGCTCTCTTCCTCATATAGTGCCAGTATTTTTCCATAAGACTCTTAGACATGATCTTTTTTATTTCTTCCATCAACAATGTCAGTTTATGCCTTCATCTCCACATAGCTTGACCAGAGGTAGTTTTTGCTAATGGGTCTTTCTTTACTGCTGCAACTTCTTTTTTCAGATTGTCTTACACATCACTGCTGGATTATGATTTCTAAGCACTTTTGTAAATGTACTGCCCTTCCTCTAAAACTTGACATGACTCTGTTTCCTACAGTCTTCTTAGCCTCCACTGTCTCCCGTAGCTCCCTGTTCCATACCATCCTCAGTCATGCCTCAAGGTCTCTTTTATACTCAGTCTAATGCCTTTGCTTAAAATGTTCTCTCTCACTTTTTTCTCTTCTCAGGTCTTGCTCATCCATCAAGGACTGCTTTAAATCCCATTCCCTAACTTTGGGCCTGCTAGGCTTCTGTTTTCTCTAGAATTTATAACTCTTAGCACTTGTACCAAGAAACCCCGGTGGCACTGTGGTTAAAATGCTTGACTGCTGTCTTAGTTATCTAGTGTTGCTATTACAGAAACACTACAAAGGGGTAGTTTTAACAGAAGTTCATTCTCTCTATGGTTTGGGATGCTACAAGTCCAAATCCAGAGCACCGGCTGTGGAGAAAGGGCCTTGTCTCCTTTCAACATCAGCAGGCCTGGCTTTCCCTGGAATTCCCCACATGCCCTGGCATCAACCCTCAACTAGGTCCAGAAGCCTCAGAACTCAGAGACTCTAGGTCCAAAGGACATGCTCCAACAACTTTTAGATGAGTTGGTTTTGTTGTAAACTGCTGTCAAGTTGGTTCTGATCCATAGCGACCCTCAGGTCACCAAGGGAGTCTCCTCCCTCACAGTGGCAGGGGGACCCTCTTTCTTTGCTCACTTCTCTCTCCTTTTATAAATCTCAAAAGAGATTGACTCAAGATACCTCTACTCCTATGGATTGCATCAGCCCTCATTAACATCGTAGAGGCGAGGACTTAGAACACATAGGATGATTACATCAGGTTATGTCATAGGGGAGGTGACTGCATTATATTGGAACTCATCATGGGAAATTATTACATCTTAACTGCTGAACCACTGAGACTCCAGGCCCAGTCACGGATTGACACAAATCCTTACCTAACAAAAAGTTGAACACACCAGTGGCTGTGAGGAAGAAAGATGTGGCAGTCTGCTTCCATAAAGATGGTTCCTCCTCTTGTTGTTAAGTTCCGTCGAGTTGGTTCCGACCCATAGCAACCCTGTATAGGGTTTCCAAGGAGCGGCTGATGGGTTTGAGCCGCAGACCTTGTGGTTCAGACTGACCTTATGGTCCAGCACATTATCCTGCAGTGCCACACAGCCTTGGAAATTGCATGGGACAGTTGTACTCTGTCCTACTTAGTCGCTGTGTGAGTGAGAGTTGGCTTTATGGCAGCAGGCTTTAAAGTGCCTATGTCAGCCACTTGGCACTGAGCTGCTTTTTGTTGTTAGTTATAGTCTGGTATCTGACCCCCGTCTCCCACCTCTATTCGTATGCCCTTGGGAGGGTCTCTATCTGTACTTCTCAAACAGTTGCACTGCCAGAGATTCTACATTTATGAGGGGAACACAGCGCCATCTGTTGGACACCATGTGAACTACTAGTTTAGATGGTGCCAGTTCAACAATAAATTGTATGCATTTCATTTAGCATGGTTATATATCTTTATAAAGCTCAGGGTTTGACACTGAGCTTTATAAAGATATAAACACTTTGCTAATAAAGATATAAAAAGACACTGTGCTAAAACAAGTACCACATGAAATGAGGATGCCAGCGACCAATCTGATTCTGAGGTACAAAGCTGTTAAGACTTAACTACATATTAAATTGTTTGGACCTGAATAATAAATGGAATTATTGGATGTTTCTTTTGGTTTATGAATGCTGTAAGAATATTTCTGATACACTGAAGATATCATGGACTGAAAACATTTGAGAACCGCTGGCCTATGTTATATACTTCTTTTAGTCCTCAATATCAGGGTTTGGCAAACTATGTTCCATAAAACAAATCTAGCTATGGCCTATTTTTGTATATCCCAAGAGCAAAGAACAGTTTTCACAAGTTTTTCAAAGGTTGTTAAAAAAAAAAAGAAAATTAGTAGTACACATCAGAAACCATATGTAGGCTACAAAGTGTACCGTCGTTACTCTCTTGCCCTTCACACAAAAATTTGCTTATTCCTGTTCTAGATAGAGGGTAGCATGTTGTTGTTATGTGCTATGGAGTCAGTTCTGACTCATAGGTGTCCTTGAGTTGGTTCTGACTCAAAGCAACCTTATGCATGGTGGTGGTGGTAGTATGCCGGGGAGTCGGTTCCGACTCATAGCGACCCTGTACAGGGTTTCTGAAGCTGTAAATCTTTACGGGAGTAGAAAGCCTCATCTTCCACCCACAGAACAGCTCATAGTTTTGAACTGCTGACCTTGCGGTTCGCAGCCCAATTCGTAACCACTACACTACCAGAGCTCCATGAAGTTGGTTCTGATTCATAGCGATCCTGTATAGGGTTTCTGAGGAGCAGCTGGTGGGTTGAAACTGCCGACCTTAGTGGTTCACAGTCCAGTGCTGCTGATTCTACAACACTTCACCAGGGAAGTTCTGTAATTTTAGGTAATTTAAAAATCACTGATATTGTTAGTGCCATCAAGTTGGTTGTGATTCATAACAACGCTGTATAGGGTGAGTTTCCAAGGAGTGGCTGGAGGGTTTGATTCTCCAACCTTGCACTTAGCAATCTAGTGCTTAGCATACAGTGTCACACCCCAGGATTCCTAGGTGATCAGTATATATTTGGAAATGAAGATCACAGTGAAAGAAAGTCCCCAGGTTGAGAGCAATGGCTTAGTGAAAGGATTATCAAGGCCTTTTAAAATATATATATAAGGCGGAGGAGCAGCAAGAAGAGTGAAACAGGTCATTTTGCTTTGTCAGTGGCTTGGAGGAATCTTTGTCCAGATGTTTTGTGTAGAGGTTCTGAGCTGGCAGGACACTAGGAGATAGTTGGCAGTGACTTCAGCTCTTGCTCTGGCTCCTGCAGGATTGGAAATAAGGAGCTGGTAAGGTATGTGGAGGGAGAGGGTTACATAAGTCATACCTTGGGCTCAGTCATATTATTTCTGTGGGCTATATTGGTTCCTTTATTTGGAGATTGTTAGGAAATAAGGGTAAGTTTCGGGCTATGTGTGGTTGGTGGAGAGAGACCTGAGGGGAGTGTGCCAAAAGTAAGGGATGGATGGATGGAAAGATAATTATGCATCAGCCTCTTCTGCAGGCAGCTCACAGGCATTTGCAGTGATAACTGTGACCTCAAAGAAAGCCCATGCCTTTGGTATTTGAAAAGTACAGTCAGCTGTGTTTCATTCAGCAAATTATTCTATACAAATGCACTTGGGAAATCCAGAAGCAAAAAAATCTACCAGGAAAAACTGATTTTTTTCTACCATCTCTTATGTGCTAAAACCGTGCTTGAACAAAATACACGGGCAGAATAATTTCAGTCATTTCTTTAAAGGCATGTGTGCTGGGTTCATATAAGCCACTGTGAAGCCCATTTGTTTTACAATCTTGTCTTCCAAACTCACACATACATATTCATGATCTGCGTCCTGCAAGCTCAATAATTCATGGCTTATTGACTTAGGTTGATGGATGGAAGTTTTTTGGGGATCTAGAGAAGAAAAGATGGAAGGTGTGAGAGACTGGAAGCATAGCCCTGCTGCTATTACTGAGTCTGTGTTGGGGAGGGCTGGGACCCCATCATTTGGCCTCTTGCTGCTGGTGAGGCGTAAAGTTTTGGATTTTTATGCCCAGTGAAACTAGCGACTGAAGGATTTCTAAGACCAATTAGTTACCATCCTCAAATTATTACTACCATTGTTAAGTCTTCATGAGTTGTAATTGGGTGCTGAGTTTACATGAGGAGTACACTGATCCCATCCAGATGCCATTGTGCTTTCAGTCTCTGGTGAGGAGTGCAAAAGCGGGCAGACACTAAACTATTTCTTAGCTCCATTTCTGTGTCCATCCTTCCTCATGGCTCTTGAATGTGAGAGGCAGTAGAGGAGCTTCTGTGGTGGAAAGAGCGCAGAAAGTTCCCTTCCTCACTCCTTTGGTAGACGTCCAGTTGGCATTTTTGGATGCATTGGACTGCAAAGTTGGTTTGAACCACAAGGTCAGTGGTTCAAGCTCACCAGCTGCTCCTTGGAACCCCTATGCTGACTCAGTGACACTTAACATCGATAACAGCTACAAGCATGTCATTGCTCTTTGTCACTCTGCTATCATTTGTACCACTTCCTGTTGAAAAACACTTAGGAGTTTTATGTCTAGTTTCCAATAATGCTGTAGAATTTCATTGATCTGGACATTCTTATCAATAGAAAACTGGAAAACAGAAGGAATGAAATGCATAGACTTAGGAGGCAATCTTGACCCTGGACTTCCTTTTCTAAAAATCCTATGTAATTTCCCTTGAGTTATGGAGCCCCATAGTAGCCTCTGGCTCTGGGATGAAAGATACAGAGGAGCTGTATCTTGGTACCCACTTTTCAGGTTTGTACGTATGCATTTCAATAATTTGCTTTCTGATACTTATTCTCTCCATTATTGATCCATGGCTTTTATACTGTCTTATTTTGCCCTATTTTTGTCAACTACTCATTCCTCATCCTGTAATATTGCTAAACTGTATTTGTTCTTTTGGAACTTTTGTTTCTAACCATGCCTGGATTAGCTGTGCTGAAAGCATACCTGAGTGCCCACCTTGGCTCTCAGACTATTGCTGGTCTGGTATAGAGTGAAGGAATCTCACGAATGATCTAGAAAAATGAGGCCCTTCCTCTTAGAAGCTGCTGCTCTTGACTTGACATCCTCACAAGCAGGTTCCAGCTGGCTCCAGGGCCAGTGGGGATTCCCTTTAGGGCAATTGAGCAGCTGAGGAAGGCATGTGGGCTGTGGATGTTTGAGCTCAGCAGGAAAACTGAACACACCTGGTGCCATGTCAAGCTTATGTTGTGTTGTGATCATTGTCTGATGCTGGAGATCCAGGTGTGACTGAGGGAGACATAGTTAAGGATGCTGGCTCAGCTGGGATGGGTGTGTGTGTGTCGGGGATGGGGGGGTTGTTTCCCACACATTCATTCTGACTCCTCATTTACCCTGGACTTACAGAAAAGTCTTGAGGAAGCGGCTAGGTCAGCTCACTGTAGTCAGTCAGTAATTGCAATTGAACAAGATAATTAAAAGGCCCAGTCCTGTGGCGGGCCTGCAGCTATGTAACATGGAACGGCAGTAGCACTATTAAACTCGAATCGAAAACTCATATTAAATAGGCCAACTCTAGACAGCCTAAATTAATAATTGGTCTGTCCAGTGAGAGCCAGCTATTAAATAGACCTAGAAGATTTTAGTGAGAATTGTAAGAGGCTTTGACTCGGAAATACTTGATTTAGTAATTGAAAACTGAGATTTCGTGTGCGCCATGTAATGCATTCAATTAATGCATTATATTTAATGACTGCAACTTTGGGAAGCAGTCAAGCTTAGCAGTTCAAAACAGAGGTTTTGAAGTTAGAGACCTTGTTTGAGTTCTGGCTCTTTGCTTCTTAACTAACAATGTGACTATGAAGGAGTATCCTCACTAGGAACTTCTTCATAGGAACTCAATGAGGTAGACTAGACATTATTATCTTGCTTATGCATATGCAAGATAATAATGTCTACCTCATTGAGTTCCTATGAAGAAAAAAAGAGATGATGCATTTAAAGTGCTTATCATTGTCCCTAGTATTATTTACTGGAGTTTTGGTGCTGTGGGATAAACACTGGACTGCAAGGTCGATTTGAGTCACAAGGTCGGTGGTTCAAACACATCAACCTCTCCTTGGAAACCCTATACAGGGTAGCTATGAGTCGGAACCAACTCAACTATACGTAACAACAACAACAATGTTTATTAATGTTAAAATGAGGTTTCTGAGACATGCTTTGCATGACATTGTTTCTTGCAGACCAGTTAGTTTTAGATCATTTGTTGTCACTGCCGTGTTTTAATTTTAGATCAACTGCTTATTGTTCCTTAACTTATACTGCAGGAACTAAAAGTGGAATGAACTAACTCGTAATATTTATTTCATACTAAGTACCTGGCACAATTTTTTGAAGAAAGCATAATTTTTGACTTTCCTTGACCATAGCTCTGTCAGAATGCGAAGGCGGTGGCAACTACTCAGGTTGCTCGTAGGATTGCTTTCCTATTTACGAATTGTCCCAATTCTCAATACCAGAGTTAAACTTAAATGGGCACCCCCCCCCCCAAAAAAAAAAAAAAAAACCACAAAAACAAAAACCTTAAATGGGCAAAGATAATTGCCTGGGAACGTTTTTGGTTAAACATTTTATTATGAATTAAATAATAGCTTATATGGGAGAACATTGGTTTTATACTCGTCCTATTGCGTTTCGTTTCATTGCAATGATTGCAATCCCCTCCATGCATCACTGTTCAACTGTATTTGCTTCTGTTCCCTCTGTGTGTTTTTTTTGTTTGTTTTTTGATATACACAAAAATGCTCAGGAATAAATCATTTAAGCAACCCAAGGGCACATTCTGCAAGCCTGGGAACTTTTTAATTGCAAACTCTCAAGTGCCAGAGTTCCTGATAACAGGCTGGGTTGAGACTCAGGAATTTGCACTTTAGCAAGTACTGAAGTGCTCCCACCACCACACTTGGAAAAATACTGGTCTACGCCCTAGTGCTGGCACCTTTGCTACTTACTCCATTGGATTGTGAGCCAGAGGATATATGTTCTAGTTTTATCTGTGATTCCAACTGTCTTAATCCTTTTGAGATCTAGTTTTGTCATCTTCCTACTCCCCACACTGCCAACCTCTGAGCACAGTGGTAAGCATCAAACACAAAGGTCGATAAACACAGTTTGAGAAGCTGTTAAACCTTTTCCAAATGAACAAGGTGTTAAAATGAGATACATTTTGCCCTGCCTCCTTACAGAGGTATTTTAACCCTCAAAGCAGGTAACATAAAGGAGTATCTAAAGGCGCTCTGGTAGCATAGTGGTTACGAATCGGGCTGCGAACTGCAAGGTCAGTAGTTCGAAACTACCAGCTCCTTCACGGGACAAAGATGAGGCTTTCTACTCCTGTAAAGGTTTATAGCCTCGGAAACCCTGTACAGGGTCAGTATGAGTCGGAATCGACTCCACGGCACATAACAACAACAAAAAAGGAGCTCTGGTAACGTTGTGGTTACGAATCGGACTGCTAACCTCAAGGTCAGCAGTTTGAAACTACCAGCTGTTCTGCGGGAGAAAAATAAGGCTTTCTGCTCCCATAAAGATTTACAGCCTCGGAAACCCCTTCCAGGGTCGCTATGAGTCGGAACCGACTCCACGACACATAATAACAACAACAACACCGTCAAGGTCAGCAGTTCGAAACTACCAGATGTTCCACGGGAGAAAGATGAGGCTTTCTGTTGCCGTAAAGGTTTACAGCCTGAGAAGCCCTGTGCAGAGTTGCTATAAGTCAGAACCAACTCCATGGCGCATGACCACCAGCACCAAAGACAAGTAAGTGGTGAGAGGAGATTACTGGGTTCTTAAGTATGCTGTTGTTGTTAAGTGCCATGGAGTCAGTTTGGACTCAGCGCAACCCTGCATAGGGCTTCTGAGGAGCAGCTGGTGGGTTTGAACCACTGACCTTGTGGTTAGCAGTCCAGTGTTTATCCTACAGTTTCACACTAGGATTCCAATTGAACATATGTTGTTGTTAAATGCTGTGGAGTCAGTTCTGACTCATAGCAACCCTGTAAAAGGTTCTCAAGGAGCAGCTGGTGGGTTTGAACTGCCAGCCTTGTCGTTAGCAGCCCGCTGCTTATCCTACAGTGCCATACTAGGAGTCTAAGAATGTGCTCTGTGCCTGGGGTGTGTATAATGTTTGACTAAGAGAGGGACCTCCGTGTATTAGTTTCCTAGGACTGCCGTTAACAAAATACCACAGATTGGATGAATTCATAAAAGCATAAATTCATTGTCTAACAGTATTGGAGTTAGTAAGTTTTCTTAATTAGGGTGTTGGCAGGGCTGTGTTTTCTTTGAAGGGTATAAGGGAAGACCCTGTGTTTTCTTTCCAGCTTCTGGTCACTTGAGAGATTTCTTGGCCTTCCTTGGCTTATAGATGTAACTTCACATGGCTGTCTTACCTGAGTTTCTCTTTGAGTCTCTTCTACCCTTTTATAAAGACTATACTCAGATGGGATTAGTACTAACTTGACTCCTGTGTGACCTCATATTAACTGATAACATCTTCAAAGACCACATTTCCAAAGAAGATCACATTTACAGGTATCAGGGTTAGAACTTGAACATATTTTTTTTTGGAGGGTACGGTTCAATCCACAACACGTCCATTGTTCAGTATGTTGGACGAGTTCCATTGCTTATGAAATCATCTCTGCTTCCCGTTGTGGTCCTATTAAGACAAGTGGATAAGTAATGCCAATACAATGAAATTTCTTTCAAATGGAAATGTTATCAGTATAAGAATGGCAGTACTGGACCACTCACCGTTGTGTATTATAATATATATAAAAAATGCAGTTCCACCGCTGATTGGGTCCCTTCGGATGCATTAGTGCAGTGGGCAGAGAGGAAAATGAATGCTCATTGTAATTTGAGGTTATATAATACAGATAGGATTGCAAGATTTTCTTCAGTTGACTGTAACAATTCTTACTTTATTTCATTTCCAATATTCTAGGTTATTAAGTGGAAAGACGATGCACACAGATGCGTTAGATACATACATAAATACACTTTTCCTTTCATCAGTATATAGGAAAGCCTGTGAGAGTCCATTATTTATCCCAGAATTATTTACTTGTGGGCCAACTGTGGAACATAATGAAATGTGTTGTGCTTATTATGGTAAGCCACTGAGAATGAAGAAATAAATAGGTTGTAAGGGAACCTGTTGGAACATTCATTTTTTTAAAAGAACAGAAAATCTTGTCATTATTGTCTAAGGTGTTATGCTAATTTCCAGCGTAAACAAGCACTGTGTCTTTGAATTTTATAGACATAGAGGCTCCAAGTAAGAAACATGACATGTATGCAGTGGAGACCTAGGCATATAGTTATGTGATCACAAACTGAAATCTTTCCTCTCATTTTACATATTGACAGAACAAACAGTGCACTAGTTGGCCATATTGTTGTTGTTAGGTGCCATCCAGTCAGTTTTGACTAATACCTACTGTACGTGCACTAGAATGAAACACTACCAGGTCCTGCTCCATGCTCATAGGGTTGCCGTGTTTGAGCCCCGTGTTGCAGTATCAGTCCATACAGTTGAGAGTCTTCCTCTTTTTCCCTGGTCCTACCTTACCAAGCAGGTTAATGTGCTGGACTGCAAGATCGGTTTGAGCTGCAAGGTCGATTGTTCAAATGCTCCTCGGAAACCCTATACAGGATCACGATGAGTGATCTGACTCGATGGCACTTAACAACAGCAATAACAACCTTACCAAACATGTTGTCTGTCAGAGTTATCTAGTGCTGCCATTATAGAAATACCACAAGTAGATGGTATTTAGAAAACAGAAATTAATTTTCTCAGTTTAGGTCAACATCTGTGGGGGCAACATCCCTTGGAGACCTTCATGTGTCTTGACATCAGCATTCCCCTGGGTCTAGAGGTTTTGAGCTATAGGGATCCTGGATCCCAAAAATATGCTCTGCTTCAAGCTCGGCTTTCTTTGTTGTTGTTGTTAAGTGCCTTGAGGTTGGTTCTGACTTACAGCGACCCTGTATAGGGTTTCCAAGGAGTGGCTGGTGAGTTTGAACTGCCGACCTTGTGGTTCAAACTGATCTTGTGGCCCAGTGCTTATCCTACAGCACCACACTAGGAGTCCAATTGGTCATAGCATCCATGATAATCACGTTGGTCCAAAGCCAGCTTCACTGTGTTATGGGCATTCTGATCCCTATAATGCTATACCAAAAAAAAAAAAAAAGAAAAAAAGATTGGCTTAAGTAACTACAATTAAAATAGAAAGGAATGATGAAGACAAATGTTTTCACTGACGTAAAACTAGTTGAGGTAGTATCCAGTGAATAAATTATTTGCCAAGGACTTTAGACTCATGCAGCTGAGATAAATATCCCAGCTCTGCCACTTGTTAGCTGTGTGCCTCGGGCAGAGTACTGAACCTCTCTTAACTACTTTCATCATTTATAAAACTAGGATGATCATAATAAAACCTATCCTACAGGATTTGTGAGGTCTAAGTGAATTGATTCTTTAAAACTGAGACTGGCATAAAGTAGGTGGTAAGTGTTAGTTTTTATTAATGTTGTTATTGCAGTTTTATGTTGTTGTAAATTCATAGTTTTCGTTCTTTCATTGATTTGTAATTTATATACTTTGGCATATAAAGAAATAAATCTGTAGAAACTGTAGACAGGAAGAAATATGTAAAGAACTTAAACATTAAGGTACTTAAGGAGAAATAACTCTGAAACATAGGATAGGTAGCGTCCAAATATTCAAATTCTTTTCCTAGGCCAATATCAAATGTTCTCCATTCCCCTAATCATAGACTCATTTTTTCATTGAGGCCCTGAATCATACCTTACTCCCTGCACATGAGGTACTGTGAGTCAGTGTCAGAACAGTCCAGGGGGAAATCTCACTTTCTCTTCTCTGCTCCCATCAATTTCAGACCCCATCCTTTACTCTCTTATCCCCATTCACCTGGGGCTAGGTCAGTGGGTATCTGCCTTTTCCCTATTGGTTACATCCAGTAATCTGATGCAACAACTCACAAAGTGCCGGGAAAGGGCTATCTTTAATCTATTTGGATTTGGCAAGTATGTTTTGTGAAGTTATCCAATCTGTGAAATTTTTTAGAACTATTGTTCTTGTTAAGTGTTGTAGAGTTGGTTCTGAATCTTCTTCTTGTTATTGTTGTTAAGTGTTGTGGAGTCGGTTCTAAATCTTCTTGTTATTGTTGTTAAGTGCCATTGAGTCAGTTCCAACTCATAGCAACCCTGTATGGGGTTTCCAAAGAGCAGCTGGTGAGCTTGAACAGCCTACCTTGAGGTTCAAACCAACCTTGTAGTCCAGCGCATTAACCTGCAGCATCACACCAGGACTCTGGTTCTGAATCCTAGCAACCCTGTATAGATTTGCCAAGGAGCTGCTGGTGGGTTTGAACTGCCAATCTTGTGGCTAGTAGTCCAATGCTTATCTTACAGTGCCACACAACAACAAGAAGAAACCATCAAAAACAAAGGAAGTCAAAGAGGGATCTTGGCCCAGAGATTTCATGCCCCTAGGGGAAGTTTCCCTCCCTACAGCAGAATGTTCCTAGCTCCCACCCTGAAGTGGACAAGGCTTTTATTGGCATCCCATATGGCTGCCTGAAGCATGGTCAGCATTGGACTCCCCAGGTGACTCTTCTTTGTTGGATTGGCCTCCAGTGTGGTTTTGCTCTCAGGAACCAGGACCAAAGGCCACATTGCTTTGTGCAAAGCCTACCAAAACACAATGGTAGTGGCAGAGGTGGTGGCGGTGGTGGTGGTGGGGGTACTGGTGGTGTGCCACGGAGGAGCAGAAAGCCTCATCTTTCTCTCGTGGTACAGCTGGTGGTTTCTAACTGCTGACCTTGAAGTTAGCAGCCTGACTTACAACCACTATGCTACCAGAGCTCCTTTTGTTTTTGTTTGTTAAGTGCCGTCGAGTCGGTTCCGACCCAGAGCTCCTTAAACAATATAAAATATGTTTTAAAAAACTGGTTGATTTCACAGTCTAATAATTTCTTACTTTGAGAATAGCAGTCTGTCACCTTTTAGGAGGTTAGAATTTAGAAGCACATTGGGTTAGAATTTCACAGAGGAGCAAAGTGTGCAGCACTTTTCAGTGTGCAGCAAAGATGAGGGACTCTCATTTGTCTCTGTGTTAATTAACACTCTGACTTATTGCTAGTCACATTGCTAGTCAACTGTTTGGCACCCAATAGGTGCTATAGTAGCGTATTGGTTACGAATTAGGCTGCTAATCTCACGGTCAGCAGTTCAACACTACCAGCTGTTCCGCGGAAGAAAAATGAGGCTTTCTGCTCCTGTAAAGATTTACAGCCTTGGAAATCCTGTACAGGGTCGCTATGAGTCGTAACCAACTTCACGGCACACAACAACAACAGGTGCTATACGGTGTTTTCCAGTTAATGAATTAATAAAGTTTATGTGGAGCTATAGGATAAGCACTGGACTGCTAGCCATAAGATCAGCAGTTCAAACCCACCAGCAGCTCCTTAACAACGCTATACAGGGTTGCTGTGATTCAGAACTAGAGTCGTGGTGTAGCACTGTGGGTTAATGTGCTGGACTGCCAGGTTGGTTTGAACTGCAAGGTTGGCAGTTCAAGCTCACTAGCCACTCCTTGGAAATATTATACAGGGTTGCTATGCATCAGAACCCACTCGATGACACTTCACAGAACAACAGCATGATTCAGAGCTGACTCCATGACATTTAACACAAACAACAATAGTTTTATAAATACAATTAAAAAAAACTATATATATATTTTTTGATTTCACAGATTGGCTAGATTTCATGAAATATATATATGGTCAAATCCAAATCAAGAGATTAACGTGGAGCTAGAAACAAATTTTATACACCCATGGAATTTTGGGATAGACTTAGTTGTAGGGATTGTCTAGTCCCAGATCCTCAGATAGAGATATTTAGGACCTGAGAGGATAAAGCGACTTGCTCAGGCTCAAACAGCTCACTACTGGCAATGCTTGGACCAAATTCAGATCTCAAATCTTCTGTATCATGCTCTTTCCAAAACTCTCCTTTGCATGATTCCTTCCATGGCATGTTTAACTTCTAAGTTCCCTACGAAGAATTTAGAAAAAAAATCTCCTATGCTTTGTTAATAGCAAAATTGGAAGATTTCTCACAGAGTAAATCCTTTTTTCTTGAGGCTCCTGTGCAGTTCAAGGTCTGCTTGGGTGTGCATCTTGAATCCGTCTTGCTTTTCTCCTCCTGGTAAGTTGGCTTGAAAAGGAGAGCTTGCACCATCTAGTGGACCTGTGAAGATGCTCTTGAACTCAAGTTTTGTTGGCCCTGCCAGTGGTTCCACAGGTGAAAGATTAGGCTTTCTGCTCCTGTAAAGATTCACAGCCTTAGAAACCCTATACAGTGTCACTATGAGTTGGAACTGACTCCATGGCACATCACCACCACTACCACCACCCCGAGTCTTGGAATCCTGTTGTTGTGGTACTTTGGGTTAATGGACTAGACAAAAAGATTGATTTGAGCCACAAGGTCAGTGGTTCAAATTCACCAGTCACTCCTCAGAAATGCTACACAGGGTTGCTATAAGTCAGAACTGACTCGATGGCACTTAACAACAATAACCCTGAGTCCTTCCTGGTGTGGCGCTGTAGGATCAGCACTGGACTGTGAACCATGGGGTCAGTGGTTCAAACCCACAAGCTGCTCTTCAGAAACTCTATACAGGGTCACTCTGAGTTGGAACTGACTTGACAGCACTTAACAACAGTAATCTTGAGACCTAATGTGGTGCTGTAGGACAACCACTAGACTACAAAGTCAATTTGATCCACAAGGTGGCGGTTCAAACTGACCAGCTGCTCCTCAGAAACCCTATACAGGGTCCCTATGAGTTGGAACCAACTCAATGGCACTGAACAACAACAACAACTATCCTGAGTCAAGTAGGCCCGGTGTCATGCTGTAGGATAAGCAATGAGCTGCTAACTGCAAGGTTGATCATTCAAGCCCATCTGTTCCTCAGAAACCCTATACAGGACCACTATGAGCTAAACTGACTCCACAGCACTTAACAACAGCAGCAACAACCCTGAGGGAAGAGTCGTGGTGTGGCACTGTAAGATAAGCATTGGATTATAAGGTTGTTTTGAACCGCAAGGCTGGCAGTTCAAACTCACCAGTTGCTCCTTGGAAACACCCTATACAAGGTCGCTAATGAGTTGGAACTGACTGAACATCACTTTAACAACAGCAACCCCAAGTCAGGAGTCCTGGTATGGCACTCTAGGATAAACACTGGACTAACCACAAGGTTGGCAGTTCAAACCCACCAGCCACTCCTCAGAAACTCTATAAAAGAGTTGCTATGACTTGGAATCAACTCATTGACACTTAACAGCAACAACTCTGAGTCAGAACAGACTCAACGACACTCAGCAACTACTTTAAGAAGAGGAGTCCTTGTGTGACACTGTAGGATAAGCACTGGACTGCTGACTTCAATGTTGGTGCTTCGGAACCAATTTAACAGAACTTAACAATACAGCAACTTTAAGAAGAAGAATGAAAAATACTCTTTCAATTAAGTTGTAGATTCTCATATGTAACCCTTTGTTCTTATCTTGAGAGCAGTTGCAGCGCTGAATGATGGTAGGGTCACTTTGTACTTTGCAGTGCTAAAAATAAGGCGCATAATTGATCATGTTTCTTCATCTTTTTTTTTAAATGGTGGAATGAATGGAAAGATGTTGGATAAGGTATCATTCTTGTTTTTTCAACCAGTGTCCATATTCTTTTACTCATTTATTTAAAGCACTAACTTTTCTATAATGGGCCTTCCCATCATAGTTGGGAGTTAGTCAAATCCAGCTGTTATTCCTGGGAACTTCTCTAGTGTGCATTTAGGCAATTAACTTCCTCAAGAATATACAGTATTCTGCTACCTAATTGGATAAAATGAAGCTTTTAGAAGCTTCCAAATTCATCCTTCATTTTCTCTCAATAGAGATTTTAAATCTTTTCTCAAGCTCTGCCAATATTTGTCTCATGTGGCAGGTGGTAGACGATGGTCTCTGTGAAGACTGAATGGGCAACCTGGGCTGGGAGAGCTCATCACTCTGCTATGTGACCTGAAATGCCCATTACTCCTTGGGCTGAGTCTCGTTTTAAAAGAGTGCCATTGGTCATTTTCATATTCACAAAATACTATAGCTCAGTCCTGGCACGGCACTGTAGGATAAGCACTAGACTGCTAACCACCAAGGTCGGTGTTTCATACCTACTCGCTGCTCTTTGGAGACCCTGTGCAGGGTTACTATGAATCGGCATGACTCCAGGGCACTTAACAACAATATATAACTCAGTAAAACACTTTTCTTTTTCTATTGTTACTCCATCAGCTGAAAATATACTTGTAATTGATGGTTATAATGTCCAGGAGGCTTTTGATAGTGCTTTTTACCCAGGTGCACATCTCACCCAGAATTACCAGGGACATGCTTGGCCCAACATCTAAAGTTTCTGATTTAACTGGATGGGATGGGACCTGAATATGGGTAGCATCAAAAAGCTCTCAGGTGATTCTAATATGAAACCAGGATTGAGTACCACTGGTTTATCCTGGAAATTGTGAATCTTTGTATTCCAAATCAAGTTTGGAAGTGTCAGTGTATTTTATGACTTTAAAATGGTTTGAACAGTGGAAGCTCATATTTCATAAAGATGAGGCTTTCTGATCCCACAAAATTTTAGAAAGCCTCAGAAACACGGTAGCTATGAGTTAGAATGACTAGATGGCACTTGAACAACAGCAAGGACAACAATGCCCTTTGGGAGAAGGAAGTATAATGTGTTATAGTTGAAGTGATAAAGTTATCATTGTGTTTAAATGACTCCAGTTTTACATCTCTCAAGGTGGTGGTAGGAGTCAGTCTTGTGTGTGCATAATCTGAGCAATGTGAGTAGTTGCAGGCATGGTGTCAGCAGCAGTGAGGGCCAGAAGTTAATGCTTTTGTGAGTGGCATCTTAATGTATTATTATGATTGTCCTCATCTAAGGGCATTGATTCTCTATTGTTGGCCCTTGTCCCAGTGACAGTAGGAAAATTGGTGTCTCACTTAAAGCATTCTTCTCTCTTGTTGGTTCAATGATGAATTTTAGCTCTTCTCTGGCTTCCAGGAGTTAGGTGCTTAATGGGTTCTTTGGAGAAGCTGTTCTCTGAGGTAATGTCTTGATCTTTCGAACACCATAATAAGAGTAAACCTTATAGCTCATTCATCATATGTGTTGTTATTATAATTAAGTGCCATCGAGTCAGTTCCAACTCATAGCAACCCTGCATAGCTTTTCCAAGGCACAGCTAGTGGGTTCGAACTACTGACCTTGTGGTTCGCTGTGCAATGCTGATGCTACAGCACCACACCAGGAGTCCTTTAATGTTATTATGCTGTTGTTGTTAGATGCCATTGAGTGGGTACCAACTCATAGTGACCCTATGTACAACAAAACAAAACACTGCCCGGTCCTGGGCCAATGCTTGAGATCATTGACGCTGCCACTTTGCCAATCCATGTTGCTGGGGGTCTTCCTCTTTATCTTTGACCCTCCACCGTACCAAACATGGTATCCTTCTCCAGCGACTGGTTCCCCTGACAATGTGTTCGAAGTGTGAGAGACGAAGTTTGGCCATCCTGGCCTCCAAGGACCACACTGGCTGCACTTCTTTCAACACAGATCTGTTGGTTCTTTTGGCAGCCCATGGCAGTTTCAGTATTCTCCTCCCACACCATAACCCAAATGCATCAATTCTATGATCTTGCTTATTGACTGTCCAGCTTTCGCATGCATATGAGATTATTGAAAATACCATGGCTTGGATCAGGTGCACTTTTGTCTTTAAGCTGACATCTTTGCTCTTCAACACTAAGGTCTTGTGCAGTAGATTTGCCTAATGCAATACGTCATTTAATTCTTGACTGCTGTTTTCATGAGTGTTGATGGTTGATCCAAGAAAAATGAAGTCTTTGACAACTTCAGTCTTTTCTCTGTTTATATGGATGTTGTTTATTGGTCCAGTGGTGAGGAATTTTGTTTTATTTACATTGAGATACAATCCATACTAAAGGCTGTGTTCTTTGCTCTTCATCAGTAAGTTTTTAAAATCCTCTTTACTTTCAGCAAGCAAGGTTGTATCATCTGCATATCGAAGATTGTTAATGAGTATTCCTCCAATCCTGATGCCACATTTTTCTTCATATAACCCAGCTTATCAAATTGTTTGCTTAGTTGAATATGCATGGTGAAAGAATACAACCCTGTCACACACCTTTCTTAATTTTAAACCATTCAGTGTTCCCATGTTCTGTTCGAACTGCCTCATGGTCAATTCCTTATGAGCACAATTAAGTGTTCCAGAATATTCATACTTCTAAGTGCTGTCGATAACTTGTCATGATCCACACAATTGAAAGCCTTTGTGTAGTCAATAAAGCAAAGGTAAACATCTTTCTGGTATTCTCCTTTCAGCCAAGATCCATCAGACATTAGCAATGATATCCCTCGTTCCACATCCTTTTCTGAATCTGGCTTGAACCTCTGGAAGTTCTCTGTCAATGTATGCTTGCAGCCATTTCTATGTTACCTTTAGTAAAACTTTACTTGCGTGGGATTTCAAAGATATTGTCTGATGATTTCCACATTCAGTTGAGTCACGTCTCTTTGGAATTGGCACAAATACGGATCTCTTCGAATCAGTTGGCCAGAGTTGTCTTCCACATTTCTTGGCATATATGAGTGAGTGCCTCCTGTGCTACCTCACATTCTTGGAAAATTTCAATTTGTATTCCATTAATTTCCCGGTGCCTTCTTCTTTGCCCATTCCTTCAATGCACCTTGGACTTCTTCCTTCAACATCGTTGGCTCTTGATCATATACTACCTCTTGAAATGGTTGAACATCGGACCATTTCCTTTTGGTACAGCAACTCTGTGTATTCCTGCCATCTTCTTTTGATGTTTTCTGCATCATTCAATAATTTGCCTAGCGAATCCTTTAATAATGAAAGTCAAGGCTTGAATTTTTACTTCAGTTCCCCCATCTTGACAAATGCTGAGCGTGCTCTTCCCTTTTGGTTTTCTGACTCCAGATGTTTGCACTTTTTGTTGTAATGTTTGACTTTGTCTTTTCAAGCTGCTCTTTGAAATTTTCTGTTTAACTCTTGGACCTCCTCATTTCTTCCATTTGCTTTAGCATCTCTGCGCTAGAGAGCAAGTTTCAGTGTCTCTTCTGGTATTGATTTTGGTCTTTTCCTTCTTTCTTGTCTTCTCAATGACCTTTTGCTTTCTTCCTGTATGATGTTATTGATGCCATCCCACAACTTTTCTCGTCTTCAGTCTTTAGTGTCTAATGCATCAAATCTGTTTTTAGGTGATCTCTCGATTCAGGTAGGATGTATTCAAAGTCATATTTTGGCTCTCATGGACTTGTTTCTCATTTTCTTCAGCTTCAGTCTGAATATGCATGTGAGCAACTGATGGTCTGTTCCACAATCTGCCCCTGGCCTTGTTTTGGCTGATGATATGGAGCTTTTGCACCATTTATTTCTATGGATATAGTCAGTTTGGTTTCTGTGTATTCCATCTGTTGAGGTCCATGCATATATTCATCTCTTATGCTATCTAAAGAAGGTATTTGAAATGAACAAATCATTGATTTTACAGAATTCTATCTTACGATCTCCACTATCATTTCTATCACGAAGGCCATATTTTCCAACTATTGATCATTTCTTTTTGTTTCCAATCTTTGCATTCCAATCATCAGTAATTATCAATACCTCTTGATTGCATGTTTGCAATCATGTCACATCACGGTCAACTCTACTTTGATGAGGCAGGCAGTTCTTCCCCAGTCACATTTTGAGTGCCTTCCAATCTGAGGGGCTCATTTTCCGACACTATATCTGAAAGTGTTTCTCTACTATTCATATGGTTTTCAGTGACTAAATATCTGAAAGTAGTTCGTCACTCCTTTTTTCTAGTCTGTCTTCATCTGGAAGCTTATCTGAAACCTGTCCACCATGAGTGACCCTGCTGGTATTTAAATACCCGTGGCAGAGCTTCCAGAATCACAGCAACTCAGAAGCCACCAGAGTACGACAAACTGACAGATGAGTGGTAGAATTCATCTTATGTATACCCTGTTAATTTAACTCAGAGGGAACGAGAATATTTAAACAATATAGAAGAGGATTGGTATGGAAGAGGGGAAACAGGATTCCTGGGGATTGCTGTAGTAGAAGTTATTATATTTAGTGCCATGGGGTGATGTGGGTTTTGAATATCCAGAAAGCATTGGGCCATGGGGACGCTAAGGATTTGTTGCCAGGATAGGGGACAAAAGGCTGGTAGGCACTAAACATAGTCATCAGTTTTGAATTGCTGTGCAGCTCCCTGTTCGCACTGCCTGTGTGTTGCCTTGCATGCATGGTGTTGGTGTCACCTTCTCATTTGCTTTATGCTATAGCATGAAGCCACCTATGTGAATCAGTGTCATTGGAAGCTGTGGACTGAGAGACCTGTGTTGCAACATCAGGAAAGTCAGTGTAGTTTAATTGAGGTAAAAACGGGTTCTCCTCCCTATCTGAATTCTGACAAGTTCTGAAATAGAAATGAGTAATACAGACGGAAAATGAAACTAGTACCTTTATAGCAGTAAAACTGATAATGGTTTTTTCAAAGTGGACCCCAGAATTAGGTGGAGTTGCCCAGGCACAGCACTGGACCATCCATAACTCTTTTTTAGTGAAGCCTGTCTGTATATGTAGAATTTGTGCAGAGAAGGGTGTGTACTTCTGTTGGAAGCCTGGCTCCTAGAAGGAAGGCGAAATCTGAACTCCTGATTCATCAAATGACCAGATCTTCCCCCTTCCTTGGGGGTAAGGTGGTGGAGGAGTTACTTTTAGAGGCAGAGACAAGTCAGAAATGCCCTGCTAGGACATCCTTTATGTGAGAGGAGACAAGATTGGAGACTTCCGTTTTCTCTATTACATCTGTAAAAATTCAACCTAGAAAAACAAACCAATTAGGAATTAGTATTTCATATTTAAGGGAGTTTGGTGGTACAGTGGTTCAATGCATGGCTGCTTACCAAAAGATTGGTGGGTTGAACCCACTAGCCAACCATTCGTTCTGTGGGAGAAGATGTGGCAGTGGTGTCTATAAAGATTACATCCTTGGAAACCCTATAGGGCAGTTTTACTCTGTCCTGTTAAGGCCACTGTGAGTCAAAATTGACTTATTGGCAGCAAGTTGGTCAAATTTATCTTTAAAACATAAATGGAATGACCCTTCCAAGTGAGGCCTAGAGTGAGGCGGCGAGACCAGGGCTGGCTGCTTGGTTGACAGTCATGGCGGACAGTGGCCTCACAGTGCCTCTCGTAAGCTTCGTGGGCATCTTAGTGCTCGGGTTCCTCCCTAAGGATCCTAACCAAGGAGCCATCATCACCATGTTGGTGACCTGCTCAGTTTACTGCCACCTCTTTTGGCTGATGGCATTTCTGGCCCAACTCAATGCTCTCTTTGGACCACAGTTGAAAAATGAAGCCATTGAGTGTCTCTGGCATCACTGACCCTGAAGACAATGTGTTCTACGGTGCCTGTAATTAAGTTCATGAAGAGAATTTTTCTAGATGCAAAACCACCTCCAAAGCCAGACCACCTTCCTTGACTCACATATTCGGGCATCAGCTGCCTTAAACATTCACATCACATATGCTATGCATGCCTTATTCTAAAATGCAATATTTTTTTTACCACCTTTTTTATACTTTGATGAATTTTGTGCTTATTTAAATTAAACCTAAACCATGCCAACTACGCAAAATGTACTGACTATACACTCTTCTGAAATAGAAGGTGCTGTGCTTCAGAGAATACATTGTACTTTGCTTAGAACCTAAGAAGATGGCCCCTACCTGTACCCGACACGAGAGTCTGCAAAGTGGTATAAGACCCACCTAGGAATGGCTTCAAGGCAGAAATGACTTCAATGGGGCAGACGATAGGAGGCCATGTCCAGAGGGAAGATCTGTCCCAATGAGGTAGAATTACACAAAACTATAAATTTAGAGGAGTACTAGTGTGGTGCTGTGAGTTAATGTGCTGGACTACAAAGTTGTTTTGAACTGCAAGGTCGGAAGTTCAAGGTTACTAGCTGCTACTTGGAAACCCTATACAGGGTCACTGTAAGTCAGACGGACTCGATGGCATTTAACAACATATGCTTTTGTTGTTAGGTGCCATCAAGTCATAGCAACCCTATGCACAACAGAACAAAACACTTGCCCGGTCCTGGGCCAACCTCATAATTGTTGCTACTCCTGAGCGCGTTGTTACTGCCTCTGTGCCAAGCCATCTCACTGAGGGTCTCCCTCTTTGTTTTCCAAACCTCCACTTTACCAAATATGATACCCTTCTCCAGTGACTTGTCCCTGCTGATAACGTGTCTGAAGTATGAGGCACAAAGTCTGGCCATCCTGGCTTCCAAGGAGCACCCTGGCTATATATCTTCCAACACAGATTGGTTTGTTCTTTTGGCAGTTCATTTTACTTTCAATATTATCCTCCAACACCATAACTCAAATGCATCACTTCTTCTATGATCTTCCTTATTTACTGTCCAACTTTTGCATGCATATGAGATTTTTGGAAATACCATGGCCTTGGTCAGGTGCGCCTTAGTCCTCAAACTGACATCTTTGTTCTTCCACACTTTAAAGAGGTCTTGTGCAGCAGATTTGCTCAATGAAATATGTTGCTTGATTTCTTGACTTCCGCTTCCATGATTGTTGATGGTTGATCCAAGCAAAATGAAGTTTCTGACAACTTCAGTCTTTTCTCCATTGATAAGATGTTGTTTATTGGTCCAGTGGTGAACATTTTTGTTTTCTTTACATATTGAAGGCTGTGGTCTTTGATCTTCATCAGTAAGTATTTTAAGCCCTCTTGGCTTTCAGCAAGCAAGGTTGCATCATCTGCATATCGCAGGTTGTTTTCTTCCAATCCTGATGCCACATTTTTCTTCATATAATCCAGCTTCTCAGATTATTTGTTAAGCATACAGATTGGTGTGGTATTTGGGGTTAATGCGCTGGACTGCAAAGTCACTTGAACTGCAAAGTCAGTGGTTGAAGCTCACCTTGGAAACCCTATACAGGGTCATTATGGGTTGGAACTGACTTGATGGCACTTAACAGCAACATACGGATTGAATAAGTATGGTTAAAGAATACATCCCTGGCATACACCTTTCCTAATTTTAAACCATTCAGTATTCCCTTGTTCTGTTCAAACAACTGCCTCTTGGTCTATGTACAGGTTCCTCATGAGCACAATTAAGTGTTATGGAATACTCATACTTTGCAATGTTGTTTCTTGCTTGTCATAATCCACAAAGTCAAAAGCCTTTGCGTTGTCAATAAAGCACAGGTAAACATCTTTCTGGTATTGTCTGCTTTCAGCCAAGATCCAGTGATATTGCAATGATAACCCTTGTTCCACGTCCTCTTCTGAATCCTGCTTGAGCCTCTGGAAGTTCTCTGTCAATGTACATTTGCAGTCTTTTTTTGTATTACCTTTAGTAAAACTACTTACATGGATTATCAGTGATTTTGTCTGATGATTTACTCATTCCATTGGGTCACCTCTCTTTGGAATAGGCACAAATACAGCTGTCTTCCAGTCAGTTGGCCAGGTAGTTGCCCTTCAAGTTTCTTGGCATAGATGTGTGATTGCCTCCAGTACTGCTTCAGTTTGTTGAAGATTTCAATTTGTATTCTATCACTTCCAAGTGTCTTGTTCTTTGCCAATGATTTCAATGCACCTTGGACTTCTTCCTTCAGTATCACTGGCTCTTGATCATATGTTACCTCTTGAAATGGTTGAACATAAGACCATTTCTTTTTGTTACAGTAACTGCATTTTCCTTCCATCTTGTTTTGATGCTTTCTGCATCATGCAATATTTTGCCCAGAGAATCCTTCACAACCACAAGTCGAGGTTTGAATGTTTTCTTCAGTTCCCTCAGCTTGAGAAATGCTGAGTGTGTTCTTCCCTTTTGGTTTTCTAACTCCAGGTCTTTGCACTTACCATTATAATGTTTGATTTTGTCTTCTCAAGCTGACCTTTGAAATTTTCTGGTCAGCTCTTTTACCTTCTCATTTCTTCCATTTGCTTTAGCATTTGTACACTGGAGAGAAGTTTTAGAGTCTCTTCTGATATCCATTTTGGTCTTTTCCTTCTTTCTTGTCTTCTCAATAATCTTTTGCTTTCTTCCTGTATGATGTTCTTGATGTCATCCCACAACTCTTCTGGTCTTCAGTCTTTAGTGTCTAATGCATCAAGTCTGTTCTTCAGATGATCTCTAAATTCAGGTGGAATATATTCAAGGTCATATTATGGCTCTTGTGGACTTTAACTTCAGTCTGAAAATGCATATGAGCAACTGATGGTCTCTTCCACAGTCTGCCCCTGGCCTTGTTTTGGTTGATGATATGGCGCTTTTCCACTTTCTCTTTCCACACATATAGTCAGTTTGATTTCTATGTATTCCATCTGGTGAGGTCCATGTGTGTAGTCAACTTTTATATTGTTTAAAAAAGGTATTTGCGATGAAGAAGCCATTGGTCTTGCAAAATTCTGCCATGCAATCTCCAACATCGTTTCTATCACTAACGCTGTTTTTTCTATCTATGGATCGTTCCTCTTTGTTTCCAACCTTTGCATTCCAATTGCCCATATTTATCAATACATCTTGATATTATGTTTGATCAATTGCAGATTGAAGAAGGTGGTAGAATTCTGAAATTTCATCATTACTGGCTTTCGTATTTGGTGCTTAAATTTGAATAATAGTGGTATTAACTGGTCTTTCTTATAGGCTTATGGATATTATTCTCTCACAGACAACATTGTACTTCATGATCTTGTTGAGTTCTTTTGGATGATGAATGTGATGCCATTCCTCTTCAGTTTGTCAATCCCTTAATAGAAAACCATGTGATTGGAAGATTCAAAATTACCAATACCAGTCCATTTCAACTCCCTAATGCCTAGAATATCGATATTTATATGTTCCATTTCATTTTTGACAATTTCCAATTTTCCTAAATTCACACTTTGTACATTGTATGTTCCAATTATTAATAGATTATTACAGCAGTTTCTCTTTATTTTGGGTTGTGTCCTGCTGAAGACATTCTACACTTCTTCACCTGGTTTTGAAAACCCATCCTAGTCCTAACTACTAACCTGCCTTCTCCGCATAGTTTTCAAATGCCAATCTGAAGTCAGAACTGTGTCCTGACTGCTCTCTTTCGAATCCATGGTCCTGCTGGATTATTCTTTCTGTTTCTTGTCTGTCTATACAAAATATACTCATCCATTAACTCCACTACAAGCCCACTTTGGTCTAAACTCTTGTGCTCGCACACCCACACTGATTGTGGCACTGAACTGCTAACTGAATGGTTGGCAGTCCAAACCTTCCAGCTGCTCCTTGAAAACTCTATGCCAGGGAGGCTATGAGTTGGAACTGTTTTGACAGCACTTAACAACAACAATAAACTGCAACTGAGTTTTCAGTTGATATCATTGCAGCTTAGCACTTGATTCATGATATGAGTTTTATCTGCCATAACTGGTCTGTAGGTATATTGAGAAGCAGGGTGGTTTCTTATACTTCTAAGTATACTAGTGCTAAGCTACTAGTATCTTACTGTACATATGAAAAGGATTCAGTAAATAAGCATTTGGTCAAATACATGTATCAAAAGGTGGCATTGGCCTTTTAGAGGGGATTAAATGCCTACCGGGAAAAGAAACTGAGCAGAGGTGGCAAAACGAGGAGACTGACTGGTAAACAGACTGCCAACCAGACGTTGGTGCAGCAACCTTGATAAGTGGCACCCTTATCATTTCATTAGAATAGAGTTGTATGTTGGTCATGCTGGAAAATAAAATTACCAAGGTAAAGAGCTGAAATTAGCTCTTCATGCCATGTCACTTACACAAAATCAAAGAATCACAAAGTTTTTGGAGTTCAGAAAGTAGAACATCTAATTCAACACCAACCATTTTACAGTTGAGAAAACTAAAGCTCGTGATTTGAAAAGAAATGCTCAGAGTCTGTGAGCTTATTTATTTGTGATAAAAATAAGAGGATATGAAATAGATGGTGTTTTTAATTCTTTAGCTTTAGATTATCCACAGAAGGTTTATGGGGAAGCTTCATGTTTACATTAGAGAGTTTTCTAAGTGTTCCAAAGTGCTTTTCTATTACCTTATAGTACCCCATTTTATGTTCCCACCAAAACTTGTGCAGGAGACACTTTCATCCGATCTGGTCGTTAACCTTCTTTGTTGACATGTGTAAACTGACTATGGTAGATTACATCATATGTGGGTCAGAGACTCCATGCTTGTTTTACAGCTGTAACAGTTGAGGCACCAAAGGATTACTTGACTTGTCCAGGGCCACCAGATACTAAGGATTAGGATGTAGAGTATTTCTGTTACCCTGTCATGCTTTCCTTTTCCTGAAATTGCTATCTGTAGACCATGAGAGAATCCCAGCTTAGAAAGAAAGCCCATTTACAATTCCCTGATCAACAAAGAGAAAGACCAGTTAGCACAAGTTCTTACCCATCCAAGGAGAAAGTTATGAACCAAACTTGGAAAAAGACATCTCAGCTTAGATTTGTGCTGAGAGAGGATTCTCCCCTTTGCAAGTGAGAAACACAAATCCATTGAAAGGCAAAGAGGACAGTCAGTTAGCCAACTCTCAGCTTCTAAGTCCCAGATAGATTTTTTTCAGTACAGCTTCATTATTTTTTTTACGTTCTAGAGATTCCAAGACATCAGTGGTCGTATTTAACCACAGTACAAAAATATCAAAAGACAAAATAAGCACAGTGTTAAGGTTATTTGTACCACTGCTTTGCATTAAAATTAAACTTTAGGCTTGACTTTTATTTGTTAGCAAAAAAGTTATCAGAGAAATTTATACATAATATATGTTGTCAGGTGTCATTGAGTTGGTTCCAACTCATAGCAAACCTTGTATAGGGTTTCTGAGGAGTGGTTGGTGAGTTTGAACTACCGACCTTGCGGTTAGCAGTCTAATGCTTATCCTACAGCGCTATACCAGAACTCTACATGTATATGAAGGGGCTTCAAGAAAGTTCATGGAAAAATTCTACTACCTTTAAATTCTATTTTTCCATGAACTTTCTGATGCCCCCCGCATAAACACTGAATCCTGTCACATTAAATGGATTAAAAAGTCATTTTGGTGTGGCAGAATCAGTATCTAAAAATTGAGTAGAAATTTCAGAGTGCATTGCACTTAATAATGATAAATGTTACAATATATATGATTGTAAAATGTATTTCTGGTGATGGGTTATAGCTTTAAAAAGTTTGAGAAACGCAGCAAGATGGTGGACTAGACACGCTTACACAGACCCTCTTCGATAAAGATTGTTGCTGTTGTTGACTAAGTGCCATTGAGTAAAGATACGGAGTCCAAGTGAAACAGAGGATAACATTGGGACCCTGAGCTTCAGAGGAAAGAATAGAGAAGGGGATTGAGTACCTACTGGGAAAGGAAATTGAGCAGGGGTGTTAGAAGGAGGAGACTGACTGGTGAACAGACTGCCAGCCAGACCTGGTGCAGCCATCTTGAGCTTTTGCAAGTAGCTTTGGAGAGACAGACGGACAACAGGCTGACTATGCAGATTCAAACAGGTGACAAAAAAATTCTTATTTTCCTGTCTTCTATATTTAGTTACTGCATTCTTTTATCTTGTTGCTGCCTGTTTTGATTTCTCTTTTCTCCCATATTATATTCTGTTTTCACTGTTGTGTGCTTGTTTGTTCTGCTTGTATGTTTTTGTTTTTGTCCCCCCCACCCCCCCGGCCCCATAAAACCAATGACCATGGAGTTGACCCCATGTGTGTCAGAGTAGAACTGTGCTCTGGTGGGTTTTCGGTGTTTGTAGATGAGCAGGTCTTTCTTTCGAGGTGCTTTGAATGGACTGAACCTCCAACCTTTTGGTTAGTAGCTGAGTGCATTAACAGTTTATGTCTCTCAGGGATGCCTAAAATTCAGCGTATCCACAGAAGTGCTCCCCACTTCCCAGACCAGCTCTGCTTGACTTTCTCTCAGTAAAGAGGCTACCATCAACTGTGTTACCCAAGCATCAAACCTGCATGCCTCCAACCCCTATTAGTGAGCTCTGTGGGTGTGGCCTCCCCCACAGCCTGGAACCATTGCAGCTGCTTCAAACTGTTGAAGTAACACTACCTCAACCTTGGTCCTCTCCAAGCAAACTCCACCAGAAATGTAAACATTGAATCAGGTTGCTCCCTTTAGCCCTCACTGCTTGGCTACCCTTTTTTTCTGGCTCATCCCTCCCAGCTTCACATCTCTTCTCCTGCAGGGCTGAATGTCAGGAATGCCCTTGTCCTCTTGTGTCTGGGAGACTCCAGTGACACTTTCAAACCTCAGTCCTTTCTAAATTTCGTCAGCATTTCTTCTCTGCCGTATTAATCCACCTACCACCACCCACTGCCATCGAATTGAGTTGACTCTGAGTTAGAAGCTAGCACTGGACCAAAAACCACAAGGATGATGGTTCAAACCCACCAATTGCCTCTTGGAAACCCTACCCAGGGTTGCTATGAGTCAGAACCGACTTGGTGGCACTTAACAACAACATAGGGCAGAGTAGAACTGCCCTATAGCATTTACAAGGCTGTAATATAAGTTTTTGCATATGTGAAGGACTGCCTCATCTTTCTCCCTTGGAGTAGCTGGTGGGTTCCAACTTTTAACCCACTCTTGGTTAACAACCAAATTTGTCACCCACCATGCCACCAGAGCTTCTAGAAATCCCCGATCACTGGTAGAGAATGCTGACTGTTCACCCCGCTCCCCTGGCTTCAATGTGGAGCTGTAGCTGCAGAGAGAGATATCTTGATTCCTGGGCTTCACAGTGGAGGCCTGGGGGTCTGAGTGGAGTGTTCTGTTTTGTTTTCCTGTGTGTGTGTTTTTCTCTTGCCCCACTTGGTAAGAAACAACAAATGTTCAGCTCAACCACAGGCATACCCTCTGCAGATCCACCCACTGGACAAAAGTCAGTACTAGCTCCTATATCACTGGATCAAAGATAGCAGCCAACACTAAATAGAACTGCATGAATGGCAAACTGAAAACAATGCACATGCTGCCATTCTCTAACCATACCCACCAGGAGACAATTGGTGACAGCCTAAGATCACACCAACATACATTTATCAATTAAATACAAACTTGGCACCACAGTGTCTTGGAGACAACAGGAAATTTTGGCTCACAGGAAGAACTGAGAAAGTGGCACAAACAAAGACCAAGATTCAGAGCCAGAAAATGTTATTGAGGAAGACAAGATAATGGAACTACCTGAAAAATAATTCAAAAAGTGATACTTAGGTAAGGTCAGTGGATTGAGAGAAAGAGTAAGGAAAGCAAGAACAATACAGAAGAAGTTCTAGAAGAATTTAGGAACACACTGCAAGAACAGACAGAATAAATACAAATTTTGAAACAATAAAAAAACCCTGTAAATATAAATGCAGAAGATTAATACCAAGATCTTATGAAAGGACAATACACTGATTTGAAATAATGGAAGTCCAAATTAGTGACCTTGAAGATACATCTCTAAGTACTAGTAAGTTAGAAGAATAATCAAAAGAAAGAATGAGAAAAATGGAAGAAACCTGAGATGTATTTGGGACACTATGAAGATGAACAACTTACAGAAGTTTGGAATTTCAGAACAGAAGAGACAAAAGCATGAGAAAATTGTCAGAGACTTGCTTTAAGAAAACTCCCCTAACATCATGAAAAATGAGAAGATAATCATTCAAGTAGCTGAATGAATTCCAAACAGAGGATAGATGTCAAAAGAAAATCACCAAGACATCATCATCAAACATTCCAAAACCAAAGACAAGGAAAGAATCCTGAGAGCAGTTCAGGAAAAATGAAAAGTTACTTACAAAGGAGAACCAATAAGACTAAGCTTGGATTCTCTTCAGAAACGACGCACAGGCAAGAAAGTGGCAATGGGACGACTTATACAAAACTATGAAAGAAAAAAATAGCCAACCAAGAATCATATACCCAGTAAAGCTCTTCCTCAAATCTGATGATGAAATTAGGGCATTTTCAGATAAACAGAAATTAAAGGAATTTGTAATAACCAGACCAACTTTGCAAAAATTACTAGAGTGTGTCAAGTGGACTAAGAACCAACATCAGCAGTCAACAACTATATATGACAAGACCATCCAGAACTCAATTCAAATATAAAAGTGTCTAAAGTAAAAAATTTCTAAAGTAAAAAAAAAAAAAAAATTACCATACTGAAAATAGGAAGTCAGAGATAACAATTTATAATGAACTGAACTACAGAGTACAAAGAGTGAATAGTGTAGATACAGAACTTCCAACTAGTAAGGAATTTACATTGGTTTAAATATAAAACAGACTGTTTTATAAAGGGAAAAAATAATAAACGACAGGTTATCCTCAAATAAAACTAATACATCTTCACATCAAAATAAAAAGAGGAAAATCAGAAAGATTTAGTAAACATTAAAATAACAGCAGTGAAGAAAATGAAAAGAAAACCCATGAACAAAAGGAATTCAGCACAGACCTTTATGTGAAGCAAAGAAACTAGCAACACCACAAAAAAGCACACAGCAAAATGACAGCAATCAATTCATACCTATCTATAATTACATGGAATGTAAATGGATTAAAGGCACCAGTCAAGAGACAGTAAAAGAATGGATATGGAAAACAGGATCCTTCAATGTCCTATCTAAAGAGATATACCTTACATGCAAAGACAAAAATAGACTAAAATATCAAAGGATGGAAAAAATATGTGAGGCTAACATTAGTCAGAAATGAGCGGCAATGACAATATTAATCACTGATAAAATAGACATTAAGGCAAAAGCCAGCATAAGAGACAAAGAAGAACATTATAGCATGATTAAAGGGTTGATTGAAAAAGAGGACATAACCATAATAAATATGTATGTTCCCAGTGAAAGAGGCTCAAAATCGATAAATCAAACTCTAATAGAACTGAAGAAAGTAATAGACAATTCTATAATAATAGTTGTTATTAAGTGCTGTTGAGTCAGTTCTGAGAGATAGCAACCCTGTATAGAGTTTCCAAGGAGCAACTGGTGAGCTTGAACCGCCAACCTTGTGGTTCAAACTTACTTTGCAGTCCAGTGCGTTAACCCATGGGACCACACCAGGACTTCAAAATAATTGTAGGAGATTTTAATAAACCACTTTCAATGAAGGACAGAACAATTAGAAAGAAACTCAGCAAAGACACAGAAGAACTAAACAACACAATCAACTAACTTGATCTCATAGACATATATAGAGTACTCAGTCCAACAACAGCACAGTATACATTGTTTTTCAGTGCATAAGTAACATTTTCCAGAATAGACATAAAAATACTAACAAGGTATTTTTTCAGATCACAGTGCTGTAAAATTAGAAATCTGAAATAAGATGACTGAGGAAAAAATATAAATATCAATTGCATGGAAATTGACTAACACTCTGCTTAAAAGTTATTGCGTAATATAAGAAATTTTTAAAATCCTAGACTTAATGAGAATGAAAACATAACATAACAAAGCCTTTGAGATACAGCAAAAGCACTGCTCGGAGGGCAATTTATAGCAATAAGCACACACAGCCCAAAAGAAGAAACAATCAAAACCATATACCTTACCCCAACATCTCCAACGATTAAAAAAAGAACAGCAAAGTAACCCTTAACCCACCAGGAGAAAATAAGTAAGTAATAAAGTAGAAATAAATGGAATAGAAAACAGAAAATAAATAAATAAATAAATAGAATCAACAAGACAAGTTGGTTCATTGAAAGGATCAATAAAATTGACAGACCATTATCAAATCTAACAAAAGAAAAGGAGAAGACGCAAATAAAACAAATAAATGATATGGGTGTATCAGCACAACAGAAATATAAAGGATAATTATACAATGCTATGAAGAATTAATTGTAGTACAACAAATTTGAAAATCTAGAAGAAATAGCTTTCTGGAACCACATGACTTACCAAAACTGACACTGATTAAAGTAGAAAATTGAACTAGACCTATAACAAAAGAAGAAATGGATCAGGCTGTGAAAAGACTCCCAACTAAAAAAATCTAAGCTCTGATGGCTCTACTGGTGAATTCTCCCAAAAACTAAGAGAAAAGCTAACACCAATTCTACTCTAACTATTCCAGCATATATAAAAGGAAGGAAAACTCCCACGTAATGCTGATACCAAAACCAAGAAAAGACACCACTAAAATAAATTATAGACAAATATCCCTCATGAACATAGAGGCAAAAATTAAAAAAATGAATTAAACTCAACAATTGTTAAATCTGAAGAACAGATTTTATGCATTAAACACTAAAGACCGAAGACCAGAAGAGTTGTGGGATGACATAAAAAACATAATACAGGAAGAAAGCAAAAAGTCATTAAGAAGACAAGAGGTATTCCAATCAGTTATAGGCTGAAGACGGGCTTTCAAGTTTTCTCTAATCATGTTTCCCAACATTCCTTTCTAT
>NW_006408673.1:7639334-7650965 GCF_000296735.1 Chrysochloris asiatica
AATGTGAAACTGATGATGTGCACTGTAAACTTTCACTCAATCCACAATAAAAACCTTAAATTAAAAAAAAAAAGAAGGAAAATATCAAAATGGATGGCCAACATACACAAGTAGATATATGCACACCAATGTTCATAGCAGCACTATTTACAATAGCAAAAAGATGGAGACAGCCAAAGTGTCCATCAACTGAAGAATGGATAAACAAACTAGTACATACACACAATGGAATATTATGCTACCTTGAAGAATAACAAGGAAGCTGCAAGCCACTGCATAACATGGATGTACCTTGAGAACCAAAAAGGAAGAACACGCTCAGCATTTCTCAAGCTAGGGGAACTTAAAAAAATTCAAGTCTTCTGCATGTTAATGGGTTCAATGAAGAGGGCAGTGAAGAGGACCCACAGGCTGCAAGGAGCAATGGCGATGGAGACTATTATTTCTAGGTGATGGCTATACTGTCTCACCCTCCCAGCTATGTCCGATCACAATTTGCATGCTGGAATTGCTCCATCCTTAGGAACTTTTAATAAGACTACTATTCTTGTGTGTGTGTGTGTGTGTGTGTGTGTGTGGTGTGTGGGAGCTGGGAGTGGAGGGACGGACGGGACCCTGCTACCTGACCTTTCGTGATAACTGAATTGGCCAATCAAAAAAAAAAAGAAAAGTGATTTGAGATCCTTGATTGACAACAATGTGTAACCACAATCCCATATGTAGACACCTGCATAAAATGGCAGTGGTCAATGGCTTCTCTACCACAAGTTGGCTTTTTGAGACAATTAGACATTCTGTACTGAGCAGCCTATTGTGTCCTCAATGTTATGACCACCTACTCAAACTCACTAATAACCCTACATGCAACTCTCTTTTCCGACTCTGTTCTCCAGCTAAATATTCAGTATTAGCAACTTAACAAGATCGATAAAAACTCTGCATGCCTCAGCAAAAAAAAATTTTTTTACAAATACCAAAATACTACAAAGCATCTTTTCAGATCACAATGCTATCAAATTAGAAACCAACAATAGGAAGACCGAGGAAATAAAGTCAAATACATGGAAACTGAATAAACATAACTCACGGTACACAAACAGTAGAAAGCAAAATAAAGACTGGGTCTTCCTCAAAATCATACACTAATGTGCCTCCAAAGATTTCACAAAAGAGTAAAAAGAGAACCCACAGGCTGGGGGAAAAAATTGGCAATGATGTATCAGACAGGAGACGACTCTTTAAAATTTGTGGAACACTTCAACACCTCAACAAGAAGTAGACGAATAATCCGATTTAAAAAATGGGCAGAGGACATGAAAAGACACTTCACTAAAGAAGACATTCAGGCAGCGAACAAGCAAATGAAATGCTCAGGATCATTCACCTTTGGTGGTGGTGGTTATCAAAACAACAATGAGATATCATCTTACCCCACACATTGATAGAGTTCAAAAAGACAGGCAAAAAAAAAAAAAAAAGCTTGCCAAGTTTTGGAAAGACTGGGACCCTCCTACAACTGCTGGTGGGACTGTAAAACACACCCACTGTTGAAAATGGTAAGGCACTTCCTCAAAGTAGGAAATGGACAGAATGTATGATCCAGGCATTCATCTACTTGGTATTGTTGCTAAGTGCCATCGAGTTGGGAATCCAACTCATAGCGACCCTGGACAGGGTTTCCAAGGAGCAGCTGGTGAGTTGGAACTGCTGGCCTTAATGGCTCAAACCGACATTGCAGTTTACCACATTAACCAGCAATGCCACACTGGAAGTCCCTACTTGGTATAGATCCTCAAAAAATGAGAGCTGTAACATGAATAGTTATATTCACACCCATGTTCATTGCAGCACTATTCACAACAGCAAAGAGATGGAGCCAGCCTAAATGCCTGTCAACAGAAGAATAGTTACACTTTGGTACATACACATCATGGAATATTATGCAACTTTGAAGAATAATAATGAATCTGCGAAACACCCCATAACATAGGTAAACCTGGAGAAGATTATGCTGAGTGAAAATAGTCAATAACAAAAGGACAAATATGATACTACTCTTGCAAAAAGTTAAAGGTTTTCTTGTTAAAAGGAACATTTTACAATTGTTACCAGAGGTGGGAGTTGTTTTAGGTGCCCTTGAGTTGGTTCCGACTCATAGCAAATGCAACGCACAACAGAACAAAACACTACCCAATTTTGCGCCATTCTCACAATTGTGCTGTCACTGTGCCAATCCATCTCATTGAGGGTCTTCCTCTTTTTCACTGACCCTCCGCTTTACTAAGCATGTTGTCCTTCTCTAGGGAGTGGTCTGTTGTATGAGAGATGAAGTCTTGCCATCCTGGCTCCTAAGAAGCATTCTAAGATAAGTTTTTCTGGCAGTCCATGGTACTTTTAATATTCTTCCCCAACACCATAACTCAAATGCATCAGTGCTTCTAAGGTCGTCATTATTTTATTGTTCAACAGTCATATGTATATGAGGTTATTGAAAATAACATGACTTGTTAGACACACCTTAATCCTCAATTTGACATCTTTGCTCTTGAATCTTTTAAAGTGGTGTGTGTAATAGATTTGCCGAATGCAGTAAGTCGTTTGATTTTTTGACTGCTGCTTCTATGAATGGATTCAAGCAAAAGAAGTCTTTACACCTTCAACCTTTTATCCATGTAGCATGATGTTAGGGATGAAGATTTTTTTTGCTTTTTCTTTACATTGAGTGCAGCCCATACTGAGGCTGTGGTTTTTGATCTTCATCAGTAAGTAAGTGAATTCCTCTTCATTTTCAGCAAGCAAGGATTGTATCATCTGCATATCACAGGTTGTTAATGAGTCTTCCTCCAATACAAATGCCACATTCTTTTTTCATAGAATCCAGCTTCTCGGATTATTTCCTCATCTTACAGGTTGAATAAGTATGGTGAAAGAATACAACCCTGGAGTATACCTTTCTTGATTTTAAACCATTCAGTGTTCTCTTTTCTGTTTGAACAACTGCCTCTGGTCTAATATACAGGTTTTCCATATGTATAAGTAAGTTTTCTGAAATACCCATTCTTTGCAAACTTTTCCATATCTTTATCATGATTCACACAGTCAAAAGTCTTTGCATAGTCAATAAAACACAGGTAAGCGTCTTTCTGGTATTCTTTGCTTTCAGCCAAGATCCATCTGATGTCAGTAATGATATCCGTTGTTCCATGCCCTTCTCTAAATCCGACTTTTCCCTGCCAATGCACAGTTGCAGATGTTTTTAAAGTATCTTTAGCAAAACTTTACTTGTGCATGATGTTAGTGATATTGTCTGATGATTTCCGCATCTCTCTGGGTCATCTCTCTTTGGAATGGGCACAATTATGGATCTCTTCTAATCAGGTGGCTGGGTAGCTTGTCTTCCAAATATCTTGGCATAGTTGAATGAGTGCCTCCAGTGCCATATCAGCTTGTTGAAAGATTTCAATTTATATCCCATCAATTCTCGGTGCCTTGTTCTTTGTCAATGCCTTCGGTGCACCTTGGAGTTCTTCCTTCAGTATTGTTGGCTCTTGAAATGATTGAACATTGACCGGTTCTTTTGGTACAGTGACTCTGTGTATTCCTTCCTTTTTTTTTTTTTTTTTTTCTTTGCTATTTTTATTTTTTAAGTTTTTATTGTGAATTATGTGATAGTTTACATGGAAGAACATTAACTTTACATTCATCCTATCATATTTCATTTCATTGCAATGATTATAATCCCCTCCATGCATCATCAAACAAAACCCCCTCCCTCCCTGAGTCCAGAGTCCCCAGCCACTCCTTCTCTTCACATCATCATCTCTGGTGTCACTGGTTCTCTGAGTAGGGTCCTACACTCCACTTCTCTCCCTTGATGGTCCCAGGGACTTCCTCTCCTGGAACGCAAGTCAGCCACTCCCCTCCTTTTGTTACATAACATCTACCTTTACATTTCCAACCCTCACAGTCAGTCCTGATAGCAGTTGTTCACTATTGTACCACAAGAGTCTTATCCCCATTTCCTGTCATCAGCCCTGTCCCAACAGATTGGAAACCACTCAGTGGAGATTCTACCTTCCCCCACACCCTCTGGAACTAGGCTTCAGCTTGAAAGCTTGTAAGCCAGTCACTTCTTGCCTTTGTAGTCTCCCCTCACCCCCTTTTGGTTAGCCATTGTCTAAGTTTTGCCCATCCCTGTCAACCCTGTGTACCAAAGGGGTGGGAATAATCCTTGCTGTAAAGATTTGTTCCCTCTTTTGAGCTACTACATCCATAAGTATAGGCCAAGTTCATTAAATTATAACAGATTACTTTTTTTTTTCCTTCGTCTTCTTTCTTCTTCTCGTCGAGTTCTGATTATCCAGCCATTGAAGCCAGGTCAAGTGGGTTTTATCTGCAAGTATGGGTGTTCTTGTGCATCTCCCCTCACTTCATATCAGCTGGACACTTTTCTCTCCTCTCTAGTTCTCTGTGGCCATGTCAGTGTCTGGGCCCAGGAGTCCCCAGGTCTTGCCATGCTACTGGCCAACCAGGTCTCAATCTGGGTTGACAGGAGTCTTTTGAACGTGGTAGGACTTAGCTCACAACTTCATTGCTGTTTTTCCCCCACTTCCCCTTATTGGTGACCTACGTGGTCACCAGCCAGACCACATGCGTGCTCATGTATTCCCCTTGAGTCTTAGTCTTGGAAGGGTTTTGCCCTGAGGGGACCCAACCGCTTGCCTTGATGGCCCCTGGGCGAACAACTTGTTTGTTCTTGTGGTAGTCAATCATTTTTTATTTTTCCTGCCGGTCTTTCTTTCAAGAAATATCTTACTTTCTTCTAACAGCTCCAGGCTGGTCTGCATGTCCTTTCAAGTGAAAATTTACCCCCTCAGAAGATTCTGGATGGGGTCCAGGATTCCACCTATGGTTTTATGCTATGCAAATGCTCCACAGGAAGCCTCTTCAATGGACACGTTATAGCCCCGTTTTAGGTATTCCGATCAGTTATACACTGAAGACTTACAAGCTTTCTATGGTGATGTTTCTGGCTGTTCCTTTCTCTTCCTCTCAAGAGTCTGTTTTACAATGGTAGGTAAGGGAAACCAAGATTCAAAAGACAGCCAAGCATCTTAACATTTTCCCCCTCTTTTACCCATTCAAACCATGCATCAGTCCCTGTATTCCAGAGCCCTGTTGTTCCAAGGTTGTGCATGCATCATTTTTACCTCTGTCCCACTTGGTTCATGCAGACTTGCCTAACTGTTCTCCCATCTGCCTTGTTCTTCCATTCCCACCCCCCTTCTTGTGTATTGCCATTCCCCACCCCCACCCCCCAGCACCGAAGCTATCCTGTGTCTATTCCCTACCCTGTGCTCACCTTCTCCTCCCTCCCTTCAACCCACCCCACTGTTGTTGTTGTTGTTGTTGTTATGTGCTGTGGAGTTGGTTCCGACTCATAGAGACCCTGTACAGGGTTTCCGAGGCTGTAAATCTTTACAGGAGCAGAAAGCCTCATCTTTCTCCCACGGAACAGCTGGTAGTTTCAAACTGCTGACCTTGCGGTTCGCAGCTGATTTGTAACCACTATGCTACCCACCCCATACATCCCGGTAACCATCAAAGAAATTTTTACCCCCTTTTAGTGTGGGTTCCTTTTCTTAATCTTACAATTTTTGTGACTGACTTATTTCACTCAGCAAAATTCCTCAAGGTTCATCCACGTTATGCGGTGGCTTACAGCTTCCTTGTTGTTCTTCAAGGTAGCATAATATTCCATTGTGTGTATGTACCACAGTTTGTTTATCCGTTCTTCAATTGATGGGCACTTAGGCTGTCTCCATCTGTTTGCTATTGTGAATAGTGCTGCTGTGAACATTGGTATGCATATATCTGCTCGTGTTATGGCTCGTATTTCTTGTGGGTAAATACTAAATAAAAGAATTGCTGGATTATAAGGTATTTTTAATTTCAACCTTCTGAGGAAGCGCCATTATTGCTTTCCAGAGTGGTTGGACCATTTTGCAATGCCACCAACAATGTAGGAGCGACCCAGTCTCTCTGCATCTTTGCCAGCATTTATTGTCCTCTACTTTTTTGATCTTTGCTTTTATTGCTGGTGTGAGCCTTCCATTTTCTTTTGATACGTTCTGCATCATTCAATATTTTGCCAGTAGCATCATCCTTCAGTAATGCAATTTGAGGCTTAAATTTTTCTTCAGTTCATCTTTAGAAATGCTGAGCATGTTCTTCCCTTTTGGTTTTCTAATTACAGGTGTCTGCTCAATTCATTATAATTTTTTAATTTCTCTTCTTTAAGTATCTCTGGTGGCATAGTGGTTACAAATCGGACTGCTAACTTTAAGTTCAGTTCGAAACTGCCAGCTGCTCTGTTGGAAAAAGATGAGACTTTCTATGCCTATAATGATTTGGAGACTTGGAAACCCTATACAGGGTCGTTATGAGTCAGAAGTGAGTCCCCAGCGCATAACCACCACCACCACCACCAGTAGCCCTTTAAAATGTACTGTTGATTTCTTTTACCTCTTCATTTCTTCCTTTTGTTTTAACATGTCTATGCTAAAGCAAGTTTCATAGTCTCTTCTGACATCCATTTTGGTCCTTTCCTTCTTTCTGGTCTTCTCAATGACCTTTTGCTTTCTACCTATATGATACTCTTGATGTCATCCCACAACTCTTCTGGTCTTCACTTGATAGTGTCTAATGCATCAACTATGTTCTTGATATCATCTCTAAATTTAGGTGGGATATGTTCAAGATCATACATATACTCTTTGAATTTATTTTAATTTTCTTCAGCTTCAGCCTGAATTTGTATATGAGCAGTTGATGATCTTTTCCACAGTCTGCCCCTGATCATGTTTTGGCTGAGAATATTGAGCTTTTTCTACCGTCTATTTCCACAGATGTTGTTAATTTGATTCCTGTGTATACTATTAGGTGAAATCCATGTGTATAGACTTCTTTTATGTAGTTTAAAATGGGTATTTGCAATGAAGGAGTCATTGGTCTTGCAAAATTCTATCTTGTGATTCCCAGCTTAATTTTCTGTCACCAAGACCATATTTTCCAACTAATAATCTTTCCTCTTTGTTTCCAACCTTTGCATTCCAATTGCCAGTAATTATCAGTACATCTTAATGGGACGTTTGATCAAGTTTAGACTGATGAAGTTGGTAGAATTCTTCATTTTCATCATCACTGGTTTTAGTGTCTGATGCATAAATTTGAAAAATAGTGGTATTAACTGGTCTTCTTTGGAGGTGTATGGATATTATCCTATCATAGACAGCATTGTACTTCAAGAAAGATCTTGAAATATTCTTTTTGATGATGAATGAGACACCATTCCTCTTCAATTTGTCATTCCCAGCATAGTAACCTTGTGATTGTCAGATTCAAAATGGCCAATACCAATCCATTTCAGTGTTTATAAGTTCCATTTCATTTTTGACAATTTCTAATTTCCCTAGTTTCATACTTCATATCTTTCATATTTGATTATTAGTGAATATATGCTGCTTTTCTCCTCATTTTGAGTTGTGCCTCATCAGCAAATGAAGGTCCCAAAAGCTTTACTCCATTCCCATTATCACGGTCAACTCTACTTTGAGGAGGTAGCTTTTCCCCTGTTTTATTTTGTGTGCCTTCCAATCTGAGGGACTTATCTTTTGGCACTATATCTAAAAATATTTTGGTGCCATTCATAGTGTTTTCATTTTTTTGATACTATATCTGACAGTGTCCCACTGCTATGCATAAGGTTTTCCTTTGCTTCAGAGTAGTCTGCCTCAGCTTATTCCTGGTTTGTGTTAGTCTGGAAACTCAACTGAAACCTGTCCACCATGACCAACTCAACTTATATTTAAAATACCGGTGGCATTGTTTCCAGCATCACAACAACACACAAGGCACCATAGTAAAACACACTGACAGACAAGTGATAGAGGGGTGGGATGGTAGGGAGAATTATACACTAGGTGAAGGGGTAGACTCATATTAACTTAAGTGATGGAGAAACCAATATACAGTAAGAAGGAGATTGATGAAGATGAAGGTAGTAAAAGACACAGGGAGGAGTGCAAGAGTTAAAATGAATAGAGGTAAATACTCTTAACTGGTGGTACATGGAAGGAATTGCAATCATTGTAATAACAAGAAGTGTATGACTTGTTAAATGTTGGACTGATAATCTGTCAACCTTCATTCAAGTCACAAAAGTAAAAAAAAAAAAAAAAAATCGCTTGAAAAGCGCTGTTCTAATGCTTTGGAAAATTATTTGAGAACTGGTTATAAGAGTAGTCTTGATGTTGCATTTTGACTTTCTCATGGGCCACACATATTAGTTGGACTTCTGGTAGTATTAAGCATTGATTTACTTAGTCATTCAACTAATAGATTTTGCATACCCAATATATATGCCAGGTTCTGTTCTAAGTGCTAAGGATGAGATTTGTTTACCATTTTACTTACAAGACAAATCTTATTTTCAGAGAGTTACTCTGAGTTTGAATTAGGTTCAACTATAGATAACAGAAAATTTGTTTTAGCAATCCCCTTCAATTCCACACTCCAGTTCTGTTTCATAGCCACACCTAGGAGTGAAGGAAGCAGGAAACAAGGTCTTAGCTATAAAGTTAGGATTTATTCCCGAGGAAGAAAGGGAGCATAAATAATGGAAGTTAGCAGTGCCTGCCACAAGCATGTTTGCTTCTGTTGTTTGGAAGTTGAAAGCTTCTTTTATTGATGGAAAGGCATAGGCTGAGCAGGAGCACCGCATAAAGTCGTGCAGGTTGTCTGCTGTATGAGCACCCTCTGCCCAGGGAAACAGGAGAGATGACATTCATGTTTCACATGTCACACACAGCATGTGCCCTGGTAAGGGACTGTGTCTACCTGCAGGAAGGGGCATTTTTAGTTAATTGGCAGAAAGACACCTTCTGCTCTGACCAAGACTTATGCTTACCAAGTTATGGGTCTGGGAGCATACTCTGCCCTGAGGATTCCTTTTACTAATTTGCAGAAATGCCTCAGAGGCCTGGTGCTAGCTCAGAGACTGTGTCTCCCGTAACCTCAAGGAAGACTTAATTAAAAAGAAATTGAACCAGACATAACTGGTATTGGAGTCCTGGTGTGGCGCTGCGTGATAATGTACTGGACTGCAAGGGTGCCAGTTCAAACTCACCAGACACTCTTCAGAAACCCTCTGCAGGGTAGCTGTGAATTGGAACCGACTCGATGGCAATTAACAATGTACCTGGTACTGCGTTCCTCTTGAGCACAGCTCTTCTTGCATATGTTTACTACTTTTAAAGTTATAGAAACTAGGTGACAACATTATATTTTCATTGTCTTATCCAAAAGGAGAAAAAAAAGCACCAGTGTTGAAAATACACAAATCTCAGTATCCACAGCATATGATTAGAGCTTGAATTGCCATTATCCACCTTGTGCCCTTTTTCATACCAAGTATGGAAAGTTTAGGCATCCAGCTATCATCCAGATCATGCGTCCCTTCAAGGGGTGGCACTTACTGTTTTAGTTTCATCAATTAATACTTGCTGTAATTGTTTTTCTTCAAATTTAGAGTTTAACATAGTCTCAAGGAGGACACTATGGTCAGTTGGCATAGCATAGTCCATAAAAACAACGTTCTACATCCTACTTTGGTGAGTAGTGACTGGGATCTTCAAAAGTCATGAACGTTATCTAAGGGGCAAGGATTGGTTTCTTCATGTGCAGAAGAAAGAAGAGTGATGAAAATTGAAGATGCCTGAAATCAACCAGTTCAATGGACCAATGGAGCAGGTGAACATCAGTCACTGTGACTGTGAGACCAGAAGAAATAGATGATGCTTGGCTACTATGACCAACTGCTCTGAAAGGGGTCACATTGGAATTTTTGGATAGAGTGAGATAAAACATGGGGCAAAACTCAAAATTATAGTAGATAGGTATATAGGGGGAACAGCAACACTTGTAAGGTATGCTCACCATGGAATGATCAGTCACTCAAGATCAAAAGGACAACATTTATCTAAGGATAAAGATGAGAAGGGATGATAAGGAGGGTGCAATGGAAATAGGAAGGGGGGGAGGGGGGAAGCGGGGAGGGGATTGTAGTCATTGAGATGAACCAAGGTGTTTGACTTATTGAATGTAAAACAGATGATCTTATCTGTAAACCTTCACTCAATTCACAATAAAAAGTTAACAAAAAATAAAATTCAAAACATGTGGCTACTCTATGAGGTAGACAGGAGAGTGCATAAACAAGCAAAAACTAATTGCAAGTGTACCTCAGCCATACCCTCCCCAAACTGCATTCCCCACTCCCCTCACACACGTGTACGCAGAGTAAACATCGCAGTCTGAACCTGCCTACAGGTACTGTACCAGCTGCCTCATCTTTGGCCTCTCTGTGTCACCTCAGGTCATTTTGTTCCTTAGCAGGAGAGGACAATTAGGATTATCAATTCAGCTTACGTTTACTTCCGATTTAAAATAGAAAATTAGAGTTTCTTCCTTTAAAAATATTAACAAGTCCCTTAAACAATCAATAGAAAAGGAGGACTCAGATGCAGACAGCACAGACCCGGTCAGGAGGCCAAACCCCTGTGGGCCCAAGCGTTGTTGACCGTCCAAACCATAGACTCTGAGGATCAGACTCTAGCTACCTAGTAGACATAACAAACTGTCCCTCATCTGATTATTCAGTAATGCTTGTTAGTAATCTCATACATGAGCCCTGGATATCCACAGACAAATGTAAAAACCTCCCCTAAAAGCCGAGACTGTAAATTCCAATAAGCCAAGTCCCCCCCCAACCAAAAAAAAAAAAAAGCTAAAGAGGATAGAGAGAAACACTGTAAACTGATGATATATAGCGGGGATAATAATCAATGTAATGAAACAAGCAATATGAATGGTTGAATGTGAAGCTGATGATGTGCCCTGTAAACTTTCACTCAATGCAAAATAAAAACATTTAATTAAAAAAAAAATAATAAAATAAAGTAAATGCAAAAGGAGGATAAATAAAAACCAAAAGCATTTAAAAATATATATATATTAACAAGTGCATGAAGGAAGAAGATAAAGATGCACCAAAGGATTTATTTCAGACCCAAATTATGAAAAGATAGGAGGGTTCCCACCCTCCCCAATACAGAGAAATACTGAAAACTAACTCTCACAAAGCCCCACTTTATCTGAGGCAGCCAGGTGGTATTCATCTGGGAAACTAATGTAGAGAGGAGAGGGAAAATCTATACTGACATTTGGTGTGACTCTTTCATTCTTTCTGTGTCTTCCTAAGAGAATATTAAAATTTTATCAGCAATACCCTAAAGTTGTTCTTTAAGAACTCATTAAGAAAACCAAAAAGCAAGGCAAGTAGAAAGGAAGTTTTAATATGTTTATTTTACTTCATTAGTATATTCTCTTGCCCTACACTAACTAATTTTTTAGGCCCTGCTCTCCCCTCATTTTATTGTTTGACTTGCATTCCTGGTGAGGTAGAGAAGGAAGAATTCTGATAGGATGCTTCTCTGTGGTTATCCAGTACCAGGTGATGAGGGGGTTTGTTGTTGTTGTTAGGTGCCATTGAGTTGGTACCGACCCAAAGCG
>NW_006408673.1:7651680-7658115 GCF_000296735.1 Chrysochloris asiatica
GCATATCACAGGTTGTTAATGAGTCTTCCTCCAATCCTGATGCCACGTTTTTCTTCATAGAACCCAGCTTCTCATATTATTTGCTCAGCATACAGGTTAAATAAATATGGTGAAAGAATACAACCTTGTCATACATACACCTTTCCTAATTTTAAACCATTCAGTGTTCCCATGTTCTGTTCAAACAACTGCTTCTTGGTCCAGGTACAGATTCCTCATGAGCACAATCAAGTGTTATGGAATACTCATACTTGCAATGTTGTCCATAGCTTGTCATGATTCACACAATCGAAAGCCTTTGCGTAATCAGTAAGTTCAAGTAAACATCTTTCTGATATTCTCTGCTTTCAGCCAAGATCCATCAAACATCAGCATTGATATCCCTCATTCCACGGCCTCTTCTGAATCTGGCTTGAACCTCTGGAAATTCTCTGTCAGTGTATGATTGTATCCATTTGTGTATTACCTTTAGCAAAACTTTACTCGCATGGGATATCAAAGGTATTCTCTGATGATTTCCACATTCCGTTGGGTCACCTCTCTTTGGAATGGACACAAACAAGGATCTCGTCTGTCAGTTTGTCGTACTGTGGTGGCTTGTGAGTTGCTATGATTCTGAAAGCTATGCCACTGGTATTTTAAATAACAGCAGGGTCACCCATGGTGGACAGGATTCAGATGAGTTTCCACATGAAGGCAGACTAGCTCTTAGTGACGAACTACTTCCGAATATTTAGTCACTGAAAATCTTATGAATAGCAAAGGGGGTTTGGGATACCAGAAAAAAATAGCCACAATGACTGGAATTACAAACAACTTAGGCAGACGTGTGTTTTTCCAGTCCTTCCATTATAATGAAATATATCCATCTCACATGGAAATTAAGTCGAGTGAAATCTTTTTGTCATCAGAGCTTGCCTTTGTTACTGTGTTGGTATCTAGGAAAACTGGTCTTTGCTTAAAATTCTACTTCCAAATAGTTGATATAACCCAGCAGGCAGATTGAGTTGGACATGGTGGGAAGCATCAGATGGCATCTTCTTACAATTGTTCTCAGACATGTCATTTTTATTTTTTAATGTTTTATTGTGAATTGAGTGAGGGTTTACAGAGCAGATCACCAGTTTCACATTCAGCAAATAATATATTTTGCTTCATTTTATGGTTGCAATCACCTCCATGCACCTACAGTTAACAGAGTTTACCTTTATTCACATTAATCACTGCATTCTCCCCTGTGTCTCCCGCCACCCCCCAACTTTCCTCTGGCCCATGAACCATTTCCTCTGGACTGTGGTCTCATTAGAATTCAGTAGTACTCTCTTATTAATCAGGAAATAGTTCTTTTTTTCCCCAGAGGATCTCTTTTCTAGTTGCAGTAATTTGAGAGCATGGTGTGAGTTGGGCTCTGTATTTTCAATAAATATTATTTACCATACAAGGAAAATTCCCTCTGTTGTACAAGTATTATCAAATTTATCTATCTAGCTTGCTAAGGAAGGAGCTCTGGTAGCGTAGTGGCTACAAATCGGGCTGCGAACCTTAAGGTCAGTGGTTCGAAACTACCAGCCGCTCCATGGGAGAAAGATGAGGCTTTCTACTCCCGTAAAGATTTACACCCTCGGAAACCCTGTACAGGGTCGCTATGGGTTGGCACTTAACAACAACAACAACAAGCTTGCTAAGGGAGGCTTCCCCAGTGTAGGCTGTGGAAACTGAGAGTTTTTCTTAGTAACAGGGCTGCTGATTAACAGCCTGACAACATTTAGGGATTATCCTTTGAATATCTGAGTGTGCACTAGGTGCTTTGAGAATTCACACTGTAGGCCAGACATCACCATTTCTGCAGTAAAGTTTCCAGTCTTTAAGGGTGGGTAAATGTATTAAGATAACAGATAAAGGGCTTCACTTAGCCTAGAAAAGAAGAGGCGAGGGCATTGATAAGAATTTCCAAAGAGGGAAGAAAGTTGAGTTTCTGGAGACAGCATTTATTTTGTCAACACTTCTTTCATGAGTGCAGAGTAAGCAACAATGTGAATTACAGAAAAGGGAATCTCCCTTGATTGTTAGAAATGATTTATGATTCTGCAGATTGCAAACTCCCAGCTGAGCTCTGTTGCCCCAGAAAGCTGTGCCAATCCATGTCTGGGGTGGTTAGAAGAAGGGTGTAGTGGATGTGTGTGTTCTGGATGCCTGACGTCAAACCTCCTTTCCTATGTCGTGAATTCTGGAAGTCAGAACTTGCCTCAAATGGACTTGCCTTTATGGACAAATGACCTAGGCTTAACCAGCAAGTTAAACCTGAGAGCCAGGGGCACAAAGCCGGGACAGTGAAAGTGCCAGAGGTGGTAGTACATTTAGGTGACAATACTTGACCAATATGACTTCTTTGATGATAGAGGTAGGACCTAAAACCCAGTGGGGGTGGTCACAGCTATACAAGCCGTGCCCTCCCCAGAGAGGTCTTATGGTGCAGTTTGGGCCATCATACTGGATGCTGCCAGCCTCCCCTTATTCCTAAACATTTCCTAAGCCTGCTTTTTCAGTTTTCTGATGATTCTGTGAGCTTACTCCTTTCAATAAGTCTGTTTCGTCCTGCTTAGTTCATTTAGAATCAGTTCTCATAAGACTGTAGAGCTACAAAAGCAGAAGCAAAATATGCTCAGACTAGATTCACTAACTGGTAAGTACCAATTTTTTTTTTTTTCCCCCAGACACAATCCTCTTAGAATGATTACTTGTTAGAAAATGGCATTTAACATCATTTACAATTATACCAACATTCATGGAGGCCTAAGGGTGCAATATGACCACAAGAAATCTTCATACTTCCAAAGTAGTTTTATATTTTAGCTAAGAAAGTCAGTAACCAGAGCAAACTTATTCTTCAACAAGTAGAATTTTTAGGTCCATTCAATCAGTTTCATTTCTGAGACTTCTCATTTGCAGATGGGAGGAGAAACTGGAACCAGGTTCTTCATATTGTATATTCATATGTGAAGTCAAATCTTCATATGCTATCCAGTTTCTTTAAGATAAATGGAGGGACTTGCAGCAGGCCACGTAGATAAGAACATTCCATATAGAGGAGATCACATCCTCACACATCTTCCATTTCATTTCCTCCGGGTCCAGCTTCAGTGGTAGGCCCTTGATCCAGAATATCGTGGCTCTGCCTCAACTACTTCCAGACATGGCCTTCTGTTTTCCTCAGTAGCTGCCAGGCCCATTGTTTTTTTGTTTTGTTTTGTTCCTGTTACTGTAAAACCTGTGAAAGCCAGAATCTGTGTAAAACAGAAACTTTTCAAAGAAGGAAAACTCAGATCTTTTCCATTAATACAGAGTGATAGAAAGCGGTAAGACTTTTCTATCAAAAGTGGAAAACTTGTGAGATGTGGAAAAACAAGACTGCTTTGTCAAACTCATGCTTTCACAGTTTGACTGTATTCTTTTTATGCTTGAAACTAAGACATTTGAATCAAAAAGGGAGAATCTTTCTGGAACAACTAATAAACAGAAAAAGGAACGGATCAAATGATCGTTGGTGTACTCTTCAAATCTTTGCTTCTTGGCTTAAAATATCTTCTCAGTTTTCCTATTCTGAGCTCAGAGCCATGTTACAAAATTCTTTTCTTATGTAATATTTGGGCTATTTCAGTAGCTAAAATTTCTTGGATGCTGTTGAGATATAATGGATCATATATTGAATAAACTCTGGTAAATGACATAATGAAATTATAGGGTACAAATTTGCACACGTAGTATAAAAAGGGAGGTTTTAGAAATAGTTGTTTGCTGAATCCTCCAGGGAGAAGAGAGGTTAAGAAGACAAAAAGATAAGGAACGTTGATGTTATGAAGGTTTTGGCTCTTCAACTTAGCCAACAGCCAACTGTAGTTGTAGCATGGGCCTGCTGGACATAGGATTACTCTTGGTGGTGGCAGTTCTTTTATATCTTAATCTCAAATACTGGTCAGTGAGTCCTGAAGTGTTAGAATTGGGTTCAAAATGGTTAACATCACCCATTTCAGAAGAAAAAAATTACAGAACACATTACAGAAATGTTCCAGTGACCCCTCCCTAACTCTGCCCTATTCTAGGACAGATTTGGGGCTGTCATAGCCCATCCATTATGACCATCTCCTGATTGTACAAAAATGACTGGAAGGAATAGAAACTCAATTTCTTTAAGGGTTGTCAGACTCTTCCAACTAAACCACCCATGTATGTGTTGTTAGGTGCCATTGAGTCTAAGGATTGTCAGACTCTTCCAACGAAACCACCCATGTATGTTTTGTTAGGTGCCATTGAGTCATATACAACTCATGGTGACCCTCTGTATAACAGAACAAAACACTTCCCAATCCTGTACCATTCTCACAATTGTTGTTATGCTTGAACCTATTGCTGCTGCCATGGTGCCAGTCCATCTCACTGAGGGTCTTCCTCTTTTTTGCTGACCCTCCGCTTTACCAAGCATGATGTCTTTCTCCAGGGTGTGACATACAAATCCTGGATTCTAAGTAGCCCTACTGTTTTACTCCTTATAACACAGGACTGTTTGTTCTGGCAATCCATTGTATCTTTGATCTTCTCCAACACCACAACTTAAATGCGTCAATTCTTCTACGGTCTTCCGTATTCACTGTCCAATTTTCACATGCATATCAGACTGTGGAAAATACCATGGCTTGGGTCAGGTGCACCTTAGTCTTCAAACTGATATCTTTGCTCTTGAACACTTTAAAGAGTTCTTGTGCAGTAGATTTGTCTAATGCAATATGTCATTTGATTTCTTGGCTACTGCTTGCATGAGTGCTGATAGTGGATCCAAGCAAAATGAATTCTTTGACAAGTTCAGTCTTTTCTCCGTTTATCATGATGTTATTGGTCCAGTGGTGAGGGTTTTTGTTGTTGTTGTTGTTTTCCTTTACATTGAGATTCAACTCAAATCAGTAGCTGTGGTCCTTGATCTTTATCAGTAAGTATTCTAAGTCCTCTTCACTTTCAGCATATCGCAGGTTGTTAAAAGTCTCCCTCCAATCCTGATACCTTGTTCTTTGTCATATAATCCAATTTCTTCGAATTATTTGCTCATCCTATAGATTGAATAAGTATGGTGAAAGAATACAACCCTAGTGCACACCTTTCCTAATTTTAAACCATTCAGTATCCCCTTGTTCTGCTCTAACAATAGCCTCATGGTCTATGTAAAGGTTCTTCATGAGCACATTGATATGTTCTACAATACTCATTCTTTCTAATGTTATCCATTGTCATGGTCTACACCACAGTTGAATGCCTTTGCTTAGTCAATGAAGCACAGTTAAACATCTTTAAGGTATTCTCTGCTTTCAGTCAAGACCCATCTATGGTCAGTAATGATGATAACCCTATTCCGTGTCCTCCTCGGAATCCAGTTTGAATTTCCGGCAGTTCTCTGTTGTACTGTTGCAACTGTTTTTGAAATAACTTCAGCAGAATTTTACTTGCATGTAATATTAATGATAATGTTTGATATTTTCCGTGTTCAGTTGGATTACTTCCCTTTGGAATTGGCACAAATATGGATCTCCTCCAATCAATTGGCTAGGTAGCTGTCTTCCAAATTTCTTGGCATAAATAAGTGAGTGTTTCCGGTGTTGCATCAGTTTGTTGAAAGATCTTTCGGTTTGTATTCTGTCAATTCCTGGCACCTCATTTTTTTTTTTTTTTTTTTTTTGCCAGTGACTTCAGTGCTTCTTGAACTTCTTTCTTCAGTACCATAGGTTCTTGATCATATGCTACCTGTTGATATAGCTAAACATAGACCATTTCTTTTTGATACTGTGACTCTTTTGTATTCCTTCCATCTTCTGTTGTTGCATTCTGCATCATTCAATATTTTGCCCATAGAATCCTTCAATATGCAAGTGAAGGCTTAAATTTTTTTTTTTTTTTTAGAATCCTGTGTCTACTCCCTGCCCAGTTCTCCTCCTTCCCCTCCTACCCTTAACCCTACCCCTGCATCCTAGCAGTCTGCTTAGAATCCACTTTAGTGGGATAGTATGCATTCTTTTTCTTAGACTTTTACAGTAGTGGTCCTATGCAGTATTTTTCCTTTTGTGATTGACTAATTTCACTCAACATAATGTCCTTAAGGTTCATCCATGTTAGGAAGTGGCATGCAGCTTCCTTGTTATTTTTCAATGTAGCATAGTACTCCATTGTGTGTATGTACCACAGCTTGTTTATCCATTCTTCAGTCAATGGAAATTTTGCCTGTCTCCCTCTTTTTGCTATTGTAAACAGTGCAGCTATGAACAAAGGCGTGCAAATATCTTCCCGTGTTGTGGTTCGTTTGTCTTGTGGATAAATACCAAGTAGAGGTATTGCTGGGTCGAATGGTATTTCTATTTTCAACCTTCTGAGGAAGCGCTGTATTGCTTTCCAGAG
>NW_006408673.1:7661496-7670287 GCF_000296735.1 Chrysochloris asiatica
GCATTGTCGAGTTTCTTTCTGGTTGTTCTATCCCTTTTCGAGAGTGGTGTGTTGAAATCTCCTACTATAATTGTGGATTTATCAATTTCTTTTTTCAATTCCATTAAGGTTTGCCTCATGCATCTTGGTGCTTGTAAGGCTTAAATTTTTTCTTCAAGTCTTTCAGAGTTAGAAATGCTGAGCGTATTTTTCTCTTTTGGTTTTCTAACTCCAGGTGTTTGCACCTGTAATTATAATACTTAACTTTGTCTTCTCAAGCTTCCCTTTGTAATTTTCAGTTCAACTCTGTGACTTTATCCTTTCTTGCATTTGCTTTAGCATTTCTACACTGGAGAGCAAATTCCATAGTCTCTTATGACATTTATTTTTATCATTTCTTTGTTTCCTGTTGTTTTTTTTAATGACCTTTTGCTTTGTTCCTCTATGATGTTCTTAATGTCATACCACAACTCTTCTGGTCTTCAGTTGTTAGTATCTAATGAATCAGATCTGTTCTTGAGATGCTTCCTAAATTCAAGTAGGAATGCTTCAAGGTCATTTATTGACTCATGGACTTGAAAAAAAATTTCAGCTTCAGCTTGAATTTGCATATGAGCAATTGATGATCTGTTCCAAAGTCTGCCCCTGGCCTTGTCTTGGCTGATGATATGGAGCTTTTTCACTGTATCGTCCCACAGATGTAGTCAATTTGATTCGTATGCAGTCTACCTGGTGAGGTCCATGTGTATAGTTGCCTTTCATGCTGTTCAAAAAAGTTATTTACAATGGATAAGCCATTGGTCTTCCAAAATTCTGTCATGCAATTTCATATCTATTACCAGTTTGTTTCTAACCTTTACATTCCTATCATCAGTAATTATCAGTACATCATGATTGCATGTTTGATCAATTTCAGACTGAGGAAGTTGGTAAAATTCTTCAGTTTAATCATCACTAACTTTAGTAGTTGGTGCATAAATTTTAATAATAGTGATATTAATTGGTCTTCCTTGTAGACATATAGATATTACCCATCACAGACAGCATTGTACTTCAAGCTAGATCTTGAAATGTTCTTTTTGATGATGAATGTGGCTCATTCTAGTTTTCTTCAATTTGACTTTCACTACATAGTAGTGCTGTGGGTTAATGCACCAGACTGAAAAGCCATTTGAACTGCAAGATCGGCAGTTCAAGCTCACCAGCTGCTCCTTGGAAACCCTATACAGAGTCGCTATAGGTCGGAATTGACTCAAGGCACTTAACAACAACAACATAGTAAACCAAGGAGCTCTGGTAGTGTAGTGGTTACCAATCAGGCTGCTAACTTCAGGATCATCAATTAGAAACTACCAGCTGTTCTATGGGAGAAAGATGAGGCTTTCTGCTCCTGTAAAGATTTACAGCCTCGGAAACCCTGTACAAGGCCTCTATGAGTCTGAACCAACTCCGCAGCACATAACGACAACAACAAACATAGTAAAACATGTAATTATCTGATTCAGAACAGTCAATCCCAGTCCATTTCAGCTCACTAATAAACTAGGATATCAATATTTATGCATTCCATTTCATTTTTGACAACTTCCAATTTTCCTAGATTTATACATCATACATTCCATGTTCTAATTATTTATTAATGGGTACTTGCAGCAGCTTCTCCTCATTTTGAGTTGTTCCCCTTCAGGAAATGAAGGTCCTGAAAGCTCTACTCCTTTGGCATCATCACATCTGCTTTGAGGAAGCAGCTCTTCCCCAGTCATATTTTGAGTGCCTTCCAACCTGAGGGGTTCATCTTCCGGCACTATATCTGACAATATTCTAGTGCTATTAATAATGCTTCTATCTTCCAGCACTATATGTGTGTTACATTCTACTCATAAGGTTTTCAGGACCAAAACATTCAGAAGTAATTTGCCTTTCCTTCTTCCTGGTTTATCTTAGTCGGGAAGCTCTGCTGAAACCTGTAAGCATGGGTGACCCTGCTGGTGTTTAAAATACTGGTGGCATAGCTTTCAACAGCAACATACAGTCCACCACAGTACAAAATGACAGTTGAGTGGTCAATAGTATGCGTAGACAGGTATACTTTGTTCTTTTGTCAACCTACCTACCACCCCAACTTCTTGGTCCTATCTTGGCCCAATTTGGCTTAGTTTAAGGTGGATGCCCCAACTCAGAAAATTATGGCCACCCTTTACTTGAGTCCCTTCTATGTGTAAATATTTGTGCGCAATATCTCTAATCCTCTGAATACTTCTAAGATAGTGGATTATCTCTGTTTTACAGAGGAAGGAACAGGCTCACAGAGGATTAAGTAACACAGTGAAGGCCATACCGCTAGTGTATGTGACTACAACTTGGGCCTGTATTCCAAACCTGTGATCTTTCTGAAAACTGCTTTCCCTTATTTACACACTTGATCTTCCTGGGAGCCTCTTTTCCTCCGAGTGCTGGTAACCTTATATTCTGGAAGAATAGCATTATTCTGTAACACCTGGTCAGGACCTCACATAAGTTCAGGTTGTAATGAGAATCTCCCAGTGCTTTTAACTTTCGCTTGCAATAATAGGACTCTCAAGTATGTTTTATCTTTTTATTACCACCACCAGTACAGAGCTTCACATGTGCTTAACAAATGTTTTTTGAATACTGTTTCCTGATATGTTCTGATTGCCAGGAAATGCAGAGATGTTAGGAACCCCAAAAGTGAAACATTCGTAACAGCTGATCCTATTGATGACTGTCTCACCTACATACTGAAAAGAAATTGGGAAAGCTAGCAAAATAAATCAGCCAAATCTCAAATAATAGAGATGAATCTTTAGGGCAGGATAGTCAGTAAGAACTGTGTTTGTTCCACGACTTTGAACTGGTACATTCCAGTCAACCCTCTACTGAAAATTTCCATTTCCACCTGTAGATTCTATATATCTAAGGAGTTCTGGTGTGGTGCTGTGGGTTAATGCACCAGACTGCAAAGCCGTTTGAACTACAGGATCTGTGATTCAAGCTTACCAGCTGCTCCTCAGAAAGGGTCACTATGGGTCGGAACCAACTTGATGGCATTTCACAACAACAGCAAAGTATATCTAAGGTGGAATTGAAAATTCTCAGCAGGGGCTCAAAGTGGAATAAAGCATATGAAGCCCTTGTGTGTTGGAACACCTTGAGTGTGGGCTGGTTGGAGGGTATTGAGAGCTTGTCCCAGGCCTTCAGGTACCAGCAGTGCCCACACATTACCTGTGGCACTGTCTCCCCGAGTGTGTCTCATGTGTTGGCTGCCATTCCCTGCAACAGATACCAGCCCCACCTTCTGTTAGGTAGGAGGAAAAATGTTTCCCCATTTAGCATCTGAAAGGACCCTAAAAAGTTATTTGTCTACTCTTTCCTTTTCCCTGCAGAAGGTAAAACTTCATTGTACTTGATAATGGATGCTATTTTAGATGTATCAAATAAAATTTGGACAAGGACAAGGACTAGTTTTTACTCTTAACATGTCTTCCCCAAAATATGTTGCTGAAATATTCATTGTAGCCATCATTTTAATTTCCTCCTTTCTCAAATACTTTGGGAATAAATAGCCAAGCAAACTGACTTTGCTTGTCACCTTCATTTACCTCCCCCGCCTGCCCCTGGCGGTGGTGTCAATGAAGTGCATGGCCTAGAGGTTGAGGACCAGAAGGGAGGCATGAGGGGGTTAGGAGGGAGGGAGCCTGAATCATCCACTGCAGACTGTTTTCAGACCTTGAATAATTGAACATTTTCTGTCCTGAATATTTGGCTGAAACAGTAGGACTGCTCGCTGAGAACCAGGTGTCTGTCTTCCCTTTGCACTTGAATGTTCTCCTTTGCACTTGTGTCCTTTAGAGACAGAAATGACCAGAAAGAGTCCACTTAGCTGCTGTCCATGGTAGTACTTGGTGGACAAGCCTCCTGACCGTCCATTAGCTGTTTCTCTTGGGTGTGGGTGGTATACCAGGTTCCCTGTTAAGACCCTTTCATCCCTGTTGTTTTTGTTCCAGCGCTCTTGTTCCTCTCCCCCACTGTATTGTCAGCTGGTGAGTTCACCAGAGTCTTTCCGTTTCTTAACTCACCAGTTGGAGTCATGGGGGCTGAGCGCTCACAGATGACCCAGATGAACCAGCGGCTAACTAGTTTTCTCCCCTGATGTCAAAGGTGAAGCCAAGGGAACAGTTGTTATTTCTCAGTTGGAGAGGGTGCAACAGTCACCGACCCCACTGCCTGCCACCTGCCTGAGTAACAGAAGGCAGGGTCCATCTGTGTGTTCCAATGTGACTGGATCACAAAAATCAATTAGCAGGTAGGAAAATGTCTTTTTCAGGACACACGTAAACCTGCCATTATAGGGAGGAGCCTGATGCTAATTTAGATGCAAATGAAATTGCCTGACTGGAGCTGATTACAGGGAGGTCAGGATGTCTGTGTGCTCAGTTTCACTCCTACGCCATGCATTAAGTTAATGTGCTGCTACAGTTGTGGACATGATAACTGGGCTGGGTTCTGGCCTTCAGTTTTTATAAAGTATGACTTTATAGACATGGAATATAGCACATGGTGTCATCTCCCTCCTTACCGCTCATCCTTTTTTAGAAAGAAAACAGACGGTCTATTTTGTCCATTTCTGAGAAGCTTAAAATTTTAGTAAAAAATAAATATGTGCTTTTGGAGTTCCCAGGCTCAGGCAGAGGAGTAGTTTGACAGTAAATTCAGTTGACATCTGTTCAGAGAACTAAACTCAACTTCTTCCAGGCCAGACCATGCTAGATTTTAACCTGGAGTAGAGAGAACTGGGGAGAGCCGCTGGGTGCCAGGATGGCAGAAAAGATTGTAAATTGGTTTGGTTACGTTAGTGCTAGTGTTGTGTTTTCCAATATTTTTAACTAGAACTCACAGAAATTTACTTTATACATTCATATGGTGTACATTATTTATTTATTGAACATAGTAAAAAGTCACATAAATCTGTAATATATTACATTATATAAAATCTGAACAAAACACATATACCAAAGCTCAACAGAAAGTGCTTCCTCTTATTACTGTGATGTTTTCTATTTGAATCTGGTCTAAACTACTAGTGAACTAATAGATGTCTTTCACTCCTAATTCCCACTAAAATCCTAAATTTTGACTCATAGTGACCCCATAGGACAGGGCAGAACTGTGCCATAGGGTTTCCAAGACCATAAAGCTTTATGGGAGTAGACAGTCTTAGCTTTGTCACAAGGAGCAGCTGGTGTGTTTGAAGCACTGGCCTTGTGGATGGCAACCCAATGCCTAACCCAGAGTGCTACCAGAGCTCCTTCACCACCCATTAAAACCCACTGTCATTGAGTGGCTTTCGACTCATAGTGGTCAACCTATTTTCTGAGGTTGTAAATATTTTCAGGAGCAGAAAACCTATCTTTCTTCCACAAAGCAGCTGATAGGTTTGAACTGTCAACCATATGGTTAGCAGTCCAGTTCCTATCCTACCTACAGTGCAACCAGTGTTCTTTCACTACCCATTGTTGTTTAAGTGTCGCCGAGTTGGTACTGACTCATAAGGACCCTGTTTGGGTTTCTGAGGAGCAGCTGGTGATCTTGACTTGCCTACTTGTGGTTCAAAGTAACCTTGCAGTCTAGTGCATTAACCCACAGTGCCACACCAGTGGGCCTCAAACTATGGCTTGAAAGACATGAATTTAGAGGGCTTAGTGATAGTCACTTGCAAAGAGCTAGTAGAAGAAGGAGACAAAGAAAGACCTATTTCAAAGAATGTGCTGAACTGGACTTGATAGCAAAAAAATTGCATATGTTAGTCAGAGGTCCATTCTAGAACTTGGGCTAAAAAAGCACATAAGAATATTTACACTGTTTCTGGTCATGGTTGTGCTTATCTTGTCAAGGATAAGTGCATGTGGAAACCAAATTTTTCCTAGATTATTGTAGTCATTGTGGCCCATCTCCCTTTAGTAAGAAGTAAAATAGGAAAACCGTGGTGGTGGCTGTGTGCCGTGGAGTCAGTTCTGACTCATAGCGACCCTGTACAGGGTTTCCGAGGCTGTAAATCTTTACGGGAGCAGAACGCCTCATCTTTCTCCCACGGAACAGCTGGTCATTTCAAACCGCTGACCTTGTGGTTCGCAGCCCGATTCGTAACCACTGCGTTACCAGAGCTCCTTTAGGATTCTTAAAACTTTACTGTGGATGACAGCAGTAAGCTAGAAGAACCTTGTTTACTGTTTCTAGCAGTATATCTGGAAACTTGTAGCTACCTGTAGTTGTTTGTGAAGGTGGTGATGGTGGTATACCATGGAGTCGGTTCCAACTCACAGTGCTTGCACAGAGTTTCTGAGGCTGTAAATCTGTATGGGAGCAGAAAACTTCACCTTTCTCCCACGGAACACCTGGTAGTTTTGAACTGCTGACCTTGAGGTTAGCAACCCAACTCATAACCACTATACTACCAGAGCTCCCTATAGTAGTTTATAAACCAAGGTAAATAAATATTGACAGTCATCTATAAGCCAAAGGTATGACTTAAATGAACAATTATTTGTATTTGATAATTTACCATTAACAGTATGCTAATTACTTATTTTGCTGATACTTCTTTAAGGCAACAGGTGACATTTCAGTCTTATAGCATACACAGTAGAATTTATTTCCTCTGGTGGTTTATCATTAGCTTTCAAGTGATCACACTTAGGCTCTGGCCATATTCTTGTTCAGGAGGTTGCCTATTTGAGGGGATTAGAGGAAGTTTCTGAAAAGTAAGATAATGGGACAGGAAAAGATTTTCTGAGATAAAAGGCATCGATGGGCTGTGAGAATACAGTGGAGGGAAGACATGGAAAGAGAAAGGAACCAGATTATCCTACTTTGGGTATTCGTTTAAGGTGAGAGTGACCTCGATTTATAAAGCGTTTGCAACTTGATGCTTAATGGAATTGGCTTTTTAATATTTATAGCACGTTATGTAAATTATGCCCCTCCAAATACTTTCTTAAAATCCTCTTAGGTTTATAAATGACAGCTTTGATTTCTAAAAAGAAGTACGATCTTTTCATTTATCCAGCCCAAGAGTGAAAAACAATAGATAGTTAATGCCCTCCTTTCATGTCAGCCCCCAAAGCCTGAGACTTATATTCTAAGGAATTTACCACTGTGCTTTTGAGCTTATTAAGGTCATGTGTAATTTAAGGAGTGAAAGACTAATGCTGCATTATTAGTGCAAAGGCAGCTCCTGGAATTCTGCATGATATGAACTTAGCATCACTCGGAAGGAAGGTTGAAAAACAGTTTTACAGAAACTACACACACAGCCCATTTGGAATGATTAGCGCTACTTTTTCCCTCAATGATCACAACTCTTAGGGACTTAGACTGTGCCTAGATCATTATGCATCATAGTTCTCGTAAAGGTCCCCGAGGTTGCAGTAGTGGTATGGATATGAACTAATGGAGCTACATGTTTGAGGTTATTGTGAGTCATTTCCCCCTTAGCTGTATTTGGTGACATCAGTTATTTTTAGTTCTTTATTTGGGGAAAAAAAAATGTCTCTACTCTCTGGAGCCTTCAAAATACATGAAGACAGGAAAGCATGAAAAGTTAAACTCACTTCTGGTAAATATAGATCTCTAGGTTCTTGGGGAAAATGTTTATTAAGTGTCTTTTACATGCAAGCCTCTGTTCACGGCACTGGGATAGTAAAGAAAAGAGAGGCACCATCTGTCCCATGACAGTGTTATGAGAGCCATGAGTGTGGCACTAGAGAACACTGGAATTACAAGGCTGAAGCAGTTGTTTCAGAAGCAGGGACAGTCTGTGAGAAGCACTCTTCTCAAGTTGTCTATTTGCCAAGTGGTGGATGTTCACCTGTTTCCCTTTGCTCTGAGTCACAGAGAGCCCTTTAAAGGTGATCCACCAAGGCATGTCGGATGCTTGAGGGTTCACAGCCTGGGCACTGAGCCGCAAGGGGAGGCGTTAGTATTCTGGTGCTATGCGCTGGCCTCTTAAGACACAGCCAGGTGAGTTTTCAATAGAGTGGACCCAAACTCACTGAATCCTCTTGCCTTACTTAGAACGAAGAAAACAGACAAAACAGGTCTGATGATACTGTATCTGCCTGGACTCTTCTATCCACAATATAGCTGAGAACCAAGACATTTGTTTATTTAAGGAGTCAAAATAGTTATCACCAAACCTGTCTGCACAGATGTGTCCATGTAGGACCTAGCTTTATGGCAGATTTGGAGGTCTGGTTTATAATGCCATTTGTGGATTTTGAAAGCAGAACATTATCAGAGGCAGAAGAATGTAGTATAAAAGGAATGGCCTAGTAAAGGGAGGAGGGGGAATGCTGAAAAATGAGAAAGAGAAGATATAATCACTCAAAAGTCCTGCCATGTGTTTCATATAACATCTAGGGCATTCAACACATGGCAAGGTGATTTTTGGGGATGGTGGTGCTAGAATCCAAACTTTTGAACTGTTTCCTTGGTGATTTTTATGTATCTGAGCTTGTATGTTTCTGTACTACAGCTAATAGGACAACTGAAAACCTTGATAATGACCCCTAATGATCAAATGATGCTATGTTTTGTTTTTAAGAGGACAAAGAAGTGTATAGTAGGTCTTAAAATATCCCCAATCAAAATGTAAAAATTTAAATTTTGTCGGGGTTTTCCCTCGACATAGTTGTCACGAGTGTTTGGTTCACGAGGAGGGGAGATCCAGCGGCGATAGGGATAGCGAAAGAATACACAGACAAACAGAAGAAGGGAGACAATGAGGCACCCCAAA
>NW_006408673.1:7670387-7670855 GCF_000296735.1 Chrysochloris asiatica
CATCTATTTTGTCTATTTTTGTTTGTGTACTTTTCAAAATGTGTGGCAGCCTGTCTGTGACCTGAATTAGTGCCCTCACGTTTGTCCCTATTTTTTCATTGATGATCTTCATAATTTTGGGATTCACATTTATATCTTTGATCCATGATGAACTCATTTTGTGTATGGTGTGAGGTAAAGCTCTTGTTTCAGTCTTTTACATATCGCTTTCCAGTTCTGCCAGCACCATTTATTAAAGAGATTGTCTCTTTCCCATGTAATGTGCCTAGGCATTTTGTCGAAGATCATTTGGCTGTAGGTGATTGTGTTGATATCTGGATTCTCGATTCTGTTCCATTGATCAATGTTTCTTTCATTGTACCAGTTGTTGTTGTTGTCAGGTGCCATTGAATCGGAACTGACTCATAGTGACTGCATGCACAGCAGAACAAAACAATGTCCGATCCTGGGCCAACCTCACTACCGCTG
>NW_006408673.1:7673613-7690351 GCF_000296735.1 Chrysochloris asiatica
CTAGAGGGCCTCGAACCTCTGACTCGTCTTACACGGTCTGCAACAAAATTTGATGTTTGAAGGGATACAGTCTCAGTTCTCTGAAAAACTGGACTCTTCAGATTATGTTCCCTGAAAGATAGTTGTTTTTACTGCATGAGGAAATCATACTCAATAGAAGATACTAACTAGCATTGTAGACAAGTCACACTATGTTAGCAGTAGGCTCTTGTTGTTAGGTCCCATGGAGTTGATTCCTACCCTATGTGTGCAGAGTGGAACTGCTTACAGTTTTCAAGGTCTGTTTTCAAAGATACCTCTGGGTGGGTTCAAACTGCCAACATTTTGGCTGGTAGCCAAACATTTAGTCATATCAGTCACCCAGGGCTTCCTAGGAAGCTTTTACAGCACTTTCTAAATAACACATTATATATATTATTTAATTATAAAATTTGACTTGCAACTCTCCAGAAACATGTCTGACCATCTGTAGCACTAGTTGTCTGCCCTCTCATTTGTCATTTATTATGTTATGATTTTGTTTGTTAGATCACATATATAAAACCCATCTTACTGATACACAGAGTGTTCTGATGCTTCCAGCTCCTTGTACATGCAGGTGCTAGTCAATGTTTATTTAATGACTTGATAAAGAACAAAATTATATACCGAACTCTCTAATTAATCCTTTACTGACCATGTAAATACTTTTCATTATCTCTTTTTTTTTTCCCTTTCCTTTTATGATTATACACTCAAGTCTTTGTGCTATTTGAACAGCATTTAATGATCAGACTTGTTGGAAAACTTGAATTGTTTGTTTATGCCTTGGCTTTTCCCTGACTGAATTCCAGGGTGGGAGCAGTATGAGGTGTGGAATGGGAATAGGCTGTGGGCTCCAAGTGGAGATCAAAAGTGTGTTCTCATGAAAGGCATGTTTTTCCCTTGATGGGGTCATGCCGTGAGACCCAGAGTCATTGGGGGCATGTGTTACATCATCATGGGTGTGCTCACCTGTGCTCATTCTGTGCTTACAGGTGACCGTGGAAGAGGTCATGACCACAACTGCGTATCTGGATCTTTTCCTGCGTAGTGTTTCCGAGCCAGCACTACTTGAGATCTTCCTCCGTTTTATCCTATTGCACCAACATGAGAATGTCCATATACTGGACACTCTGACAAGCCGAATCAACACTCCATTTCGGGTAAGGAGAGTCCCGGAGGGATGGAACTCCTGAGAACAGACTGCAGGATTGTATCTTACTGCAAAGAAGTTAAAGAATGTTTTCTTTTCTTTCTTTCCTTTGTTTTTCTCTGGAAGCTATTCCCTTTCTTTGGTTTTAGAAAAGATGAAGTAGATAATGTGTTTAACAGTCAGAAGTTCCCCCAGGCAGACACGTGGCACTTACTGCCTTTCATCAAACATAAGTAACTGTAAAACTAGCCGAGTGCACTTCTGAAGAGGCAAGATACAGAGAAACACATGGGTGTAAGTGCCAAGTAAAGCCAAGGAACCAGAATGTGCCCACAAGTGTTTTTTAATATATCATTAATTTTGTTGTTGACAATATACACAATAGAACATACACTAATACACTTACTATATGTACAGCTCATGTACACTGATTACATTCTTTGAGTTGTAATCCTCCTTTTCTGGATATTGTTGTTGTTAAGTGCCATTGAGTCAGTTCCGACTCATAGGGATCCTACGTAGGGTTTCTGAGGATCCACTGGTGAGTTTGAACCACCGACCTTGAAGCTCAAAATGCCCTTGCGGTCCAGCACATTATCCTTCAGTGCATTACCAGTATTCGAGCGCCCCTAAACTCAGTGCCCTCTAAGGCTCCTGTTGGAGTTGCTGTTGTCAATTTGATACCATAAGATAGATCTTAAAAGAGCATAGTTTTCAAAGCAGCTATTATTTACTAGTCCAGCTAAATGGTTATTTGGTTCTAAGAAGACTTCAGGGGATAGTTTGGGTTTAAAGTTTAAAGTTTATCTCAGGGCAGTAGTTTCTGAGGTTCATTTAGCTTCCAAGGCGCCGACATGGATGAACCTTGGAAACAGTCTGCTAAGTGAAAGGAGATAGATACAAAAAGACATAATATTGTATGATCCCACTTATTTGAAATATCTAAAATAGGCAAATTTTCAGAAACACAAAGTAGAGCAGAGATTACCAGGAACAGGAGAGAATGGGGAGTAGTGGGGAATTGTTGCTTAATAGATACAGAGTTTCTCTTGGGGTGATAAAATATTCTGGAAAGAGTTGCTCGGCATTGTAAATGTATTTATGCCAATGAACTATACACTTAAAATTTTATGTTAAATATATTTTACCACATTAAAAAATTGACATTAGAAAACAAAAGAATGATAATTGCAACAAGTGTCCTTGGGTTTGTAACAGATGCAGAGGTCATATATGTATATAACAATAACAGAAGGTAGGGGAAGAGGAAATAGAGCTATGTAGGAATAACATTTTGTACCTAACTGTTAACTAATACGGTAAAAATAGGAAGTAGTTAAGATTCTGGTAAACCATAGAGAGAATGTTAAGAAAATGAAGAATATAGAAAAAATAGTAAAAAAAAAAGCATTAAATAGAAAGTTTTACTGGATTACAGCCATACCACATTGGATGTGCCTGATCTCGTGTGATTGCAGAAGCTAAGCAAGACCTGCTAAGTTCTTCAATGGGAAAAAGTTCTTCAATGGATATAAAATAAAAGCAGTAAAGGGAGAATAGAGGAACAACAAAAAAAATAATAAAAAACAAAAAGTAAAATGGCAGATGTAAATCCAGTATAAATGTGCTAGATTAAATAATTCAGTCAGAATTTAGAGATTATCAGATTAGGTTTCTTTTCTTTTTTTAAACTCTTTATTGTGAATTGAGTGAAGGCTAACAGAAAAGATCATCAGCTTTACATTCAACAAATGATATGCTTTGTTTCCTCTCAATGATTACAGTCCCCTCCCTGCAACAACAGTTATCCTGCTGCCTCCCTGTGCCTTCCTTTTTACATCTTATATTTCGCAAATGAACAAAGCAAAAATATTTGATGTACACATACAAAACAAAACTATATATTTATTTAAAGTCCAAAGGACCCATTCTGCCAGTCAGCCTCCTGCCTGCATGCACACAAACGTACTCAATCCATGGGCCTAGAGCTCACAGCTGCTGAATCTCTCTATGCCATAGCCTCTGCCACTGTCTCTGCTGTCACCACTTTTATAGGTAGGATCTCAGGCTCCACTCATGCTCTTCTTGATAGTCCTGGGATTGTCTGGTCCTGAAATGAAAGATTAACTACTCCCCCCTTTTAGTTACACATCTACACTTACAGTTGTGGCAATCACAATTCATCCTGCTAACAATTACTCACAACTGAATCGTAAAATCCTATCAGCATCGTCTGCCAGCCCCTTTCACCAGATCAGATTAGATTTTTAAAAAGATCCATCTATATGTTGTCTTTTAGAAAAGTTCTAAGGGTGTACCTCAGGGATAAAGATGAGACTTTCTGCTTCCACAAAGATTTAAAGCCTTAGAAACCCTATACAAAGTTGCTGTGAGTCAGAACTGATTCGATGGCCCTTAACAACAACAAAGGTGTACCTGAACCAAGCCATGATATTTTCAGTTGCATGTTTAAGCTGGACAGTGAATAACGAAGACAATAACTGATTCATTGAATTGTGGGGTTGGCAAAGAATGTCAAAAGTACAAAGGACTACCAGAAAACCAAATAAATCTGTCTTGGAAGAAGAATGTTCCTTGGAAGAGAGGGTAGTGAGACTTCGTCTCATGTACAACAGGAGGGACCATCCTGCTTAGTAAAGTGGAGGGTCACCAAAACAGAGGAAGACCCCCAACAATATGGATTGCCGTAGTGACTGCAGCAGTGAACTCAGTGTAACAATTGTAAGGATGGTGCAGGACTGGGCTTTGCTTTGTTATGTTGTGCATAAGGTCACTGTGAGTGAGCACCAACTCAATGGTACCTAACAACAACAACAACAGATGCTGTCTGTCGGAGACATACTTCAGATACAAAGATACAAATAGGTAAAAACACTGAAAAAGCTGTGTCATGGAAAACAGCAACCACAAGAAAGCTCTTGTAAGCTATACTAATATTAGACAAATTGTAAAACAAAATATGTTAGTAGAACTAAAAAGGAGCATTTTATAATGATGAAGGGTCACTCCATCAAGATGATATAACAGTTATGCCTATATACATCTGAAAACAGAGCCTCCTCTGTTTTGATTAGATACAGATTTAGCATCTAGAGGTAACGATTATAACCCATTCTCTAAAAATATTTTGTTAAAATCAGGTTAATTAAAAATTATCTTGTATCTTTTTTAGGGAATATTAATTAGTTTTTTATTTTAAAATGTTATCATTCTCTGTTAAAATTTTATGATGTTTTATCTTGTTTCAAGTGTTTGAGCAAATTTCATTGTAAATAATTTGTGTGAAAGGAAGTATATATATTTTAATACAGATTTTACAAACATAAATAAAAACAGAGCCTCTAAAATGCAAAAACTGATAGAATTTAAAGGGAGAAATAGACAATTTAACAATAATTCTTGGTCACATCAATAGTTTTTAATTAATAGAAATATTGGACAGAAGATCAACTAAGAAATATAAGATTGTGAACAACACTATAAACCAGTAGGCCTAATAGATATCTATATAGCATTTGATCAAATAGCCAATTCTATAATCTTCTCAAGTGCACATGGAATATTCTGCAAGATTGACAACATGCTAGGCTATAAGGCAAACTTCAATGAGTAAAACGTGATTGAAGCCATACAAAATTGGTTCTCTGATCACAATGTAATGAAACTAGAAATTAACATCAAAAAGAAATTTAGAAAATACACAGATGTATGGAAATTAAACAACACTACCCTAAATAGGAATGGGTCAAAGAAAAAAATCACAAGAGAAATGATAATATGCATTGAGAAGAATGAGAATTAAAGACACATGCGAAAACTTATGGCATACAGAAAAATTAGGGCTGAGAAAGAAATGTATGACTATAAACACCTACATTATACAAGAAGAAAGATCTCAAATCAAGAACCTAACCTGCCACCGTAATACATAGGGTAAAGAAGAGCAGACTCAGAAAGCAGTAGAGGAAATAAGTAAAACCAAAATTTGGTTCTATGTAAAACTAAACAAACCTGACAAATCTTTAGTTGGACTGACCGAAGAAGAGAGAGAGAAAGAATGTGGCTGCGTGCATGGGAAGGTTCTAGTTACTAAAATCAGAAATGAAAGAAGGTATTTCTATCAACCATAAAGAAATGAAAAAAGATTACAGGAATATACTATGAACCAGTGTATGACTACAAATGAGATAACTGAGATGAAATGAACAAACTCTAGAAAAGCATGAAACCCTGAAACTGATTTAATAAGTAGAGATTCTGAATAGGTCCTTAACAAGTGAAGAGACTGAATTAGTGAATATAAAAATACCTACAAGAAAAGCCAAGGCCCAGATGACATCCCTGCTGAATTCTACCATACGTTTAAAAAAGTAATACCAATTCTTAACAAACTCCTTCAGAAAACCAGAGGAGGGAACACTTCCCAACTAATACTGTGAGGCCAGTTTTGCCCTGATACCAAAGCAGAACACATCACAAGAAAACTACAGACTTCTGATTTGTATGCCTTTGATGGAAGAAACCTCAACAAACCACTAGCAAGCGGAACCCAGAAATACAGAAAAAGAATTACACACCGGAACCAACTGGGATTAATCCCAGAAATGCAAGGCTGGTTTAACATCTGAAAATCAGTTAATATAATAAACCAACCATATCGGTAGAATGAGCCTGGTGTGGCGCTGTAGGATAATCACTGGACTGCTAACCGCAGTGTTGGCAATTCAGACCCACCAGTCGCACAACCCCTATATAGGATTACTGTGAGACGGAACCGACTATACAACATAGCACATAACAAAAACAAAACAAAATTAGTGGAATAAAGGACAGAACACTATATGATCATCTCAATAGACATAGAAAAAATATTTGACAAAATGCAGCACCCCTTCTGATAAAAACACTCAGCAATCAAGGAATGGAAGAGGACTTCCTCAGAGTGGTAAAGGGCATGTACAGAAGCTCACAACAAACATCATACTTAAAGAAGATGGAACGAACATACAGAGTCACTGTACCAAAAATAATTGGTACATTTTAAGAGGTAGCACATGGTCAAGAACCCATAGTACTGAAGGAAGAAGCCCAATCTTCACTGAAGGCATTGGTGAAAAACAAGACTCCTAGAATTGGTGGTATACAAATCAAAGTGTTTCAGAAAACTAACCAGCTCAAGCAACACTGCATGTGCTCACTCATCTATGCTAAGAAATTTGAAAGACCGACTACCTGACCAATCAATTGGAAGAGATCCATATTTGTGCCCATTCCAAAGAGTGATAATGACCCAGTGGAACGTGGAAGTCATTGAACTGTATCAATGATATGACATGCAAATAAAATTTTGCTGAAGGTGATTAGAAAACAACTACGGCAGCACATTATTGGAAGCTGCCAGAAATTCAGAAGAGGATGTAGAAAGAGGAATATCATTGCTGACATCAGATGTTTTTTTAGCTGTAAACAGAGGATACCAGATAGATATTTGCTTGTGCTCTGTTGACTGTGTAAAGGCATTTGACTGTGTGCATATTAACAAACTAAGAATAACATTGTGAAGAATGAGTATTCCAGAACACTTATTTGTGCTCATTAGGAATCTGTACATAGAACAAGAGACAGGCATTCAAACTGAATAAGGGGATAGTGAATGGTTTAAAATCAGGAAAGGTGTACGTCAGGGTTGTATCCTTTCACTATATTTATTCAGTCTGTATGCTGAGCAGATAATCTAAGAAACTGGGTTATTTGAAGAAGCAAGTGGCATCAGGATTAGATGACTGATTAACAACCTGGGATATGCAGATGATACAACATTGTTTTCTGGAAAGCACATAGGACTTAAAATACTTACTGATGAAGATAAAAGACTACAGCCTTCAGTTTGGATTGCACCTCAGTGTAAAAGAAAACCAACCACCAAAAATCCTCCCAAATGGACCAATAAATAGCATCATCATAAATGGAGAAAAGATTGAAGTTGTCAAAGACTTCATTTTGCTTGAATCCACAAGTCAACACTCTTGGAAGCAACAGTTAAGAAATCAAATGATTTGCTTTAGGCAAATCTCTACTGCAAAAGACCTTTTAAATAGTTAAAAAAGCGAAGATGTCAATCTGAGGACTAGGGTTTGCCTGACTGAAGCCATAGTATTTTCAGTTGCCTCATATGCATTTGAAAGTTGGACAATGAGTAAGGAAGAGTGTAGAAGAATAGATGCATTTGAGTTATGGTGTTGGCAAAGATCGTTTGAAGTACCATGGACTGCCAGAAGAACAAACAAATCTGTCCTGGAAGAAGTATAAGCAGAATGTTCCTTAGAAACGACAATGGTGAGATTTCGTGGACTTTAGGTATACTGTCAGGAGGGACCAGTCCCTAAAAGAGTAGAGGGTCAAGGAAAGAGAGAAAAATCCCCAAGGATCTGGATTGATACAGTGGCTTCTGCAATGGGCTCAAACATAATAACAATTGAGAGGATGGTGCAGGACCGGGCATTGTTTCGTGTGTTGTACATAGAGCTGCTAAGACTTGAAACCAAATCAGTGGCACTGAACAGCAGCACTATCATATTTAATGTTGAATGACAGAATGCTTTTGCCACTACTATCAGTTTTCCTGATGTGGTGCTGTAGGATAATGCACTGTTCCACAAGGCTGATTTGAACTTCAAGGTCGGTGGTTCAAACTCACCAGCCACTCCTTGGAAACCTTATACCGGATTGCTCTGAATTGGAACCCACTCAACTGCACTGAACAACAATGATTCAATGTTAAAGTTCTAGCAGGCATATACAAAAGAAAATGAAATACAGATAGTCACCATCTTACAACAGGCTTCCATTCTGATGTGTCAGTTAAAGTCGGTTTTGGTGTAAGTCGAATACCTCTTTTATTTAATTTTTTTAAAGTTTTCATTGTTTCTTGCCTTTTATTATCTTAATGAATCTCATCTTTATTTGCCTTGGGTCTTGGAAACAGTACATATAGACATCTGAGAAGGATAGCATCAGTAAATTATGTTCTGCAACATTGTCTGTGGTAACAAAAAAAAAAACTAAGCTAAAACAAAACAAAAAACCAGATGGCTTTAAAGTGTGGATCTTTGTAACTTGAATATTTGTTGTAAGCCAGGACCTATGAAAGGAATACAGATTAGAAGTAAAACTATCTGTATTTGTTGATAACATGATCTTATATATAGAAAATCCTAAGGAATCTGCTAAACAACTGTTAAAACTCATAAATGAGTTTGACAAGGTCGAAGGCCATAACATTAATATACAGAAATCTGTATTTCTTTATAATAACAATGAGCAATCTGAAAATGAAATTGAAGTCCCATTTGCGATAAAAGGTTAAAATGCTTAGAAAAAAATTTAATAGTAGCACAAAATGTATTGCTATTGAGTGGATTCTGACTCATAGCAACCCTGTTGGGAGAAGTTGGGCTTTCAAGACTGTAATTTTTTGAGAAGCAGACTGCCACGGCTGATGGCAGATGAGCACCACCAGGACCTCTTAGCAAAGAAAGTATAAAACTTATACTTTGAAAACTACATTGTTGAAATAAAGAAGATCTAAGTAAATGAACATCCTGGTGTGGCACTGTAGGCTAAGCACTGGATTGCTAACTGCATGGTCGGCAGTTCAAACCCACCAGCTACCCCTTGGAAATTCTGTATAGAGTTACTATGAGTTGGAACTAAGTCAGTGACACTTAACAACAACAAAACAAGTAGGTGAGAAGCATTTTATGTTCCTAGATCAGAAGACTTTAATATTAATTAGATGGCAGTATTTTCCAAATTAATCTATAGATTCAATGCAACCTCTATTAAAATCCCAGGTGGTTTCATTGTTAAAATAGATAAGCTGATTAGAAAAGTCATATGGAAACTCAAGGGACCCAGAGTAGCAAAACACTCATGTAAAGGAATAAAGTTGGAGGACTCAGTAGTTTCAAAACTTACTATAAAATTTCATTAATCAAGACAGAAGCGTGGTATTTGCATAAGGGAACACATATAGATCAATAAAATAAAATTGGTAATCCAGAAATACAGCCATATTGTCAATGGGTTTTCAACAAGGATACCAAGACCATTCAATGGGGACAAAATAGACTTTTCAACAAATGGTGCCAGGACAACTGAAAAACCATATGCAAAATATTGAAATTAGACCTCTACTTCAAACCACATACAAAAATAACTTAAAATGGATATTTCGTTCTAAATATAAGAACAAAGCTATAAATTGCATAGGAAAAAAACAAGGAGCTAATTTTTGTGGTCTTAGCTTTGATACCAAATTCTTGTGGTCGTAGAATTCTTAGATAGGACACCAAAGGCACGAGCAAAACACTGAGTAATAAATCCGACATTACCAAAATTAAAAACTTCTGTGTTTCAAAGGACTCATCAAAAAACTGAAAAGACAACCCACTGAATATGAGAAAATATTGGCAAATTACATTTGTGTTAAGGTGCTTGTATGTCGAGTACATAAAGAACAACACAAAAAGACAAATACACTCGGCTGAGCATCCTTGAGAGTGGTTTTCAGAGCTCACTGTGACTGTGCATAGGAAGAGCACCTGAAACTGGGGAAAAGAGGAGGGGGTGGAAGAGTGAAAGGATTTCCTCCAAGAGGTGATGTCTTAGAGAATGAAGTAGTTAGCCTGTGGAGGAGCCAGTAAAAGACTTTTCAAGTGAAGAACAGCATGTGCAGGACTCGATTATTATAAGGTTTCTGGCTAACCATAAGCATGTGGCTTGGCCAGAACACAAAGATGTTTGGGGGCAGGTCAAATACAGTTATTTCTTCATTCCGCTGTTTCCTTGACCCATTCTGCTTAGGAGAAAGTCTAGCATTTACCCTGCTGTAGAAAGGGTAAGAGCCTAAATTACTTACCTGGTCTAGTGGATTGATAAGAGGTTACTCCCAAAAGATTACAGTGATTTTGTAACACACCTTTTGGTATCTTCCTTATCTGCTGTTTATCCTTCCTCTGGAGGAAATCCGAGTTTGGAAAGAGCTCTGATTTTTAACAAACTCCCAAAAAGCATTATGGGAGATAGATCAAAGAAAATTGCCTGCGCCAAAGCCAAGACAGTAGACTTGGGGCAAAGAATTCTAAAGGGAGAGTTGACCAGGACCTATGCAGTTTTCTGTTAGTGCTGTCTTGTAAATATTCAATGTTATATTTGAAAATAATGTCTTAAAACAAATGAGATAAGCAGGTGACCCCTCTTTCCTCTCTCCCCCTTGGTCTCCTCCTCCTCTTTTCCGCTCACTCTCTTTTCCCTCCCCCACCCTTTGCTCTCTCTCAGCGCCCCTCACCCCTTTAATCCCCCCACTCCCACCATCATTTTAGGAAGTTGGAGGACACATATATTTACATTTTAAAAATTGAAAATAGTAGCATGTGCGTTTTGTAGAAAATTTATTCTGCGCAGTAGCGTAATTCCAGGCATAGGCTTTCTAATCAAATCCTATAGGAGAAATGATCGACTTCATATACATTCTCTCTGACAGCATCATGCTTTTTTATCAAAATTGCTTAAAAACAAAATGAAACGAAACAAAAACAAGTGAGAGGCCATTTCCTGTTGTAAATCTAATTGATCCTTAAGGTCAGCTTGTCATTCCAGTCTTTGAAATAGAATATATGTGTTCATTGCTCCCCAGCTTTGTGTGGTGTCCCTGGCATTGTTCAGAACTCTCATCGGTTTACATTGTGAAGATGTGATGTTACAACTCATTCTGAGGTGAGTCAGCAGTTTGTTCCCTTTGAAAAACAAAAACCTCTCTCTGTTACATATGTTTAATTTTGCTTCGATCATATGAGTTAAGTAAGAGCCAAAGTTCTGGGGAAGAAAATCATTAAGAAAATGAATTTAATTTCTGCATTGCTTTCCAAGGTTGATTTTAGTTTCACTGATAAACATTTTTGTTGTTGCTATTGTGAAGTGCCATCGAGTCGGTTCTGACCCATAGCGACCCTGTATAGATAGGGTTTCCAAGGAGCAGCTGGTGAGCTTGAACCACCGACCTTGAAGTTCAAATGGCTTTGCAATCTGGCACATTAACCTACAGCGCCACACCAGGACTCCCAATAAACGTTTTAGGAGCTCATATATATTGTTGTTGTTGTTGTTATGTGCCATCGAGTCGGTTCCGACCCATAGCGACCCTGTATAGGGTTTCCGAGGGTGTAAATCTTTACGGGAGTAGAAAGCCTCATCTTTCTCCCGCGGAGCAGCTGGTAGTTTCGAACCGCTGACCTTAAGATTCGCAGCCCGATTCGTAACCACTACACTACCAGAGCTCCTTTTATATATTAGATATATTATAAATATGTCCCAGAAATCAGATAGAATGTTTGGAAGTTTGAGGAGTATTCTGAAAGCTCTTTTGGTCTGTGACTAAATGTCTTTCTCCTGAGGGCATGGTTAGGGGACTTGTGTTATACTGAAAATAATTTTTCCAAATAGGAAACATTGTTGATATGTAATTTCTTTGACTCCTACTGTGTGCACTGTCTGACCTGTGACGTATGTTTCAATCAAATTCAGTAAATGTGTATTGAGTACCTTCTGTGTACTGTTCAGAAAGGAGTAAGGCATGAAGTAGACAAATAGGAAAGAGCTGATATATAAGATAGAAAAGGTGTGTCCTTTAGAAGCACAGGTTGGGAAAGGTTTCATGAGGTATCTGGCACTGGTAACTGGAAGGCCCACAGTTCAAACCCATCAGTTGCTCTCGAAAACCCTAATTAGAGTCTCTATGAGTTGGAACTGTCTGCGTAGCACTCAACAACAATAATTGGGAGTCAGATTGAGCCCTAGTGGTGAAAGGAGCTGATGACATTAGCCATTAGCACGTTAGCGCGTGCTGTAAGATAAGCACTAGACTGCTTACCACAAAATTGATGGTTCAAGCCCACTGGCTGCTCTGAGGCTGTCTTGGAAGGTTTACAATCTTGAAACCTTGTATAGAGATGCTATAGCATCGACTCAATGGCACCAGGTTATTGGGAATTAAATGGAAAAGTTGTTGTTGTTGTTTAGTACCATAGTGGTGCAGTGGTTAAGTGGTCAGCTTTTAACCAAAGGTCAGTAGTTTGATCTTACCAGCTACTCCTCTGGAGGAAGATGTGGCAGTCTGCTTTTGTAAAGATTACAGCCCTGGAAAATTGATGGGTAATTCTATTCGTCCGGCGGGGTTGCTATGAGTCGGAGTGCCTCAGTGATAGAAAACAACATTGGGAGCCAAAGTGGAGAACTAATAATGTGAAATTAATATGTTAATTTGTCTAGGGAACTCTGGAATACAAAATTCTGCCTGAGGGAAACATTTGCTTTTGAAATGAAAGCAGTGATACTTTATTATTAGCTAAGGATTTGTCCCGAAATTCCAGAGTATAATTCTAGAAACCTGGGCTAGACTGTAATGTACTCCTTTCCCACCTTTTGCTAAACTCAAATCTTAAACCTTAAAATTGACCACTCCCATGAAATAGAGCCCCCAAAGCCGAGAGAGGAGATGAGGGCTAGAGCTGAGAAGAGCCAAGGGTTTGTGCCTTTCACTCCCCACTGTTGGGTGTAGAAGCTAAAAAGAAAAAAAGAGATTGCCTGTGAGTACAAGGCACCGTCAGCGTCTGGCATGCACTTCACCATCTTTCATCCGTGTGGGCCTTCTGACCCTTCATTAGACCCATCTTCAGGAATAAGCGTGGAATAATCTGAGCAGGTGAAGAGGGGGAAGACTTGGACTTGCACTCGTCTACATTGGGGTTTTAACATGTGTGAACCGAGATTCCAAGGAAAAGTCATTCCAAGGAGAATGCAATAGCATTTCCAAAGTAGTAGCTCTGGGGAAGAAAGGAGTGTCATAAAGTGTCGTCCTGTGAATTGTTTTTGTTGTCAGGTGTCATCGTGTTGGTACAACTGATAGCAACCCTATGCAGAATGAAACATTGCCTGGTCCTTCGACATCCTCACAATTGTTGTTATGCTTGAGCCCATTGTTGCTGCCACTGTGTCAGAACATCTCCTTGAGGGCCTTCTGCTTTTTCTGCGACCCTCCACTTTACCAAGTGTAATGCCCTTCTCCAGGAACCTGTCTCTCCTAGCAGTCATGGTACTTTTAATATTCTTCTCTAACACCATAATTCAAATGTACCAATTCTTCTGTGGTCTTTCTTAATTTTTGAAAAAACATTGAAAATACCATGGCTTGGGTCAGGTGCAGCTTATTCCTCAAACTGGTATCTTTGCTCTTGAATACTTTAAAGAAGTCTTGTGTAGAAGATTTGCCCAGAAATGCATTGTTTTACTACTTCACCGCTGCTTCCATGAGTGTTGATTGTGTATCCAAGCAAAATGAAGTCTTTTACAACTTCAATCTTTTTTTCCATTTATCATGATGTTACTTATTAGTCCCATGGTGAGGATTTTTGTTTACATTGAGGTGCAGCCCATACTGAATGCTGTAGTCTTTGATCTCCATCAGTATTTTAAATCCTCTAGGCTTCCAGCAATCAAGGTTGTGTCATGTGCACATCCTCCAATCTTATTGCCACCTTCTTCATATAGTCCAGTTTCTCACATTATTTGCTAAGTAAGCATGGTGCAAGGAAACAACCCTTGTATATATCTTTGCTGATTTTAAACCATTCGGTGTTGCATTGTTCTGTTTGAACAACTGCCTCTTGGTTTATGTACTGGTTCCTCATAAGCACGATGAAATGTTCTGGAATATTTATTCTTCTCAATGTTATTCATCTTTTTTCATGAAGCACGGTAAACATCTTTCTAATCTTCTCTGCTTTCAGCCAAGATTCATCTAACGTCAGCAGTGATATCCTTAGTTGCATATGCTCTTAAGAATCCAGTTTGAATTTCTGGCAGCTCCTTGTCAGTGTACTGTAGCTGCTAGTTTTGAATTATCTTCAGCAAAATTTTACTTGCATGTGATATTGATGATGATATTTGATGATTTCTGCATTCCATTAGGTCACTTCCCTTTGGAATGGGCACAAATAAGGATCTCTTCTCTAAATTACTGTCTTCCAAATTGCTTGGCATAGATGAGTGAACATTTCCAGTGCTCCATCAGTTTATTGAAAGATTTCACTTTATAGTCCATTAATTCTGGGAGTCTTGGTTGTTTTATTTTGGCCCATGCTTTCAGTGCTGCTTTGACTTCTTCCTTCAGTACCATTGGTGTTTGATCATATGCATCCTCTTGAAATGGATGAACATAGCCCATTTATTTTTGGTATAGTAACTCTTTGTGTTCTTTCCATCTTCTTTTGATGTTCTCTGCATCACTCACTCACTTGTCCATAGAAACCTACAATATAATAAGTCAAGGCTTGAATTTTTTCTTCAATTCTTTTAGCTTCAGAAATGCTGAATGTGTTTTTCCCTTTTGATTTTCTAGCTCCAGGTCTTTGAATATTTTATTATAACACTTGACTTTGTCTTCTTTAGCTGCCAGTTGACATTTTACATTCAACTCTTGCATTTATGTCTTCCATTTATTTTAGTTTCACTATGCTCAAAACAAGTTTCAGACTCTCTTCTGACACATTTTGTTTTCTCTTTTACTTTTTAATGTTCTTTTGCTTTCTTCCTGTATGATGTTCTTGATGTCATCCCATAACTCCTTTGTTCTTTGATCGTTAGTGTCTAATGCATTGAGATTGTCTCTAAACTCAGGTGCAATATATTTTGGCCCTTGTGAACTTGTTTTAATTTTCTTCAGCTTCAGTCAGAACTTGCATATGATCAATTGACTATCTCTTCCACAGTCTGCCCTGACCTTATTTTGGTTAATGACATGTTTTTCCACTGTCTCTTCTCACAGATGTAGTCAATTTGATTCCTATATATTCCATTTGGTGAGGTCCACATGTGTTGTTCGGAAAAAAAATAAAAAAAAGGATTTGGAATGAGTAAGTTGTTGGTCTTGCAAAATTCTATCATGTGATCTCGAGTACCATTTCTATCACCAAGGCCATATTTTTCAATTACTGTCCTTCCTGTTTGTTTCCAACCTTCGCATTCCAATTGCCAGTAATTATCAGTGATTCTTAATTGCATATCGGATCAATTTCATACTAGAGAAATTAATAGAATTCTTCAATTTCATTGCTAGTTTTAGTGGTTGGTATGTAAATTAGAAAAATAATAGTATTAACTGATCTTCCTTGTAGATATGGATATTATTCTATCACATGATCTTCCTTGTAGGTATGGATATTATTCTATCACAGACAGCGTTGTACTTCAAGATAGATCTTGAAATGTTCTTTTGACAATGCATGCAACTCCTTTACTCTTGAATTTGTTGTCTCTGGCATAGTAAACCGTAAGATCATCTGATGCAAATTGGCCAATACTAGCCCATTGCAACTTACTAATGCCTAGGATATTGATGTTTATGCATTCCATTTTTGTTTTGACAACTTCGAGTTTTCCTAGATTCATACTTTTTACACTGATTATTAATGGATGCTTACTGATTATTAATGGATGCTTACAACTATTTCTCTTCCAATCAGTAGGCCAGATAGTTGTCTTCCAAATTTCTTGGCATAAATGAGTGAGTGCCTCACTTTCTTGAAAGATTTCAATTATTATTTCATCAATTCCTGAAGCCTTATTCTTTGTCAATTCCTTCAATGCACCTTGGACTTCCTCCCTAAATATCATTGGGTCTTGATCATATGCTATCTCTTGAAATGGTTGAACATCAACCATTGCCTTTTGGTACAGTGACTTTGTATTCCTTTTATCTTCTTTTGATGCTTTCTGCATCATTCAATAATTTGTCCAAAGAATCTTTCAAAAACAAAAGTTGAGGCTTAAATTTTTTCTTCAGTTTCCCCTGCTTGAGAAATGCTGAACGTGTTCTTCCTTTTTGGTTTTCTGACTGCAGATCTCTGCACATTTTGTTGTAATATTTGGCTCTATCTTTTCGAGCTGATCTTTGAAATTTTCTGTTCAGCTCTCCTTCCATTTGCTTTAGCATCTCTATGTTGGAGAGAAAGTTTCAGTGTCTCTTCTGACATCCGTTTTCACCTTTTCCTTCTTTCTTGTCTTCTTAATGACTTTTTGCTTTCTACCTGTATGATATTCTTGATGTCATCCCACAGCTCTTCTGGTCTTCTGTCTTTAGTGTTTAATGTATCAAATCTGTTCTTCAGATGATCTCTAAAGTCAGTCTCTAAATTCATTGCAAAGAGAGGTGACCCAATGCAATGCAGAAATCATCGGACAATATCTTTGATATCCCATGCGAGTCAAGTTTTACTAAAAATAATACAGAAATGGCTATAAGCATACTTTGACAGAGAACTTCCAGAGGTTCAAGCCGGATTCAGAAGAGGCCGGGGAACGAGGGATATCATTGCTGATGTCTGATGGATCTTGACTGAAAGCAGAGAATATCAGAAGGATGTTTACCTGTGCTTTATTGACTACGCAAAGGCTTTCGATCGTGTGGATCATGACAAACTATGGACA
>NW_006408673.1:7691361-7702175 GCF_000296735.1 Chrysochloris asiatica
GCAGTCAAGAAATCAGACGATGTATTGCATTGGGCAAATCTGCTGCACAAGACCTTTTTAAAGTGTTGAAGAGCAAAGATGTCAGCTTCAGGACTAAGGTGCACCTGACCCAAGCCATGGTATTTTCAGTAACTTCATATGCATGCAACAGCTGGACAGTGAATAAGGAAGACCATAGAAGAATTGATGCTTTTGAGTTATATTGTTGGAGGAGAATATTGAAATTGCCATGGCTGCCAAAAGAACCAACAGATCTGTGTTGGAAGAAGTGTAGCCAGAGTGCTCCTTGGAGGCCAGAATGGCCAACCATCGTCTCTCATACTTTGGACATATTGTCAGGAGGGACCAGTCACTGGAGAAGGATACCATGTTTGGTAGGGTGGATGGTCAGAGAAAAAAAGGAAGACCCTCAGTGAGATGGATTGGCAATATGACAGCATCAATGGGCTCAAGCGTGGCACCGATAGTGGAGCTCTGGTACCATAGTGGTTATGAATCGGGCTGCAAACTGCAAGGTCAGCAGTTCAAAACTACCAGCTGCTCCTCGGGAGAAAGATGAAGCTTTCTGCTCCCATAAAAATTTACAGCCTTGGAAACCCTGTACAGGGTCGCTATGAGTTGGAACCGACTCCATGGCACATAACCAACCAACCAAATAACAGAACTGTTACAAGGGTGTGACTTTAACAAGCAGACATTTGTTTTCTCACAGAAGTCAGAAGCCCAAATTCTGGGGGCAAATCTATGTCTGCTTCCCTCCTCCCTTGGCAATCTTCATGTATTCTGGCATCTTTCTTCTGCATCTTACCTGCTTCTTAATCTCAAAAATGATTTAAGGCATGCCTTACACATATGGGCTCACTAAGAGAATAACAAAGAGAAGGCTCTAACTGAAGGGGATTGCTTCCTCAAGTATAAGTGTTAGGATTTATAGCCAGTGTTTTGGAGGACACAAATCAATAACATAACATGACAACAGCGAACTAGTTAGAAATGCAAAATCTCCACCTAACCCCAGACTTACTGGATCAAAAACTATGGGGATGCAGCCCCGCAAGGTGTGTTTTAACAAACTGACTCCACTGAATTTGAAAACCACTGATTTAGGGAATGGTCATCCCTAGATTATAAAAATAATTAACATAATCAGTAATTATAGGAGGGAGGTTTCAATCCATCAGAGGTGCCTCAGAAGAAATAGTTGGCCACCAGCTTCTAAAAACTCAGCCATTGCAATCCTGTGGAGCACAGATGGACTTTGACGTACATGGTTTTGCCATGGGTCCGAATCAACTCAACAATGACTGGTTTTTTTATTTTTAGGTAGTGTAGCTGGAGCATCCTGCAGAAGAAAGCTATAAAAAACCAAAGCTAAAGCAGTTGGTGTATCGTGTTTTGGAGGGCCTTACAGAATTATCGCATTTGTGGGGAGTACCACCTATAAGTTTTTAAGTTTAAAAAGAGTTTTTTAGACTTTTTTAGAGCTTTAAATCAGGTCAACAGTAACTAATCTTAAGGTATTAGCAGAGAACAAATCTGGTCACAAAGAAACTCCCTGTGTAGTCTGGGTAGAGCAATAGTTATCTGTTCTAAAAGGATTACTTTAGCTCCCCATCAGCCTCTCCTGATATGACAGACTGCATTAGCAAAGCCTGAATGAAATCCTGAAACAACTTGTTAAAGCCTTTTCTATTGCCAACAAGCAGGCTTTGCCTCCAACATGGGCAAAACCTGATTGCATTTAAATGCTAAATTCTTTGATATTGCTTCTTAGATGGTATAAAAAACAGCTTTTTTTTTTTTTTTTTCCATGTACTGGGAAGCCCACCCAGTGTGAATCAGGAGGAGCAAAACTTTTCAACTCTCTTTCACCAGTTCAGATTTTGCCTAGGTGGTGAAAGAAAGCTTTTGCTGGCTGGCTGTTTAGTGTTATTTTTACAATATGAACTCTAATCACCTTTTGTCTGCCCATAAAATAGTAGCTCTGTATTAAAAACTAGTCTAGAGATGGCAGAGAGGGCTGTTTTGAGACCCAGACCTGTACCACATGAAGGTAGAGAAATTATTAGCTTATGGCTGAAGTAATTCATACCAAGTCTGGAGTAGTCACCTCCAGTGTGAATAAGTACTAGTCCTGGTGTGGCACTGATGGGACAAAGCACTGGATCGCAAGGTCGATTTAAACCACAAGGTCAGCATTTCAAACTCACTAGCCGCTCCTTGGAAACTCTGCATGGAGTTGGTAATTGTTGGAACTAACTCAACAGCACTTACCAACAACAGCAATCTCCCAGGAAAGTTTTTGAAGGCTTTGCTATCACAAATGCTAAATGGAATAATGGAAAAAATACCTGACCTGAGGAAAGAAGGCAGGTTTAACTACCTGTCCTAGACTATCTGAGCCTAGGGCTCTTTTTTGTTTATTTAATGGGAATAAAAATAATAATAGAAGTTGTGTTTTATTGGATACCCACTCTACTGATAATTCTGTTGCACAGTCTGAAGGATCAGTGAGAAGAATGGATGAAAAGATTCGAAAAAGTAGACATATAATACACACTCAGGAAGCCTCTAGTTTCTGTCGTTATTCCTCTAAACTGATGATCCACCTGACCTAATTTTGGTTTTCTGTTAACAGCTAGCTGCCCAAGTTCTCCCAGAAGTCTACTAACGTGCTTCAAAAGAAATCAGCCATTGAAAAACCTATTAAACACAGTTATATTCTGACATACACCAAGTCCTGGTGTAGCACTGTAGGATAAGCACTGGACTGCTAACTACAAGGTTGGTGGTTCAAACCCACTGGCTGCTCATTGGAGACCCTACTGAGGGTTGCTATTAGTCAGAACTGACTCAGTAGCGCTTAGCAAAATCAAGAACTCTGACACACATGGGGTCATCATGAGTTGGAATTGATTCAGTGGTAACTGTTTTGTTTTATTCTGGTTCTGGAATTTAATCTGCCTAATAAGGAGCTCTGGTAGCGTAGTGGTTATGAATCGGGCTGTGAACCTAAAGGTCAGCGGTTCGAAACTACCAGCTGCTCCGCGTGAGAAAGATGAGGCTTTCTACTCCCATAAGGATTTACACCCTCGGAAACCCTGTACAGGGTCGCTATGGGTCGGAACCGACTCGACGGCACACAACAACAACAACAATAATGTTTTGGGAAGAACCTTTGGCGATACAGTGGTGCAACACTTGATTGCTAACCCAAACTGTTAGCAGTTCAAACCCACCTAACAGCTATGAGTGAACAAGACCTGGTGATCTTCTTTCATCAAAATTATAACCAAGAAAACCCTATGGGGCAGTTTTGCTCTGTCATGTGGCCTGATGCAAGACAGAATCAACTCACCAGCACTCAATAATGACAAAGTTATTGGCAGGACCAACTGTGATGGTTGTCTATGAAAATATCTTGAAATGCTGCAAAGTATTACACAGATTGTAGAGTTCTGGTGTGGCACTGTAGGATAAGCACTGGATTACTAACCACAAAGTTGGTGCTTTAAACCCACCAGCCACTCCTTGGAAGGTCCTATACAGGGTTATCATGATTCAGAACTGACTCAGCAGTATGTAACAACAACAACTATACAAATTTAAGGGAGGGGAATTCTCTAGAAAATTAATATTAAAGTAGTGGAAACAGTTTATCTCCTGATTTATGTAGTGGTGGCGTGCCATGGATTTGGTTCCAAGTCATAGCGACTTTGTAGGGTTTCCGAGGTTGTATATCTTTATGGGAGCAGAAAGTCTCATCTCTCTCCCATGGAACAGCTGGTAGTTTTGAACTGCTGACCTTGAGATTAGCAGCTCTACTCATAAACACTGTGCTGCCTGTGCTCTTTTCCTGATTTATAATCTGTACCAAAAACAAGGACAACGAAAAATTTTTACACTTCTGGTTATTTGAAGGTTTTTTGTTTTGTTCATTTGTTTTTTAACCTCCAAGGGACATAAAATAAATTGGATTTATGATCTATCCTTCATGTTACGATTGCAGTCATTTGAATGTGCACAATACACTTGTAGATATGAAAAGCAACAGAGCAACGAAGGTCGCATAAATTCTTGTAATGAAGTTATTTGTTACGTGATAGATAAATAACCTGTCATTTTTGGTGCAGCCCAAATATTCTTAAATATTGACATTTCAAAATGATAATCCATTTGCAACTGATAATGCTTCTTTCATTTGGAAAAATATCAGAAAAGTAAGTTGAAATATGGTGGCCCAATGTTGTTGTTGTTATTGTTGTGAAGTGCCGTTGAGTCGGTTCCGACCCATAGCAACCGTGTATAGGGTTTCCAAGGAGCAGCTAGTAAGCTTGAACCGCCAACCTTGCAGTTCAAACAGCTTTTCAGTCTGGCGCATTAACCCACAGCACCACAACCAGGTGCCTCAATAGCAAGGCTATTTCAGTGTGTGGAAAACCCAGGAGAAATTGCCCCCCTCCCTGGATGTAAGACAGGTCACAGGTAGGCAGAAAATGCTGAGCAGCAGTGAAGTGATAGATGATCCTCATGCTCCCAGCACTTCCTAGTTTAGGCAGAGTTTAATTGCTTAGTACCCTGGCTGCCATTTCTAAGTCTTCAGTTTAGGTTCCATCCCACCCCCCCACCCCTCTACCCCCTGGAAGTGCTGGCCCATCGGCAGGTGTGTGAAGGCTGTATTGCCTGCTGTGCTCAGATAGAGACTGCTTTGTTCAAAGAGAAGCTGCATGGACACTAGTCAGGTGTCTGTACTAGAGTAAAGAAAAAACAAGTTGGCCTAGGTGAATACAGCTAGAACTCCTTTGAAAAACAAATGCTGTCTTTTGGAATTCACCTGTGTTGCTGTATAGATTTGTGCCTACTGGCCTATAATTTGGGTTATTACCTCATAAATTTGAAGTACTCTGACTGCACCTCACTGCTTTGTTTTGTTTATTTTTGTTTGCAGTGCTTTGCTGTCATTTGGTTGTCATTGAATTATTTCAGAAGTGATGATGTTTTATTTAAAATGAGTGATATTCAGGTGAAGAGAAAATAGATCTGAGTTGCAGAGGGTTTTGAGAAATAATGAGAAAGGGGAGGGTGATGCAAGAGGGTTTCAAAAAACTTTGTGAAAAAAGGGAATTAAAAGGCAATTAAATTTTTTCCATGAACTTTTTGAAACCCCCTCGTGTTTTCCCCTACCTCCTACTATGTCCTGGTGTGGTGCTGTTGGATAAGCACTGGACTGCAATGTCAGTGGTTCAAACCCACCAGCTGCTCCTTGGAAACCCTATACAGGGCCACTATGAGCCGGAATTGACTCAGCAGCACTTAGCAACAAACGTAGGGGGAAGGGAACCCTGGCGTCCCTGTAAGATAAGCACTGGACTGCTAACCGCATGGATGGCAGCTCAAACCCAGTTGCTGCTCTGAGGAAGAAAGATGAGACTTTCTGCTCTACTAGAGAAAAGATTGAAGTTGGCAAAGACTTTATTCTTCTTGGATCAACTATCAACACTCATGGAAGCAGCTGTCAAGAAATCAAACAATGTATTGCATTAGGCAAATCTGCTGCACAGGAACTTTTTAAAGTGTTGAAGAGTAAAAATGTCAGCGTGAGGACTAAGGTGTGCCTCACCCAAGACATGGTATTTTCAATAACCTCATATGCATGCAAAAGCTAGATAGTGAATAAGGAAGCCCGTAGAAGAATTGATGCTTTTGAGTTATGGTGTTGGAAGAGAATATTTGAAAGTGCCATGGGCTGCCAAAAAACCAAAAGATCTGTGTTGGAAAAAGTGCAGCCAGAGTGCTCCTTGGAGGTTAGGATGGCCAAACTTCGTCTCTCATACTTTGGACATATTGTCAGGAGGAACCAGTCCTTGGAGAAGGATATCAAGTTTGGTAAGGTGGAGGGTCAGAGAAAAAGAGGAAGACCACTAGCGAGATGGATTGGCAATAAGACAGCATCAGTGGGCTCAAGCATGGCAACAATTGTGAGGTTGGCCCAAGACCGGGCAGTGTTTTGTTCTGTTGTGCATAGGGTCACTTTGAGTCGGTACCAACTCGATGGCACCTAACAACAACGAAGATTTACAGTCTCCGAAGCTTTATATAAGGTCACTATGAACTAAAACCAACTCCATGCCAGTGGGTTTTTTTGTTTGTTTGTTTGGTTGGATTTTGTAGGTGGAGGGTTTTGAATAATCTCAAATCAGACACCTACTAGTTTCTGATTATATTTACTCCTTTTTGAATTGAAATAAAATCTTCAAACAAAATAGATGTAGTACAAATTTCAACTTTGATGCCAAAGACCTTTATTAAATCCGTAAGTGATTTTTCTGCTGTTGACAGTCACTGCATTTTTACATTTGGTAAGTGGGGACCTTCTGGCCTTTATTCTGTTCCTATTCTTTCCCTGGAGTACTGCTATGGCACTGTAGGATAAGTTGTAGACCCTGGGCTGCAAGTTCAGTTTGAACCACAAGGTTGGTGGTTCAAATCCACCAGCAGATACTCCTTGGTCTTCTTATATGGGGTTGCTATGAGTCAGATCATCTTGATGGCACTTAACAACAACAGCCTTTCCCTAAGTGGTGGAAATTCCAAGGGACAGTACAGGTTTTTCCACTCTTTCCTTTGGGGTGATCCTTCAGTGAAGGGCAGAGCTGAGCAACTCCTCAGAAAACTCATTTGAAATGACTCCCCATTTCCAATTCCATAGCACTTCTCCTTCAACCCTTCATTTGATTTACTCTGAAGAAAATTCTTAGTTTCTACTGAAAACACATATCTGCAAAATTGCAGATTCCAGTAAGCTTAATATAAATTCAGACTACCCCCTGGTGATATTTGATAAATAGCTATATTATGTTAGATCCAGTGTTCCCTTTTTTTTCCCCCTTTATGTATACCTCAAACAAAGAAATCTATGTATATCAACTTACATAATGAAATGTGCTTGGTTTGAGCTATAAGCAGTCATTGAGTTCTTGCAGTATATGAAAGCATTGGAGCAGTTTCTTTCTTAAATAATAAATGATCAAAATAAGGATACAATAAATCTTGTGTAATCTGTATTTCCCTAGGCCTCACCAGGCTCTGAGTACTATGATGGGCGTTCCCATCAACAACTGTAAGACAGTTCTCTCTGACTCTCACTGCAGCTGCCTCATGAAAGACATTGGCCCCCTGCAAAGAGTTAGCCATCACTTCCAGGGGCCTGTGAGTGAGAAGTCTTATACAAGGGAGATTCAGAAAGTGCATAGACATTCCATTACCTTTTAATTCCATTTTCCTGAACTTTTTGAAACCCCCTCTTACGTATTCATGAACAATTCTGTCTCCCACCAAGTTGCCAGAGCAGCATCTGTCACAGTCTCCTTCTCCTCACCGCTCTGGCCCCCTTAGCTGCTGCTGCCGCATTTCTGTCTCTGCTGTGAAGGCAGGAGCTAAGGAGTTGGATCAACACTGCGTCCCCTGGTGCCTTTGGCCAGAGCTGTACTGTGTCCACACATAGCCTCTCTCCTCAGCACCATTCTATGTTGATTCTGCTTGTCCTGATTTTCTAAAACCATGTTAAATATATGTGTAGCAAGATATTTGGCATTTCAACAACCTTCACGTGAAGAGTTCATTGGCATTCATTATGTTCACCATATGCTCAGCCATCATGCTTATCTGTTCCTCAATTTTCCCATCAACCTCGGCAGAGGCCCAGTGTCCCTTAAGCACTGAGTCTTCCTTTTCCCCCTCCCTCCCACAAATAAAACTTTGATCTCTATATACACTTGCCTGTCCTAGATATTTCAGCATTTGTCCTTTCCTGACTGCCTTATTTCATTCAGCATGATGTTTCCTAGGCTCATCCATGTTGTAGCATTCATTGGAATTTCATTTCTCTTTACCTGGCTCCATTCTCAGGGACCAAAACTTGCTTCTTGAAGAGAACTTCCTGGAAAACATCTTCATTTGTTGCCCACACAGCCATTTCTCTTTCCGTAGGGCTCAGACACAAGCTCCTAAAGCTAGCGCAAGACTTAGAATACACCTGCTCCCATTTCCATACTGTCCTCCATCTCTCTTTTTTGTCTTTATAATCTTTGACTTTCATGAAGCTACAGTTATAAAAATGCTTTCATATTAGGCATGCACGAGGGAGATTATGTCTGGATCTTAGTGATAGCAATTTAGGCTTAAGGTATGTATCTATGCCTCGGGTACAGGGAGAGTGTACTGGTGGCGCTGTACGATCAGCACTGGACTGCTAACCACTAGGTTGGAAGTTCTAGTCCACTAGCCATTCTGCAGGAAAAAGATGAGGCTTTCTGCTCCAGTAAAAATTTACAGCCTTGGAAACCCTGTACAAGCTTGCTATGAATAGGCACTTGACAACAACAGCTTGTTTTGGGGTAGAGCAAGCTGTTATGTGTTTGGTTACTAGCCCAAAGGTTGGCAGTTTGAATTCACCCAGACACCTTAAAAGAAAGACCCAGTGGTGTACAAACTGAAAGGCTGGAAACTGTATAGAATCCGGTTCTACTGTGCACATGTAGAGGTCACCCGGAAGTAGAATGGACTTTATAGCAACTGGAGAAAACAAATAAGCAAACAAAATCCTAGTACTAGATATTTGGAGTACCTGAGCAATGGCTTGCTTTACCTGCTCCTTAAAAGATTTTAAAAGCCTAGAGAACCTTATACTTGGGTCATTCTGAGTCGGAACCAACTTGATGGCACTTAACAACAACAACAAAAATTTAATTGGCAAGTTTTGTTTTGGTTTTTCATACTTATGAATTTATTTTAACATCGTTAGTTAGCGTTAAGTATCATGGAGAGAATGAAATCTTTATCTCCTTTTGACCCAGACTCTTGCAGTGGAGCTGTCATTAATATGTTGTTGTTGTTAAGTGCTTCTGAGTCAGTTCTAGCTCATAGTGACTGAGTATGGGGATTCTGAGGACTGCTGACATTGCAGTTCAAATGATCTTGTGGTCCAGTGCTTACCCTGTAGCACCACACCATAGGTCTTTCCTGTTTGGATCAACAGGAGGTATGAGAGACAGCTTACTGTTTACAGGACTCAAGATATACTCTGACCTTAAATGTGTAAAGAGCTCTTAGAAATCAATAAACATGAAAAATGCTCACCCTTACTCAGACACTAGTTTACATCCATCAAATTGACAGATAGTAAAAAGTTTGATAGTACCTATTGTTACAGGGGGTGAGGAAATAGGCACTCAAACATCATAGGTGGGAGTGTATAGTGGTGCAACCATTTTGGATGGATTTGACAGTATCTGTCATTATTGGGTGGTGCTGTGGGTTAATGTGCTGGATTGCAATGTTGATTTGAACCGTAAGTTCAACAGTTCAAACTCACCAGCCACTCCTCAGAAACCCGATACAGGACTTCTGTGAGTTGGCACTGACTCAGTGACACTTAACAACAACAATAACATCATTATTGGGGAGTGTGGTGACTCCATACAATAAGTTCTGGACTGCAAGCCACAAAGTCCACAGTTCAAGCTTGCTAGTCACTATGAGAGAGGAAGATGAGGCTTGCTGATCCTCTGCTGATTTAATGCCTCAGAAACCCTGTTCAGGGTCACTATGAGTGAGAATCTATTAGATGACACATAAAAACAGTAACGATCATATTATTAAAACATACTCTTTGATCTAAAGACCAGTATTTCTAGGAATTCATCAGTCATGTATATTTACTCAAGTGCATAAAGATACATTTAGATGTGCATTGCTGCACTGTTTGTGTTTATATATTGTTGTTAAGTGTTTTTGTGTCGGTTCCGACTTATAGCAACCATGTATAAGGTTTTCAGGGAGCTGCTGGTGTTTAAACCACTGACCTTGCAATTTAAACTGACCTTGCAGTCCAGTGCACCACACTATATACATATTCATAATGTTGATAATATTCATTTTATATGTATATATAAAATGCAACCTGCAATATGCAGATGATACACCTTGCTTGCTGAAAGAGGACTTAAAATGCTTACTGATGAAGATCAAAGACCATAACTTTTGGTATGGGTTGCACCTCAGTGTAAAGAAAACAAAAATCCTCACCATTGAACCAATCAACAACATCCGTATTAAATGGAAAAAGATTGAATAATTCATTTTGCTCAGCTCTACCATCAACACTCATGGAAGCAGAAGTCAAGAAACCAAAATACATATGGCATTAAGCAAATCTGCTGTACAAGACCTCTTTATAGTGTTCAAGAGCAATGATGTCAGTTTGAGGACTAAGATTGGACTGACCCAAGTCATGGTATTTTCAGTCACCTCATACGTGTGCAATAGTTGGACAGTGAATAAGGAAGAATAAGGAAGACCATAGAAAAAGTGACGCATTTGAGTTATGGTATTGGAGGAGAATACTTAAAGTACCGTGGCCTGCCAAAAGAACAAACAGATTTGTATTGGAAGATGTATAGCCAGAGTGCTCTTTGGCAGCCAGGATGGCTAGATTTCATCTTTCATACTTCGGACATGTTATCAGGAGGGACCAGTCACTGGAGAAGGATATCATGTTTGGTAAAGTGGAGGGTCAGAAAAAAAGAGGATTGGCAAGTGGGCTCAAGCATAGCAACAATTGTGGGGTTGGCCCAGGGTTGGCCCAGGACCGGGCAGTGTTTCGTTCTGTTGTGCATACAGTCACTCTGAGTCGGTACCAAATTGATGGCACCTAACAACAACATTGGTTACGAATCGGGCTGCGAACCTTAAGGTCAGTGGTTCGAAACTACCAGCCACTCCGCGGGAGAAAGATGAGGCTTTCTACTCCCGTA
>NW_006408673.1:7702370-7704426 GCF_000296735.1 Chrysochloris asiatica
GAAAATGTAAAGTATTTCAAAATTGTATTTTGAAATCACCTAAATTTAAAATAATGGAATAAATTGACATGTTTTGATCCAGAAATACAACCAAAATGGAAAAAGTAAGAAAGATGCTTAGATGCTTGTAGGATACTTTGTTTTAACACAGTCACACACACATGCACACAAGTATACACATCTGTTGCCATAGATGTGAGTCTGCTTCTTGTTAAGCCATGGGTAACAGAGTAAAACTGCTCCTACAGGTTTCTTTGGCTGTAGTTTTTTATAGGAGCAGATCACCAGACCTTTCTTTCATGGGTTCAAACTTTAGTTTGTTGGTGCTAAGTGCCGTTGAATTGGTCCCGACTCATAGTGACTCTGCACGACAGAACAAAACCCTGCCTGATCCAGCACCAGCCTCATAGTTGTTATGTTTTAGCTAATTTGCTGCTGCACTTGTGTAAATCCATCTTGTTGGGAGTCTTCCTCTGTTTTCTCTGCACCTCCATTTTACCAAGCATAATATCCTTCTCCAGAGACTGGTCCTTCCTGATTACATGCCCAAAGTGTGAGAGACAAAGTTTTACCATCCTGGCTTCCAAGGAGCATTCTGGCTGTACTTCTTTCAACACAGACCTGTGTATTCTTCTGTCAGTCCATGGTGCTTTTTTTTTTTTTAATGTTTTATTGTGAATTATGTGATAGTTTACATGGGAGAACATTAGTTTTACATTCATCCTATCATATATCTTTTCATTGCCATGATTACAATCCCCTCCATATATCATCAACCAACCTGCAAGCCTGTCCCCCAGTTGTCAGCACACAGCCCCTCTCCTGCTCTGGGTCTAGAGTCCCCAGACACTCCATCTCTCCATATCATTGTCTCTACCTTCATCTCTGGTGTCACTGCTTCCCTGGGTAGGGGCTCGCTCTCCGCTCTTCTCCGTTGATGGTCCTAGGGACTTCCGCTCCTAGACTGCAAAGTTAATCACTCCCCTCCTTGCTACAAAATGTCTACCTTTACATTTCCAGCCCTCACAATCAGTTCTGATAACAATTATTCAGTATTGTATCACAAGAGACCCATCCCATTTCCTTTCATCAGCCCCACCTAAACAGATTGATTGGATACTACTTAGTGGAGATTCTATCTTCCTCCATGCCCTTTGGATCTAGGTTCCCTCTTGAAAGCTTGTAAGCCAGTCACTTCTTGCCTTTGTAGCCCCGCCCACTTTGGGTAACCAATGTCCATGTTGCCCATCCCTGTCTACTCTGTGTATGGAGGGGGTGGGAATGATCCTTGCTGTAAAGATTTATTCCCTCTCTTTTGAGCTACTGCATCCATAGGTGTAGGTCAAGTTCATCAAATTATATCAGATGACTCTTTTTTACCTCTTCTTTCTTCTTCTAGTTGAGCTCTGATTTGTTGGAGTACAACTCTTCATAGTATTCTGTTATTATCCTTTTGATTTCCTTTGGTTCCATTGTGACATTGCCCATGTGGTGTCTAATGTGTGTTATTTGTGTCTTCTCCCTCTTTTCTTTTGTTAGATTTGCCAATGGTCTGTCAATTTTGTTAATCCTTTCAAAGAACCAGCTACTTGTCCTGTTGCTTCTTTCTATAGTTTTTCTGTTTTGTATCTCATTTATTTCTGCTCTAATCTTTATTATTTCTTTTCTTTTGGTGACTGTGGGTTCCCTCTGTTGGTCTGTTTCTGATTGTTGCAGATGCTGTGCCAGTGTGTTAATTTTGGTTCTTACTTCCTTTTGGATGTGTGTGTTTATTGCAATAAATTGTCCTCTCAGCACCGCTTTCACCATGTCCCATAGATTTTGGTATGTTGTGTTTTCATTCTCATTTATTTCTAGGAACTTTGTGAATTCACATTTAATTTCTTCTACTACCTGGTCACTTTTCAGCAGGGTTTTATTCAGTTTCCATGTGATTGACTTGATTTCCGTGGTCTTCTGTTGTTGATTTCTAATTTGATAGCATTGTGGTCTGAGAAGATGCTTTGTAGTATTTTGATATTTGTAAATTTATGGAGATTTATTTTGTGGCCTAAGA
>NW_006408673.1:7714526-7720613 GCF_000296735.1 Chrysochloris asiatica
CCTCTGGGGGCCTGGGCATCAGCGACCAGGCTGTAGGAGGGTTGGTCTTCGGGCGGGTGTTTTGGGCCTCGGGCGGGTGGTTTGGGCCTTAGGGGGCCTGGGTATCAGCAGCTGGGCATTGGGCGGCTTGGGCCTCTGCAGACTGTTGGGCAGATTGAGCCTCCAGGTGCTTGTGCCTCGGGGACTGGGCTGAGTGCGGGTTGGGTCTCAGGGGCATTGGGCCTTGGTGACCAGGCTACGCGGCAGGTTGGGCCTCAGGGGCCCTGGGCCTCTGTGACCTGACTACGTGGTGGGTTGGGCCTTCTGGGCCCTGGACCTCGGCGGCGACCGGTCCTTGGTTGGGCCTGTGCCTTTGTGACCAGTCTGTGGACGGATTGGGCCTCAGGGCAGGCCTTGGCCTCAGTTAGAGTGTCTGGGCCTTGCAGGGCCTTGGCCTCAGTGGGCGGGTCTGTGCCTTTGGCGTTCCTGAGCCTCGGGGCTTGGCAGAGGACTGGTCTAGGCCGGGGCAGTAGAGGGCAGGGAGGTAGTGTCTATATTTGATGACGTAAAAAATGCCTTTCTCAGTGTCTGTATACCGTGGGTACCCCGAATTTCCTGATATCCGTGCCGATATCTCTATTTGTTAGGCTTTGTTAGTTTATGCTTACTTTTCTCTGGAAATGCAGCCTCCTAAGTGGGGTTGCTCTAGCCCTGCATTCTAAGGTCTGTAGGGGGCAGAGGCACTCACCAGTGCGGGCGTGGTAACGGGAGCTGCGTACAGGCAGGCAAAAGCTCAAAAATGCCTGTAATTCCTCAGCAATTTGATCTTTTAAAAAAACAAGTTCAGAATGTTGAAATATAAGATCTTATGTGTGTTCAAAGGCTGTCTGTCTGCTAGACAGAGGGTTTCCAATGTGCTATTCCACCCCTTTTCCCTGCAGCCCTACCTGAGTTGCCTGGTCCGGGAAGCGCCGGTCCCTTCTCCCCCCTGCTCTGTTTTGTGTGATCATATTGAGCTTTTAAATCATCTCTTCCCGCAGATATGTTTTTCTTAGGTACTGTTGAGTCAGTTCCATGTCTCATAACAACCTTTTGTGTAACACTGCCCAGTCTTACTTCATCCTCACAGTCATTGTTAAACTCGAATTCATTGTTGCTGTCACTGTGCCAGTCCATAGCTTTGGGGTTCTTCTTTATCTATGATCCTCCACGTTACCAAGAATGATTTCCTACAGGAACCGATCCCTCCTGATAATTTGCCCCAAGTATGAAAGATGAAATCTTGCCATTTTGGCTTTTAAGGAGCATTCTGACTGTACTTTTTCCAACACAGATTTGTTTGTTCTTTTGACAGTACATAGTACCTTTAATATTCTTCTCCAGCACCATAACTCAAATGCATCAGATGCATCTACAGGCTTCTTTATTTATTGTCCAACTTTTACATACATATGAGGCTATTAAAAATACCATGGGTCAGGCTTACATTAGTACTTAAACTGATGTCTTTTCTTTTGAAAACTTTAAAGAGGTCTTGTGTAGCAGACTTGTCTTATGCAGTATGTTGTTTGATGTATTGACTGCTGCTTTCATGAATGTTGATAGTAGATCAAAGCAAAATGAAGTCTTTGACAAGTTCAATCTTTTCTCCATTTATCTTGATGTTATTTATTGGTCCAGTGGTGAGGATTTTTGTTTTCTTTACATTGAGGTGCAACCCATACTGAAGGCTGTGGTCCTTGAACTTCATCAGTAAGTATTTTTAAGTCCTTTCTTGTTCACCAAGCAAGGTTATATTATCTGCATATCACAGGTTATTTATGAATCTTCCTTCCATTCTGATGCCACATTGTTCATTATAATTCAGCTTCTGAGATTATTTGCTCAGTATACAGATTGAATAAATATGGTGAAAGGATAACATCCTGACACACACCTATCCTGATTTCATACCATTCAGTATCCTCTTGTTCTGTTCAAATGACTGCTTCTTGGTCTATGTACAGGTTCCTTATGAGCACAGTTAAGTGTTACAGAATACCCATTCTCTGCAACATTGTCCATAGCTTGTTGTGATCCACACAGACAAAAATCTTTGCATAGTTTATAAAGTACAGGTAAACGTCTTTTTTGTATTTTCTGCTTTCAACCAAGAACCATTTGTTGTCAGCAATGATATCCCTCATTTCACATCCTCATCTGAATCCTGCTTGAACCTCTAGCAGTTTCCTGTCAATGTATGGTTGCACCCATGTTTGAATGATCTTTAGCAAAATTTCACTTGCATTTTATATTAATGTTATTGTCTGATTTCAGCAGTCGATGGGGTCACCTTCTTTGTGTACAACAAAGATGGGCACAAATATGGAGCTCTTCCAATCAATTAGCCAGGTAGCTGTCTTACAGATTTCTTGACATTGATGAGTGAGTGTTTTCAGTGCTGCATCAGTTTCTTGAAAGATTTCAATTTGTATTCCTTCAATTACTGGAGTCTCGTTTCTGCCAATGCCTTCAGTGCAGCTTGGATTTCTTCTTGATCATGTGCTACTTCCTGAAATGGTTGAACATCGACCATTTCTTTTTGGTTCAGTCACTCTGTGTATTCCTTCCATCTCCTTTTGATACTTTCTGCATTGTTCAATATTCTTCCCATTTTGTTGCTTTTGTTAGGTGCCGTTGAGTTGATTCAAACGCATGGTGGCATTATGCACAACAGAATGAAACACTGCATGGTCTTGCACCATCCTCACAATTGTCATTAGGCTTGAGCCCATTGCTACAGTCACTGTACCTACCAGTCCACCTTGTGGGGGTCTTCCTCTTTTTTGATGACCTTCTCCAGTGACTGGTCCCTCTTTATAGTATGTCCAAACTATGAGATGAAGTCTGGCTGTACAGGCTTCTAAGGAGCATTCTGGTTGTACTTTTTCCAACACAGATACTGATTTGTTTCTAGCAATCTTTGATACTTTTAATATTCTTCTCCAACACCATAATTGAAATGAGTCAATTGTCCTACGGTCTCCCTTATTTTCTGTCCAACTTTCACATGCATATATTGTTGTTGTTAGGTGCTGTTTAGTTTGTACCCACTCATAACGACCCTATGCACAACAGAACGAAACACTGCCTGATCCTGGGTCAACTTCACAATTGTCTCCACGCTTGAGCCCATTGATGCTGCCACTTTGCCAATCCATCTCCCTGGGGGTTTTCCTCTTTTTCTCTGACTCTCCACCTTATGAAACATGATATCCTTCTCCAGTGACTGGTCCCTCCCGACAATATGTCTGGAAGTATGAGAGACAAAGTCTGGCCACCCTGGCATCAAAAGAGCACTCTGACTGCACTTCTTCTGGAAGCCTATGGCACTTTCAATATTCTCTTCCAACGCCATAATTCAAAAGCATAAATTCTTCTATGGTCTTCCTTATTCACTGTTCAGCTTTTGCATGCATATAAGATTACATGCATATGACGATATTGAAAGTAGCATGGCTTGGGTCAGGTGCACTTTATTCTTAAACTGATATCTTTACTCTTAAACACTTTAAATAGGTCTTGTGTAGCAGATTTGTCTAATGCAGTATATCGTTTGATTTCTTGACTGCTGCTTCCATTAGTGTTGATTATGGATCTAAGCAAAATGAAGTCTTTGACAACTGTATTCAGTATTGCAGGTCGAAGCTTGAGTTTTTTTCCAGTTCTCTCCACTTGATATATGTTGAGTGTGTTCTTCTCACAGCTGTAGTCAATTTGATTCTTATGTATTCTGGTGAGGTCCATGTGTGTCATTGCCATTTATGTTGTAGAAGAAAGGTATTTGCAAGGAACAAGTTGCTGGTTTTACAAAATTCCCAGCATTGTTCCTATCTCCAAGGCCATTTTTGCGATCTTCTAATTCTTCCTCTTTGTTTCCAACTTTCACATCCCAGTCACTCGTAGTTTTCAAAGCATCTTGATTGCATGTTTGCTCAATTTCAGACTGCAGAAGTTGGTAGATTTCTTCAATTTTATCAGCACTTACTTTTTAGAGCTTTTTGCTTAAATGTGAATAGTAGTGTCATTAACTGGTTTTACTTAAGCCTTGGATAGCTTGATGTGTTTCATTTCATTTTTGAAGACTTAAATTTTTCCTGAATTCATACCTTGTATCACTCATGATGTTTGCAGCTATGTTTTTCATTTAGAGTTGTATTCTATCAGCAAAGAAGGCCATAGAAGCTTTACTCTATCTATGTGGTTAAAGTCATCTCTGCCTTGAGGAGGCAGTTTTCCCCCCAATCATGGTTTTTTGTTTTTTTTTAAATAAATGTTTTATTGTGAATTGTGTAATCATTTTACATGGGAGAACATTAGTTTTACATTAATTCTGTCGTTTCATTGCCATAGTTACCATCTCGTCCATGCATCATCACCCAACCAAAGGGTATACCCTGCAAGTCTGCTCCCCGACCCCCAGCCCCGCCCCACGGTCCTCAGCACACAGCCCTTCTCCCTCTCTGGATCTCAAGTCCCCTGCCACTCCATCTCTTCACGTCATCTTCTCTGCCTCCATCTCAGGCCTCACTGCTTCTCTGAGTAGGGTCCTGCTCTCCACTCTTCTCCATTGATGGTCCCAGGACCCTCCGCTCCTAGACTGAAAAGTTAATCACTCCCCTCCTTGCTATAAAATGTCTACCTTTACACTTCCAACCGTCACAATCAGTCCTGATAACAATTATTCACTATTGCATCACAAGAGACCCATCTGCATTTCATTTCATCAGCCCTTCCTGGACAGGCCAGATACTATTCACTGGAGACTCTACCTTCCTCCACACCCTATGGATCTAGGTTCCCTCTTGAAAGCTTGTAAGCCAGTCACTTCTTACCTTTGTATCCCTCCCCCCATTTTGGGTAGCCAATGTCCAGGTTGCCCATTCCTGTCTACTCTTTGTGTGGAGGGGGTGGGAATAATTCTTGCAGCAGGGATTTGTTTCCTCTTTTGAGTTATAGGTGTAAGTCAAGTTTATCAAATTGTATCAGATGACGCTTTTTTCCTCTTCTTTCTTCTTTGGGTTGAGCTCTATTCATCCAGTCATTGAAGCCAGGTCAAGTGGGTATCATCTGCAAGTGTGGGTGTTTTTGCGTCTGTCCACCCGCTTCTTATCAGCTGGCCGCTTCACTCTCCACTCTAGTCCTCTGTGACTGTGTCATTGACTCTGAGCCCATGAGTTCCCAGGTCTTGCCTTGCTGCTGGCCGACCAGGTCAGGGTACACAGTTGTCTGCTGAACGATGTAGGGCTTAGCTCACCGCTTCATTGATGTTCTTCAGTCACTTCCCCTTATGGGTGATGTGCTTGGTCACCAATCAGAGCATGTATTTCCATTGTGGCTTAGTCTTAGAAAAGGATTTGCACTGAGAGGACCCAACCTCTTGCCTTGATGTCTCCTGGGTAAGCAACTTGCTTGTTCTTGTTGTTAACAGTCAGACTGCCCTTATTGTTTTGTATTTTTCCTGTAGGTCTTTCTTTCAAGAAATATCTTCTAGTTTTCTAGCTGCTCCAGGCTGGTCTGCTTGTCCTTTCAAGCAGAAAATTTCCTGTCTCTGAAGGTCTGGATGTGGTTCAGGCTTCCACCTATAGTCTTATGTAATGCAGAGGCTCCTCAGGAAACTTCCTTCACTGGACACATTGTAGCCCCATTTTAGGTATTCCAATTAGTTATATGCAGAAGACGGACTTACAAGCTTTTTATGGTGATATTTCTGGCTATTCATTTCTCTCCCCCTCCAGTGTCTGTTTTATAATGTAATGCATGGAAAACCAAGGTTCAAAAGACAGTCAAAAAGTTTTCAGAAGCTAGGCAAATCATTGTCGTGCCTGGCCCTTAAATGTGCCATGTGTCTTTGCTCTCATGTCAAGAATCACTGCACTAATAGGAATTGTTACCTTTTTTGGCCCTGCCCACCATGTAAATCAACTTTCTAGGGATATTAGTCTCGCTCATACGATCCAATAGTAAATAGATAAAGTTTACAAAACAGACTAAATGCTTTAGAGAAAGGAAGATTGCTTAAGGGAAATAAGACCCAATATATCCAGATTACACTCCCAGCTAAGGTTA
>NW_006408673.1:7724017-7738348 GCF_000296735.1 Chrysochloris asiatica
GATTGATTTGTGTCCTCTCCCTCTTTTCTTTAGTTAGTTTTGCCAATGGTTTGTCAATTTTATTAATCCTTTCAAAGAACCAGCTTCTTGTCTTATTGATTCTTTCTGTAGTTTTTTGGTTTTCCATCTCATTTTATTTCTGCTCTTATCTTTATTATTTCCTTTTTTTTGGATACAGTAGGTTCTCTCTGCTGGTCTGCTTCTAATTGTTGAAGATGCTTTGTTAATGTGTTGATTTTGGCTCTTTCCTCTTTTTGGATGTGTGCATTTATTTCAATAAATTGTCCTCTCAGGACTGTTTTTGCTGTGTCCCAAAGATTTTGATATGTTGTGTTTTCATTCACGTTTGTTTCCAGGAACTTTGTGAATTCACGTGTAATTTCTTCTTTTACCCAGTCGTTTTTCAGCAGGGTGTTGTTCAGTTTCCATGTATTCGACTTTATTGTTTGGCCTTCTTATTGTTGATTTCTTTTTTTATAGCATTGTGGTCTGAGAAGATGCTCTGTAGAATTTTGATGGTTGTGAATTTATGGATGCTTGATTTGTGACCTAACGTGGTCAATTCTGGAAAATGTTCTATGCTTACTAGAGAAGAATGTGTATTGTGCCGTTGTTGGATAGAATGCTCTGTATACATCTATGAGGTCAAGTTGGTTGAATGTGTTGTTAAGTTCCTCTGTCACATTGTTGAGTTTCTATCTGGTTGTTCTATTCCTTTTCAAGAGTGGTGTGTTGAAATCTCCCACTATAATTATGAATTTATCTGTTTCTTTCTTCAATTCCATTAAGGTTTGCTTCATGTATCTTAGTGCTCTTTCGTTGGGAGCGTATATGTTTATTATAGTTATGTCTTCTTGCTTGATTCACCCTTTGATCATGTGATAGTGTCCTTCTTTGTCTCTTATGCTGGTTCTTATCTTAAAATCGACTTTATTGGAAATTAGTATCGTTGCATTTGGCTTGGTACATTTTTTCCTATCCTTTAACTTTTAGTCTGTTTTTGTCTTTGTGTGTAAGATGTGTCTCTTGCAGGCAGCATATTGATGGATCTTGTTTTCTTATCCATTCTGCCTCTCTTTTTCTCTTCACTGGTGCATTCACTCCATTGACATTCAATGTAATTATCAATAAGTATGAATTGATTGCTGTCATTATGTTACTTTTTTGGTGGTGCTGTTCGTTCTTTGGTCCTGCTTTCTTTCTTTGTTGCCTTTATGCCCTTTGAGTTGTTTCTGGTCGGTTTCCTCCTAGTTTCTCTTTTCACTTGTTCCGCTTGGGAATTCGTTTTTATGATATGTTGTGGAGTGTTAACTTTGTTTGGAGTTACCTTGTAGTCTACTAACTTTTCTCTGCATTTAGGATACTCCATTGTAACCTGTAATTTACCTGGCATCTTCACCACCTGGGCTTCCATTGCTGTGTTTGTCCCTATTTTGACATTGATATGTTTTTGGCCTTCAGTTGATCTCCCCGTTCTTTTGAGTTTGTCGTTGTAGTCTCGTTCGGTTCTGGACTCCGCTATCTGTTGGCTGTGTTCCAGGTGGTGTTGCCATACCTGTCAATCTCTGTTTGTTGTCTGTTCTTGTTGGTTCTCTGTCCACAGAACTCCATTTAGAATGTTTTGAAGTGCTGGGTTGGTTTTGATAAAATCTCTCAGATTCTATTTATCCTGGAATGTTTTGATCGCACCATCATATTTGATTGATAGTTTTGCTGGATAGACGATTCTTGGTTGACAGTTTTTTTCTTGCAGAGCTTTATATATGTCTCCCCATTGCCTTCTCACCTGCATGGTTTGTTCTGAATAGTCAGAGCTTAATCTTATTTGCTTACCTTTATAAGTTATATTTCTCTTCTCCCTGGCTTCTTTTAATATTCTTTCCTTGTCTTTGATTTTGGAGAGCTTGATTATTATATGTCTTGGAGACTTTCTTTTGGGGTCTATCCTTCCTGGAGTACGGTGGGCTTCTTGAATGTTTATCTTCTCATTTTTCAAGATGTTAGGGAAATTTTCTTCCAGAAGCTTTTCAACTATCTCTTCTGTGGACTTCTCTGTTTCTTCTTGTTCTGGAATGCCAATAATTCTTACATTAGTCCTGTTCATGTTATCCAGCATGAATCTAAGACTCTCTTCAGATTGTTTTATTCCTTTAGCTGCTTGCTCTTCTACCTTGGCAGTATTGAGAGATTTGTCTTCAGTTCGCTAGTTCTGGCTTCCATCTCTTCTAGTCTGCTCCTTTCCCCTTTCGGCAATTGTCTATTTCTGATATCTTATTATTGATCACCTGGACATCTTTTTGCAGGTTTTGAATTGTTTCCAATGCTGTGTCAATCCTATTTGATTGTTCCTGCAGTACTTTCCTTACTTGTTCCGTATTTTCCTCGACCCCTTTTCGGATTATTTGACTTTGTTTCCATATCATTCTTCTGAATTCCCTCTGAGGCATATCCAAAATCCACTCCTCCTCCTCTATAAAGCCTTTGTCTGTCTCCAGCTCATTTGCGTCAGCTGCTCTCTTCTATTTTGGGACATGTTTTGATAAAGTTGATTGTTTCTTATTGGTCATGGTTATTGTTTTATTATTATTATTAATATGATCGGGAGATGGGCTTCCCTTTTTGTGTAATGCGTAACAGATGTCGTTGGACCTTGTCTTAGTGGTGGAGTATTATGTTGTATGCTTATCGCTTGGCTATATGGCCACGATTGCTGCTGCTTCTTATGCGACATAGTGAGGTCCTCCAGGAAGGATGTGTGATCAAAAGGGCTAAAAGCAGAAGTAATATAAACGCATGGGCAGAAATCACCACTTTGGAGAAGGGATGCGGCTTTGGTTAACCTTTTCTGTTCCTTGTCCTGCCAGAACAGCCGCTGGAAGATCCCTGCTGCTACCTAGGAGTGGGTGCAGGAGGCTTAGATGCAGGATGGCAGATGGTGGATGATGTCAAAAGTTGCCGCATCTCTCCCTCTCTCTGTGCATGGATGAACTGCCCCTGCCTGATTTTTATTGAGATCTCAGGCCACGGCAGGGAGATTTTTTGGGGGGAGCTATGTCGTTTCCTGCAGCTTTTTTTGGTCCAGGGACCTCTTTTTTACCTCCTGCTGGAAACACCAGTTTCCGAATGGGCTTGCCTTAGCCCCTCCCTCTAAACTCTGCAGTTGCAGGAGCGACCCGTGGTCCCGCGGTCGAGTCCCAAAATGCGTGTTTTTTGTATGTTTTTTTTCCCTTAGCAGTGCAATTTCTCAAAAATGCTAGTTCAGGAGCCTGAAATACTAGATCTTATGATAGTTCAAAAGCCGTGGATCTGGTATATGAACGTTTCCTTCATGAGATCCCCCTCCTTTCTCACCAGAGCTTTCTCCTACCTGTCTTTCCTGGTTATCGTGCAGAACCGGAAGCCCCAATCATGTTTTTTGAGTGCCTTCCAGCCTGCGGGACTCATTTATTCAAACTATTATCAGACAGTGTCCCACTGCTCTTCCTCAGGTTTTCAGTGGTTAAACTTTTAGAAGTGGTCTGCCTATCCTTTCTCCTAGTTTGTCTTAGTCTCGAAGGTCTGCTGGAACCTGACCACCATGGATGACCCTGGTGGTATTTAAAATGCAGTGGTATCGCTTCCAGCATTACAGAAACACATCACCACAGTACTACAAACGGACAGATGATTGGTGACCATCCTACCCAAGACCAATTTATTCTGTTCATGAAGCCCACTGATATGCTCCAAGTACACAGAAGCAATTGTTAAAATTTTCTTGTCTCCAGACCCATAACAACACAGAGATGCTTTTGATCATCGACCAAAAGTGTTCTGTGAGGAATGGGACCTGTGTTCATTGATGGGTCCTTGGCCACCATGTTTTATCACAACCACCCACAGAATGTGAGAATTGGTTCCTAGCCTTGTCATGCATCTTTGGTCATTCTGTGACTACTATGAGCTAGAGTTCCTGTGATTATAAAACAAAATTGTTGGAAGTATGCTTCTTGCTCTGGGAGTACATTCTCTCTCTCTCTCTTTTTTTTTTTCTGTCCTTGAAACTGTGGTCATGAAAACATCATTTAAGAAACAAACTGTTCTCTTATAAAAGGTCATCTCTGATAATGATTGGTCAATCCTCACAGAATTTCATACAGAGGCCTTGCTAACCACCCAACCCAGTCTACAAGCTTCTTTAGTCTTCTGCCCGCCCCCTCATCCCCACCCTCTGGAAGGGTAATGTTTGTATGATTGGTTAGGATGGCATTGAGGTTAAGACAGGATTCAGCCTTGAAGGTACTCTTAAGTCATTGCTTTCTATAACTCAGGCCACCTGAAGGCCATGATCAGGAAGGACAGGCCAGCTGGCGATGCAGCAGGGATGTGTACACCATGGCCCAGTGAAGTGCATGTGATCCAGGAATCAGTCAGCCCAGGCAGGAGGAGCCAGATTGCCCACTGCTTCTGGGCTCATGGCCCAGACTCACCCAAAGTGGGTCCTTGTTTCCCTTTTCATTCTGCATTGTGGTGTTCCCAGAGGGACTATGGCTGCTGGGCCTGGCAGGGGTTAGCAGTACACCTAGAGCAGGGGCACCTCTGACTAACCTGTATCCATGCCCTGAAGGATGGGTCATGGCTGGCTGGGTATCCCAGGCTCCATAAGACTTCAGCTTCCTGGTGATGGCATCTGCGGTGAACCTCTGGGAGGGCTGCACTGTCCGTTCCGCCTGGCTGATGCCTGAGCCCAGCATGGTCTCCTGGCAGCAGCAGTGGGGGGCATTCTCTTGACACTGACATACTTGTGATTCGAGGTAACAGTGCTTTAACATACAAGGGGCTTCAAAAAAAGAAAGAAAAAACTGCAGAGAAATGGCATAGAAAGATAATGGAATTTTTCTACAAACCTAAACAACAGCAACAACAACATAGAAGTTTGTGAATGTAGTGGCAGAAGGAGAGTTTAACTCTGTTTAGAAGAAGGTGACACTGGAGCTGGAATTGTAAGAATGACAAGGAATTTGTGAGACATTTCAGGTGAAGGTTATAGCGGGCACAGAGCCACGGAGTCGAAGAAGAATGGCAGGTAGTTTAAGAGGTGAGGCAGTTCGCAGAGGTTAGACTGTGAAGGCCCTTAAATGCTTTGCTGAAGGGTAGTTCTGTTGGAAGAAAGAGGCCCTTGTCAAGTTTGAAGTCAGGGAGTGAAGCTTGGTGTCTGTGTGGATGTACAGATTGAGAGCAGGTAGGGGCTGACTAGACCTGAGTATGCTTTAGGAAGGGGTTGACAGGAAAAAGACATTGCAGAGACTGATGCATGTTTTTGTTTTGTTTTGTTTTCTCTTCTAGGTATCTGATCCCCTGTAACCACATGATGTTGAGTCAAAGGTGGGCTGTGAAGGAGCGAGACTGTTACTCTGTTTCTGCAGCCAAGCTGCTCGCCCTGACCCCTGTCTGCTGCTCCAGTGGAATCACTCTGACCCTGGGGAACCAAGAGAGGGATTATATTCTCTGGTCAAAGTGTACGCATGACAGCTCAGGTGACCATCTTTAAAAAAAACGATGCCTAAGTCCATCTTTCTTTGGGATTCCCGTCTCTTTGATAGGCAGGGAATAGTGAGTCCCATTTTGTTGTTGTTGTTTTATGAATGAGTAATTGAGGGTCATTTTCTGCTTCATCAGGAGTTGTGGACACTTAGCATTCAGTGTCCATTAAAGTACACAGATCTTTATTTGAAGCAGCCTTTCTGGCAGCATTCTTAAGGGTCCAAATGAAAACATGTGCTTGCATGTCTTCCAAAAGGAAAGGAGAGGTGTGGAGTGGCTAGAGTTTGGATAAAATTAACCCTTATTAACCCAAAATGACTTACTTGTGAATGGCTTGTATGTCAATAATAATTAGCTTTAGAAAACTTGGGGAGAATTTGTAAATGACAGTAATAACGGATTCGTTCGATTGGCCTAATAAGAGGGCTTTTGTAATACTTGATTTTTGCAGGAGTTCTAGTACTTGTGTACTGTCTTCCAGTTATAATTTACCTCAGACAAGTAAGATTTAAATGGCCACTTTTATCATTGTTGGCTCTCTGGCAGTCAAGTGGGTCTTTTTGTGTATCTTTGATGGTAAAATAGCTGTTTTTAATTCAGGAATACATTTCTTTCCTGTGACTACCGGAGTGGACTCAAATGTTTCCAAACTCTATTCTGACATCTCCCAAACTCTGCCTTTCAGTCCACCCAGAGTACTACAGTCCTCTTAGATACAATATATTTAAGAGCTTTACTCAGAAAATTTTTAGCATATTTGGTATAAATATTTTTTTTTTAGAAATTAAGGTTGTCTTATTGATTCATGGACTTTATTTAAAAATATAATGCATACATGGAAATTAATGATTTTATTTGACAGTCCTAATGTGGCTCTGTAGGATAGGCACTAGACTGCTAACCACCAGGTTGGTGGATCAAACCCACCAGCTACTCCTTGGAAACCCTATACAGGATCACTACGAGTCGGAACTGACTCAACAACACTTAACAACAACAGCATAACAAACTATCTTAGATGTATTTTCCTGTTAACTAGAGTGAATAGCTTATGTGTTCCATTTAGTAGTTATTTTTTTAAAAACATATTTGAATATTGATGCCTTTTTAGTTTACTGCTAAGCCAATACGAGGATGTTGAAGAACCAGCCAGTGTTTTGTTCTGTTGTACATACAGTTGCTGTGCATTGGAACCAGCTCAGTGGCCCTTCACAGCAACAACAGAGACAAAGATGGTTGTTTCAAGAATGATTCTGTGGTTGATCTTTCATCAGAATCCAGAATTCAAGCTAGGCATAGGATTGTTGAGTATCTGTGACCTTCAGAGTCCTTATCCTCTGTTATCACGTTTCATCTGTTGAAGAAGGTGATGTTGTGTTGTTGTTGTTAACTGCTGTCGAGTTGGTTCTGGCTCACAGAGACCCTGCATAGGATTCCTGAGGAGTGACTTTTGGGTTTGGACCACCAACCTTCTGGTTAGCAGTCTGGTGCTTATCCTATAGTGCCACAGCAGGATAGTGTTCCCATTTTATAGACAAAGAAGCAATCTCAGAGACAGAGTAGTTAACTTGTTTAAGGCTACACAGCTGGAAGATTCTATGATTCCAAATGACTTGTTCTGTCCACAGTACTGCCTCTGAGGTGACCTTAAGTGGATTCCAATTCAGCAGTCCTACAGGGCAAGGTAGCACTGTCCTATAGGGTTTCCAAAGTTGTAAGTTTTTATGCAAGCAGACTGCCCTTGTCTTTCTTCTGTGAAGCAGCTTGTAGTTTGGAATTGCCAGCCTTTTAGGTAGTGGCCAAGCCCTTTAACCACTGCAGTGATCATTTAGGGTTGTCTTATAGAGGACAAATAGCCCAATGAATGGGTGGTTAGGTAGGTAGATAGATAACCTAATTGTTGTGCAGTGGTTAAGATGTAGGTAGGGTACTGAAACATGGCTCTGCCACCTTCTTGGGCAAACCTGTTCTCACAGCTGTAAAATAGTACCCACCTCAAAGGGTTGTTCCCAGGACACATGAGAAAAGACACATAAGCTCTTAGAAGATTGCCTGGCATGTAGTCAGTACTCAGTAAATGTGGTTGTGTGTATTTGTTTTTCTAATATCTTTGGTATCAGCCTTGATATATGATGTCTTTTTTACAAAGAGATAACCTTTTAGCAATAGAGCTATAAAAATGAATTATTTTCACCCTAATGACTTGTGTTCCTACTAATGGCTGAGATTTGAGCCAGCCTGGTAGAGATTTAGTTGATGAAGAGGCTGGAGGCTTGAAAAGATGTGGCGCTGGAAATGAGAACAGGGTTGGTGTGAACGGCCTGCATTTGAATTGTGCTTCTGCACAATTGCACCATCTTTTGTCCCTCCGTGTCTATGTTGTTGTCTGTAGATGAAAAAATTAAATATCTACCATATAGGATTGTTGTGAGAGTGAAATTAGATTGTATCAATAAAGCACCCGCCACGTTGTTGTTGTTAACTGCTGTGGAGTCCGTTCCGACTCATAGAAATCCTGTACGGGGTTTCCGAGACTTTAAATCTTCATGGGAGCAGAAAACCTCATCTTTCTCCTATGGAAAGCATCCAGTAGGCTGGAACAGGAGACCTTGTGGTTTGCAGTCCAGTGCTTATTGTATGTAGCCTAGTTCTACTTCTGGTAGAGCCACCACACTTCCCACCTGTTATATAGGGACTCCTGGTTTGGCATTGTAGGATCAGCACTGGACTGCAAACCACAAGGCCGGCAGTTCAAACCCATCATGTGCTCCTCAGAAACTCTACACAGGGTCTCTATGAGTCGGAACCGACTCAACAGCATTTAACAACAACCAATATGTAGAAAGAAACCCTGGTGGTGTAGTGGCTGCTAGCCAGTGAAGGTTAGCAGTTTGAACCCACCAGTTGCTCCATGAGAAAAAATACTTGGCAATGTGGCACTCTAGGCTAATCACAAGGTCGGCAGCTCAGTCTCACTCCAAATGGCTGGTTCCTTGGAAAGCCTACTCAGGGTTGCTGTGAGTGAGAACTGACTGAACAGCACTTCACAACCACAACATCTGCTGTCAGGATTACAGCCTAGGTAACCCTATGGCGCAGTTCTACACTGTCCTGCAGGGTCACTGTGAGTTGGAGTCAAGTTGATGCGTACAACATCGACAGTATGTGGTCTGCTTCTGACTGAAGGCCTTGAAAACCCGGTGGAGCACAGTTCTTTCTGTCACACATGGGGTCACCATGAATTAGGGTCAACTCAATAGCAACTCACAACAACAGCAGAGCATTTGTTATTTCTTGTCTGAGTTCTTTCTCTTATGGAAAACGTAAACTTAAATGCAGACATTATCATTTATTTCAGTGATGGAATTGAAATTTCAACTTTCAGCATCAAAGGCAATCAGCATTAACTGGTAACACAGGAGGCATTGTTAGGCCAATGTGGTACTGATCTCTTAGTAGTGTACTGGTTATGAATTGGGCTGCTAACCTCAAGGTCTGCAATTCAAAACTACCAGCCATTCCGAGGGAGAAAGATGAGGCTTTCTGCTCCATAAAGATTTACAACTTTGGAACCCTTTTGCAGCATTGCTGTGAGTCAGAAGTGACTCTACAACACACCACCACTACCACCATGACTTTACTGTAACAGACCATGATATACTTAATCAACATCCCAGTGGTCTCCAGAATGAGTAAATAGTAAATGTTGTTGTTAAGTGCCGTGGAGTCGGTTCTAACCCATAGTGACCCTGTACAGAGTTTCCGAGGGTGTAAATCTTTATGGGAGTAGAAAGCCTCATCTTTCTCCCGCGGAGCAGCTGGTAGTTTCGAACTGCTGACCTTAAAGGTTCACAGCCCGATTCATAACTACTACGCTACCAGAGCTCCTTAAATAGTAAATAGTCTTAAGTAAAAACCCAGGGTTTTTCTAAAGAAAACTCAGCTCCCAACAGAATATTGCAGATTCAATGAATTAAATAGCACTGCTTCTTTGTTGTTGTTGTTAAGGATCTTTGATTGTGTCCCAACTCATAGCAGCCCTGTATAGAGTTTCCAAGGAGCGCCTGGTAAGTTTGACCTGCTGACCTCGTGGTTCAAACGGACCTTACGGTCTAACGCTCTACCCTGCAGCACTAGCAGATGCTATGGTATGTTCAGTATATTACCTAATTAAATCCTCTCAACACTCTAAGAAGTTGCGATTCTTAGCTCTTATTTCTCTGACTGATGCCAAATAGCAGTTTGTGTTGGCTGTAGCTAGGGTCTGACTGGCCATATTGTTTGTTTTAAATCTTATGTTACCACTAACAGTTATCCCACCTCTTACCTGTGGTTCCTGTTTCCATTCCCCCTACATTCTCATCCCTTCTCAACTTTGTCCATAGGTAAATGTTGCCCTTTTGGTCTTGAATAACTGACCATATAGTGAGCATACCTTACAAGTGCTGTCCCCATTATATGCTTACCTACTGCTTGGCTGAATATTGGGCCACAAGGGTGAGTTCTATTCCAGACCTGAAGGGTGGCCAAGAGCCATAGTCTAGGGTTCATCCAGTCTTTTTCTAATCCGCAAGCCTTATCTTTTTTTCTAATATAATTCTGAGTTTTGTTCCACATTTTCTGCCGCTCTCTCAGGAACCTTCTACTGTGATCCCTTTCAGAGCAGTTGGTGGTGGTAGCCGGACACCGTCTAGTTCTTCCTTGATCACTACTCTCCATGTCAGTCCTGCATATGTTGGAGTAGAACTGTGCTCCATAGGGTGGATCCACCAGATGAGTTTTCAGCAGATTACCAGGCACATCTGAGTGGACTTTAACTGCCAAACTGTCAGTTAGCTTGTTGTTAAGTGCCGTCGAGTTGGTTCTGACTCATAGCGACCCTGTATAGGGTTTTCAAGGAGCTACTGGTGAGCTTGAACCGCTGACCTTGTGGTTCAAACTGACTTTGCAGTCCAGTGCATTAACCCACAGTGCCATACCCAGGCTCCTTTCAGTTAGCAATTGAGCATATTAACCATTTGTACCACTCAGTGACTCCTTTTCTTGCCTTTTCTTTTTAAAAATCTAATCATTTTTATTTCCAACATCATATAATGAGACGTTGTTGGAAATAACGTAGCTGGTGAGACAGTCTTAGAAGTCGAGCGAGTCACGTCTTGCCCACTCTATTTGTCCCCACACCCCTTATGTCAGAAAGGGACTTGTTCTGATTTGTTCTTACCTTCTCCAGCAGGGCCCGTTGATCAGCCACTTGCCAAGGCGTTCTGCCCGTCGGCCTGCATTGTGGAGTATGGGAAAGCCCTGGACATCAGCTACCTGCAGTACCTTTGGGAGGCCCACACCAACATTCTCCGCTGCATGAGGGACTGCCGTGTCTGGTCTGCCGTCTATGATGGAGAGTCCCCCGACACTGAGACTTTCCTCCAGAGCCTTTCTGAGGAAGGCGGTAGGAGCTCAGACTACCCTGTGTTGGGACTCCAGCACCCATTCCCCAGTAAGCCGGGGCCTCAGCTGGCTCCGAAAAAGGAGAAGAGCCAGACGGAGCTGGAGTGGGACGATAGCTACGACACGGGCATCTCCTCTGGGGCTGATGTGAACTCCCCCGGGCCCTACGAGACTCTCGAGAACTCAGGCCCCCCTGTGCCCATTGATCCTCCCAAACACATCCAGGAGATGAAGAAGAATGCTCTCTTGCTCTTCAAAGGGGCCTACATTGAAGAGTCAGACTTCCAGGATGATGTGATGGTATACAGGTTGTGCGCTGAGAAGGACTGTGAGGACACGAGGAACTGCCAGGAGGAAACTACAGGGGCACCAGCCAGAGCCCAGACGGAGGACCTACCCACCCCCGTGAACAACAGCCCCCTTCCCAGCCCCCAGCCAGAAACAGATGCAGGGCAACTCAATCCGGACAACTTGGATTTGCTGCCAACTGTGTCCAAGGATCCAACACAAGAGAATGAGCCTGAGGTAGCAGCCCCAGAATCAAACTCGCTCACATCCCCTGTCTCTGAGCCAGAGCACAGCTCAAGACTGACAGTTACTGACACAGAGAGAGAAGATTTCATGGCCCAGTATGACCAGATCATTAAAGAACTGGATTCTGGCACGGAGGGCTTGATAGAAGAGAATTTCCCAGCCCCTGACCCTTCGCTTTTCACAACGGAGGAAGAGAGGAAGGAAGAAGAGAGCCAAGAAGAAAAGGAAGAGGGAGAGGAGGCGGGGAAGAAGGAGCTAGAAGAGGAAGAGGACGACTTTGACTCTTTCATGGCAGAGGCTCCTGCTGATACCGTGCCTTCCCCATTCGGGCCCAGAGATGACACTGCCGGTCATCCCCCAGGGAGGACTCAGTGCGCCCCTTTCACAGGTGACGGTCTTAACTTGCCTTGTGGTTTCTGCCCTTGAAAGTGTGTATGTGCACTGGAACAGGGAAGTAAAGTGCATGGAGGTAAGGCGTACTGTCAGCTCACGCCAGGAAAAACATTTTTGTAAAGAGCAAAAAGAAGTGGTTTAATGTTAGTTTCATTTTACTTTGTCTTATTTGCTCAGCAAAATTAAGGGCTAAGCTTTACTATTTAGTAACTTCCCTTGATCTGCCTGTGATTAATCGGGCTGATTAAGCTATAGAAATCCAGTCTCAGTATTTCATAGTCTCATTTCCTTTAGTCTGATTTATTTTTCTCCCTAGCACTTACTTTTAATGTGCACTTAAGGAAAAAAAAATTATGTCATTCTCCCCAACTGGAACATAGGCTCCATGAAGGTGGAGATGTTGGTTTGTTCTCTGCTTTGTCCCCAGCACCTGAACAGTGCCCAGAGCACATAGTGGGAGCTCAGTAAATACTCGTTGTATGAATATAGCTGTGTGCTGGAGAGCTCGTTTCAGAGAATCACAAAATCGGTATTCAGTTATAGAGTAGACCCACATTCAACCCATCTCTCTACTGAAGCATGGGTGTACTCTAGTACTACATCCCAACTCCGGGTGGACACCATGGATGAGGAGATGGGACAAGGATTGGCTAGCAGATAAGTGGGCTGGGATAAAGAACTTGTGATAGAAAACACTACTGAGTATTAACTGGTAACATGTGAACCTGCAAATCTTGGCAAAGAGGGTTCACTGCAATCGGGGAAGGTGGGGTGGGACCCCTGAAATTCAAGTTCAAGTCACAAGGAGAGGTCCTGGAAGAAGCTAATGACAGGGCTCCAGCATGCCTTTGGCCTCTCTGACCCTCCCTGCTCCTGTGAGGATCTAATAGGAGACTGTGGTGGTCATGTAGTTTTCATGGGAGTGTGAAGGCACCCCGCTCCCACCATCTGGGATTGCCCAGAGTAGAGTAACTCCCCCCAATATTTATGCATCTATTTACAAAAGCCAACACGTGGCGCTGTGGGCTAATGCATCAGACTGCAAAGTTGTTTGAACTGCAAGGTTGGTGGTTCAAGCTCACCAACTGCTCATTGGAAACCCTGTATAGGGTCGCGATGGGTCAGAATCGACTCGATGGCACTTAACAACAACACATTTATTTAGAGTCTTGGTGTGGCACTACAGGTTAACACGCTGGACTGCAAGGTCGGTTTGAGGAGCCCTGCTCTGTGTGAGTCGGGATGGACAGCACTTCACAACAACAACACATGTTTACTTAAACATGAAGAAACTGTTTAATTCCACAATTAAAGGACTTGAGGTTCTAGTTGAGATTACATTTCAGTATGAATGGATTTTAATTAACATTCAGTCACTGAATGGTAAGTAAAAGGATTACGGTAATCTTGCCTTCCCCACTGGATGAAACAAGAGGGTTAGAGGTGTATGTGTTGGGGGGTAGGTGTGGGGAACTTTGACTGACAGAAGTTGGGCAAGCACACATTCAGAGCAGGTGTAACCTAGCACCACTGCCGGCTCTCATCAAGCTGGTGCTGCTCATGGTGTGTGTGTGTGTGTGTGTGTGTGTGTGTGTGTTTTGGGGCTCTCTTCTGAGGAGCCTCTGGGTGGTCTTCCACTGCCAACATTTCAGTTAGTATCTGAGTTATGGTAACCATTCTCACCACCTGGGGACTCCAGGAGTAACCTAGAAACTTGAGGTTTTGCTGAAGGCCTACCCAGTTTACTCTCACTCAGCAGGAAACGCTAAGCTTTGTCCTGTGGACTGCCCACGGCTAATGAAGGCTCCTATTCAGAATGCCAGCTTTCTTATAAAGAAGCTTCATCCCTGAGAAATATGTAAATTGAGGAAACAAAGCATACCTTAGGGCAAATAGAAAGCTAAGACAGCCTTATTAAACGCCAGTATTTTGCAGGTGCAATGCCTGAGAACTGACAAACATGATTCTTTGATACATACACATACTTTTACATAAGACCTTACCTTTTTCCTCCTCTGAAATATACACACAGCTTCAGGAAACATCTTTTTTCTTTCCATGTGCATGAGCTCTGTAGTTTCTACACTTCTGAGTATTTCTTCAGCAATTGGCTTAACCATCTTCTCTTCAGAAAATGGATGGGTCTGCGTCCCAAGAAAATCAAAGCATTCCAAATTTATCATGCATTCCCCAATCTTTTATTGATAACCTGGTATTTGGCAGGCATGTGATGCTGTAAGATAAGTACTGTTGTGGTAATGGCAAAGTCGGCAGTTCAAGTCCACCAGCTGCTCCTTAGAAACCCTATACAGGATGGCTTTGGGGACCTTCATTTACTGTTGTTGTTGTCAGGTGCCATCGAGTCGGAACCGACTCATAGCGACCCCATGCACAGCAGAACGAAACAATGTTCGATCCTGGGCCAACCTCACTACC
>NW_006408673.1:7739748-7773474 GCF_000296735.1 Chrysochloris asiatica
CACTTTGGACTTCCTCTCTGAGTATCATTGGCTCTTGTTCATATGGTATCTCTTGAAATGGTTGAACATTAACCATTTCCTTTTGGTACAAAATGTTTCCTTCATTTACTAATGGGGCATAATTCAAAACTAGGGGAAACAGCTTCAAACATGCATCAATAATTGGAACATGGAATGTACAAAGTATGAATCTAGGAATATTGGACATTATCAAAAATGAAACAGAACACATAAAGGTCAATATCATTGGCATTATTGAGCTGAAATGAATTGGTATTGGCCATTCTGACTTAGACAAATAATTTCCTTAACTATGCTGGGAACGTGAATTGAAGCATTCATTGTTAAGATGAACATTTCAAGATCTATCTTGAAGTACAGATAGTTGTGATGGGATAATACATGTACACCTACAAGGTAGTGGTGATGTAGAATAAGCACTGGACTGCTAATTGAAAGGTCTGTGGTTCAAACCCACCAGCCTCTCCTCAGAAACTCTATACAAGGTTAGCATAAGTTGAAACCCACTCTATGGCACTTAAAAACAACACAAGGGAGACCCGTAAATATCAATATTATTAAAATTTATGTGCCAACCACTAAAGCCACTGATGATGAAATTGAAGAATTCTGCGGGTTAATGCGCTGGACTGCAAGATCAGCTTGAACTGCAAGTTCGTTGGTTTAAGCTTATCATCTGCTCCTCAAAAACTGTATTAAGGGTTGCTGTGAGTCAGAACTGACTCGACGGCGCTTAACAACATCAACAATCAACTTCTTCAGTCTAAAATTGATCAAACAGTGCAATCAAGATGTATTGATAATTACTGATGATTGGAATGTGAAGGCTGGAAGCAAAGAGAAAGGATCAGTAGTTGAAAATATGGCCTTGGTGATACAAATCATGCTGGAGACTGCATGATAGATAATTTTGCAAGACCGATGACTTGTTCATTGCAAATATCTTTTTTAAACAGCATAAAAGATGAGTATACACATGGACCTCATTAGATGTAATTACCAGAAACCAAATTGATTTCATCTGTGAAGAAAGACGTGGAAGCGCTCCACATCATCAACCAAAACAAGGCCAGGGACTACTGTAGAACAGCCCATCAAATGCTCATATACAAGTTCTGGCTAAAGCTGAAGAAAATTTAAACAAGTCCACAAGAACCAAAATATGACCTTGAAAATATTCTACATGAATTTAGAGACCATCTCAAGAACAGATTTGATACATTAGACACTAATGACCAAAGACCAGAAGAGTTGTGGGATGAGCATCATACAGGAAGAAAGCAAAAGATTATTTAAAAAAAAACCCACAAAAACCAGGTAAGAAAGAAAGTACCAAAATGGGTGTCAAAACACTCTGAAATTTGCTCTCCAGTGTAGAAATGCTAAAACAAATGGAAGATAGTAAGAAGTCAAAGAGCTGAACAAGAAATTTCAAAGGGCAACTTTGAGAAGAAGACAAAGTCAAGTATTATAATGAAATGTAATAGACTTGGAGTTAGAAAACCAAGAGGGAAAAACACACTCAACATTTTTCTCAAGCTGAAAGAACTAAAGAAAAGAATCCTGTACTTGAAATATTGAAGGAAACCCTATCAGGATCCCTGTATGAGTCAGAATCGACTCAATGTCACTTAACAACAACAACAAATGGGCAAAATATTGATTGATGCAGGAAGTATGAGAAGAATATGGAAGGTATACATAGAGTCACTATACCAAAAATAAATGATTAAAGTTCAACCATTTCAAGAGGTAGCATATGATCAAAAACCATTGGTATTGAAGGAGGAAATCCAAGCTACACTGCATGCACTGGCGAAAAACAAAACTCTAGGAATTAATGGAATGCAAATTGAAATCTTTCAACAAAGTGACGTAGCACTGGAGGTACTCACTCATACATGCCAAGAAATCTGAAAGACAGCTAGCTACCCAGCCAACCGATTAGAAGAAATCCATATGTGTACCCAAGCAATGTGACCCAATGGAATGTGGAAATCAAACAACATCATTAATATCACTTACAAGTAAAATTTTCTGAAGATAATTCAAAAACAGCTGCAACAGTACATCAGCAAAGAACTGGCAGAAATTCAAGATGATTCAGAAGAAAACATGAAACGAGGGATATCTTTGTTGATGTCAGCTGGATCATGACTTGAAAGCAGAGAATTCAGAAGGATGTTAATTTGTGCTTTATTAACTATGCAAAGTCTTTTGACCCTGTGGATCATGACAAGTTATGGATAACATTGGTAAGAATGGGTATTCTAGAACACTTAATTGTGACCATTAGGAACCTAATACATAGACCAAGAGGCAGTCATTGGAATATAACAAGGGGATACTGAACGGTATAAAATCAGGAAAGGTGTGCGCCAGTGTTGCTCAGTCTGTTTGCTGAGCAAATAATTTGAGAAGCTAGATTATACGAAGAAGAAGGTGGTATCAGGATTGGAGGAAGACTCATTCGCAACCAGCTGTAACATGCAACTGGAGTCCTGTTGTGGCACTGCAGGTTAATGCACTGGGCTGCAGAGTTGGTTTGAAGCACAAGTTTGGCGGTTCAAGCTCACCATTTGCTCCTTGGAAACCCTATACAGGTTGGAAATAACTCAGTGGCACTCAACAACAGCAACAACATAACATACAGCCTTGCTTGCTGGAAGCAGAGAAGACTTAAAACACTTATTGATGAAGTTTGGAGAACACAGCTTTCAATATGGATTGCGTCTCAATGTAAAGAAAACAAAAATCCTCACCACTGCACCAGTAAGTAACATGATAGATGGAGAAAAGATTGAAAAAAAGACTTCATTTTGCTCAGATTAAGCATGGAAGCAGTAGTCGAGAAATCAAATTATCAGGCAAATCTGCGTGCACAAGCCTGCTTTAAAGTGTTCAGTAGAAAAAAAATCACGTTTAGGTCTAAAGTTCACCTAACCCGAGCCATGGTATTTTCAGTAGCCTCATATGCATGTGAAAGTTGGACAATGATTAAAAAAGACCTTAGAAGAATTGCTACATTTGCATTATGGTGTTGGAGAATATCAGAAGTACCATGGACTGCCAGAAGAACAAACAAGTCTGTCACATTAGAAGTACATCCAGAATGCTCCTTAGAAACCAGGATGGCGAGACTTCATTTGTCATGCTTTGGACATGTTATCAGAGGGACCAGTCCCTGGAGAAGGACATCATGCTTGTTAAAGTGGAGGGTCAGTAAAAAAGAGGAAGAACCCCCCCCCCCACGGATTGGCACAGTGGCAACAGCAATGGACTCAAGAGTAGCACAGTTGTGAGGATGGCCCAGGACCGGGCACTGTTGTATTCTGTTGTGCATGGGCAGGGGGTGGTGGCGGGGGGGCTATGAGTCAGAGCTAACTGGACATCACTTAACAGTAACAACAACTAGGACACTGGAGTCTTGGAGTGATGTTGTTAAGATAAGCATTAGATTGTTATCCTCAAGGTTGACAGTTGAAGCCCACCAGCCACTCCATGGAAACCCTATACAGGGTTGCTATGAGTCGGAACCAACTGGAAGGCACTTAACAAGGACGAAATAATGAAGAAACTCATAGAGTTTCAGAGGAGACATCAACAAAGGAACTGGACTCTCTTTAGAAGAGCTGTTCTATGCCAAGTCCTATGGGAACCCAGTGGTGGGGCTGGGAAGGTTTCACAGTGCTGAGGCATGAACAGTTCATAGAAATTCCCAGGACAAGGGAATGAGAATGGTAGTCTAGACAGAAGAATCAGCAAGAGGGCAGGCAAAGGAGCCTGACTGCACATGGGGTATCTTGGGAAGAGAGTATCTAGAGAGGAGTCCTTGGGTGGTACATACAAATGGTTGACATGCACAGATGCTCACCCAAAGGTTGGAGGTTTGAGTCTACCCCGAGGCACCTCTTAAGAAAGGGATGGGGATCGACTTTTGAAAAATCATCCACTGCAAACCCTATCATAGCTCTCCCCCAACACACGAGGCGACCAGGAGTCAGAATCAACTGGGTAGTAACTGGCATTTCTGTTTTGGTTTTTAATGTCTAGAGCATGGATCATGTGGGCAAAGAGCCCAGAAAACACAGCTGATTCTAACTTTTAAGGGGCCTCTTGGCCAAGCTGAGAAATGGGGGACCTCGTGTCCTCGGCAGTGAGGTGTTAAAGTTGGGGAGGGGAGTGATGTGACTGGGTCTGTATTTGAGAGCATTCTCCTTGGTGCCAGGGAGATCAAGTCAGAGATTCTTGTCAAAATTCACAGTGCCCCCGTGATTTGATCTAGTAATGCTGTTTCTAAGAACATCTTCACAGCTATTTTCACACTTTTGTGCCAGGATGTATATACAAGGATGTCCTTTGCGACACTGTTTATAATAGAAAAAGACCAGAAACAACCCAAATACCCAATGGTAGGCTAGTTTACTTTAGCAATACCCACAGCAATTGACTATCTTGTGGATCTGAGAAGAATGAGGCAGCTGTGTATGTACTGATATGGGGCAGCTGCCAGTATAAATTGTAAAGTGTGCAAGGTGTAGATCAGTGTGTCAAGAAATTTTTCATGTATTTTAAAAAACACACACACACACACATTCTTTGAGAGGCAGAGAATGTGCTGCTTTGGTGTCTGTGCCCTGGAGATTAAGTGTTTGGATTAAAATCCTGACTCCCTCATTTACTGCTGTATTCACTTAGCATTCTACCTTATCCTTAAATGGGGATAAATAATAAACATTTCTTGTTAGTAAGTTGATTTATAAAAAGATTACTGTTTTTCACATACTAAGTACTCAATATTTCCGAAAGAATCTGTTGCCTCCAGGGAGGAAGTTTGTGTTTTAATCTTTTTAATGTGTGGAAAAAAAAGATTTTTTAATCTCAGTTAAAATACAGACTCCAGACAAGAAATGATGAGACTCTGGCCCAAGGCAGGAGAAGGGGACACGAAGGTCCACATTCAGAGGTGTTTCCAAGGTAGACCTGAGGCCCCAAATAGATAGAGGTTCCATCTGGAACTAGGAGAAGGAGGCAGGTTGGCTGAGGCAGAGGTGGGGTACATCAGGGGAGAGATGCGAATGTCAAGAGGGGGTGGTAGAGATAATCACAGGCATTGTGAAAATTTCAATATATTCTGAAAGGAGAGTTTATCTTAGAAAAGAGGAAAAGACACCCCTCCCATTCGTACCTGTGGCATTCCAAATTGTAACTGAGGTTTCTTACTTTCAGCAGCTTGCCAGTTTCCCCTAGCAATTGCTTTATGCTAAACAGGTTTTTTTGTTTTCTGTTTTTTATAAGTGCTAGAATAAGAGAGGAATTTGAAAGGGTTTCTATTACACATATGTGCTTTTATTACATATGCCTAGGAAGTTGTAATTAAAGTCATTAATGGTTTTATAATGATAGTCAGCAGACCTCTACCTATTATTGTCATTCTGGTGAGAAAATGTGATAACAATCCTACTTGCCACAGGGCACAGGCTTTGGGCCTTTTTCCTTCTTTGTAGAGGTGATGGACTGTAAATGGTGACTTGGTATGTGGGTGCGGTCACTTACAGTCTAGAACTGTGGAAGGACAGTTGAGGGATCACATTTGGAACATACCTTTTAAAGAGTCCTGGTGTGGCACTATGGGTTAGTGCGCTGGACTGAAAAGCTGATTTGAACTGCAAGGTCGGCAGTTCAAGCTCACCAGCTGCTCCTCGGAAACCCTATACAAGGTCACTATGGGTCAGAACCGACTTGATGGCACGTAACAACAACAAGTAACCTGCCTAAATATGTCTTAATTCAAGGACCTTGCTCCTTCTGAGAGAAATAGATGCAGAACTAGGGATTGCTTTGGGTGAAATGAGATGGGTAGAGTAGGGTGGGAGAAGCTTGAGTCCAGGATTGAGGATGAGGAGGATCTCCCTATAGATCAGGGGTGGGAAACATCAGTCCCGAGGGCAGTGTAAGGCCCAAGTAATCATTTGTTCTGATCCTGCCAAGGCAACCTGTTGCCATCATGTGAGGTAAGTTAATTAAGTGGCCAAATATAGCAGGCTAATTTTTAAGTTTGATACTATTGGGTGGCCTGTGAATGATGTTATAAATTTCAACAGAACAAAGGCTCCCCACCCCTGCTATAGATCTACCTGGAAGGCTAGATTGTGTTGTGATGTCTCTAGAAGAGTTCCCAGTGGTGTATCTGCAGTGCTTGATGGCAAAATCGTGAGTTGCTTTCAAACCAGGCTTGTAGTCTGGAATTTGTGAGTGTGCTTGGCCAACTCTCCCAGTTTTGTAGTTTTCCAAGGGCTCTCTAGTTGAAGAATTTATTGACCTCCTGTGTCCCGGAGAGTGAAGGAAGAGCTCTGCCACCAACCCAAGACTGGGGAAGTTGGGCTAAACCAGTGAAGACTCTACAAGGAGGGGATGCTGTCTTTCCTGTGTTTTGAATGTGGTGCTCTAGGATAATACACTGGACTGCAAGGTCGGTCCACCAGCAGCTCCTTGGAAACCCTATATACAGGGTCATTATGGGTCAGAACTTACTTGATGGCACTTACCAACAACAGCAAGATACAGCCTGTATTTCTCCTAGAGATGGAAACATTTTGCCAATACTGTGTTACTTGCCTATGTTAGTAAAGAAAAGGTCTAGGTTTGATGTTTACATTTCTTACAAATAGCTTCTGTTTTCTTGACAAAGGTTTTATTTTCTTATACTTACCAGACTTCTGGGAAAAGCTTCTTGTAATGAAGTGCGCTTTTGTTAAATTCAAATTAATGTTGATGTGGGGTCTTTATAAAGCACATTTATTCATCAAGGGTTGTGAGCTCATGGTTTAGTGGCATCATCAATAGCTCCGCTGGGTGAAATACAAAATTCTCATTGATTTTGCTTTAATGGGAAGAGCACTTTCATGGTGAAAATCTAAAACATCTATATGTAATGTTTTTAACACTAGATTGGTTTCTTGATTTTCCCTGCCTTCAGTGAACTCAATCATAAGCATCCTAATTTCCTATCAACCCACAGTAGAAACTTTTTGCCTTTTTTTTAAAGTGTTTTATTGTGAATTATATGATAGTTTACATGGGAGAACATTAGTTTTACTTTCATTCTGTCGTACATTGTATCATTGCCATGGTTACAATCTCTTCCCATGCATCATCAACCAACCAAAGGGTATACCCTGCAAGCCTGCCCCCTACACTATCCCCGCCCTCCAGTCTTCAGCACACAGTCACTCTCCCTCTCTGGATCTAAAGTCCCCAGCTGCTCCATCGCTCCACGTCATTGTCTCTGCCTCCATCTCAGGCATCACTGCTTCTCTGGGTAGGTTCCTGCTCTCAGCTCTTCTCTGTTGATGGTCCTAGGGACCTCTGCTCCTAGACTGGAAAGTTATTCCCTCCCTTGCTTGCTATAAAACGTCTACCTTTACATTTCCAATCTTCACAATCAGTCCTGATAACAATTATTCACTATTGTATCACAGAGACCCGCCTAGGCAGATTGGATAGTACTCACTGGAGATTCTGCCTTCCTTGAGGCCCCCTGGCTCTAGGTTCCCTCTTGAAAGATTGTAAGCCAGTCACTTCTTGCCTTTGTAGCCCCTCCCCTCCCCATTTTGGGTAGCCAATGTCCAAGTTGCCCATCCCTGTCTACTCTGTGTGTGGAGGGGGTGGGAATGATTCTTGTTGTAAGAATTTGTTCCCTCATTTGAGCTACTGCTTCCATAGGTGTACTTTTTGCCTTTCTTAAAAAAAAAAATTTTAATGAACTTCATTTGTAGCCATGTAGATTTTGCCTTTTTTATGGAACTTAGAATTCCCAAAATTGAGTTCTTTCATTCTAATCTTAAAGCATGGAGTCCTGGTGCAGTGCTGTGGGTTAATGCTCTGGACTGCAAAGTTGGTTTTAACAGCAAGGTTGGCAGTTCAAGCTCACCAGCTGTTCCTCAGAAACCCTATGTAGGGTTGCTATGGGTTGGAACCGACTCGTTGGCACTCAACAACAAATCTTAGAGTTGGGTTACTGAGTTATCCGGGGCTGCTTACCTTTCTCCATTCTTTCACACTGCGATACTTGACAAAGCAGAATGTTTTTCAGAGAGCTTGCTTGGGACTATTTCTGTTCACAGTGTTGCTGACTGGTAAATTTAGTGTGTATATGTTTGGTGATTCTTACAACACAAAGATGTTTTTATTACTAAAAATGTTTTGACAGCCTCTAATGTATTAATGTGCTGGACTACAAAGTCAGTTTGAATCGTAGCGTCGGCAGTTCAAGCTCAGCAGTCGCTTATCAGAAAACCCTATACAGGGTCTCTATGAGTCAGAACTGACTTGACAGCACTTAACAACAACAATGTTTGTATGGAGTCCTGGTGTAGCACTGTAGAATAAGCACTGAACTTCTAACCACAAGGTTGGCAGTTCAAACCCACCAGCCACTCCTCAGAACCCCCAGAGAGGGTCACAGTGAGTTGGAACCACTTAACAACAACAACCCTGAGTCAGGGAGTCCTGGTGTGTCACTGTAGGATAAGCACTGGACTGTTAACCAAGTGCTAAGCAAGTTCAGCAATTCAAACTCACCAGCCACTCCTTAGAAACTGTATACAGAGTCACTATGAGTCCAAACCCACTTGATGGCACTTAACAACAACAAACAACAATATTTGTATAGGCTCCCTGGTGGTGCAGTGGTTAAGCACTCAATTGCTGACCGAAAGATTAGCAGTTCAAACCCACCACCTGTGTCACAGGAGCAAGATATGACAGTCTGCTTCCATAAAGATTGTTATTGTTGAGTGCTGTCGAGTCACTTCTGAATCCTAGCAACACCTGCATAGGGTTTCTGAGGAATGGCTGGTGAGTTGGTGGTCCAGTGCTTATCCTATAGCACCACACCAGGGTGCCTTTCATAAGTATTCCAGCCTTGGAAATCCTACGGGTCAGTTCTACTCTGTTGTAGAGGTTCACTATGAGTCATAATCGACTCAACAGCAGTGGACGTTGGTCAGTGTGGAAGCCCTATAGCACACAGAACCAGGAGATGATACGTGTCCTCTTTTTGAGCTTCTAGATAAACAGGAACAGTGTGGAAAAGTCTATTTTAAATTTTTAAGCATTATTTGCAGTCTGATTTTGCTTTTTTTTCCAGGTTTGATAATTTGCGGAGAATTAAAGCAGTTCACAGAATCAAAGTACTAGCTCCCCCATTCAGCCTTTTTGCTTTCTTTATGTGGGGGTGGTTTGTCTTGGTTTGGGTTTTAAAGCGGGAAGAGCCCTGACTATATTTGAGCACTTGGTTCTGTACCTCATGGCCAAGGCCTGCAGGAGTTTGGAGGCTGTGGCTCCGGTGGCTCTTGGTTGTTGAGGAAAGATGTGCCCTACCCTGAAGCCTTGTATCTCTCTGCAGGCCCCTTCATCAGCGTGGTCCTATCAAAGCTGGAGAACATGCTGGAGAACTCTTTGCATGTTAATTTGCTGCTTATTGGGATCATCACTCAGCTAGCCAGCTACCCTCAACCGCTGCTGCGTTCTTTTCTGCTCAACACCAACATGGTCTTCCAGCCAAGTGTGCGCTCTCTGTATCAGGTAGGCCAGCAGCGTCCGCAGCCAGCCTGTGGACTGTTTACTGACTCCTTTCTCCCTCCTCTGTGGTATTTTGTTGTTATTCTTTATAAACCCCTCTATTGTGATGATTAAGGAACTCTGGTAGCGTAGTGGTTACGATTTGGGTGTGAACTGCAAGGTCAGCAGTTGTAAACTACCAGCTGTTCCACGGGAGAAAGATGAGGCGTTCTGATCCCATAAAGATTTACAGCCTCAGAAACCCTGTACAGGGTCACTATGAGTCGGAACCGACTCCACGGCACACAGCCACCATTGTGATGATTTCCTTTTCTTCCCTGTCCTATGAAGCTGGTTGTGTAGCTTCTTCTCAACAAACTGCAAAGCTTAATTTAGTTTGATGTTTCGAGGGTGCCCTACCAGGAACACCACCTAGGCAGTTAAAAATGAGCAAATGCCTAATATGGTAACTAACAGTCCCCGCCCCCAACCCCTGATTCATGAGGAGCACACCTGAAAGATTTATTGATAACTGGGGATGGGATTGTTGCTGTGAAGCATTATCGTCATTAATGTTGCTTTTGACAGGTCCTTGCATCTGTGAAAAACAAAATCGAACAGTTTGCTTCTGTGGAGAGAGATTTCCCAGGGCTCCTCATGCAGGCCCAGCAGTACCTGCTCTTCCGAGTGGACATGTGCGATCCGGCCCCTGAGTCACTAACCAAAGGTATACCTAAGTCTTCCTTCACATCTCTCCTGAAACAGCCCTCCTCTATTGCCCTAGCCTCCTAGTTTGGTTCATGGGCTCTGGAAGCATTTAAAGATATTGTTATGCTCGTAGGCCCAATAGGATGGGGCCTATTATTAATGTTCTTAAATCTAAGGAAAGCTTTGGAGAATCTGCCCACACCTGATATGTTTGTTCCCATTGCTGAAGGATGTAGAAGGCATTTATTTTTCTTAGAATGGCTCAAGGAAGGGACTGATGTGTGGGTTATTATCAGGCTAGCAGTAAATAACTCAGATAGAAAGCAGCATTATGTGTACACTCAAGCCATCTCCTGGCCAGTCTGACCCTGAGGAGGACATCCGTTCTCTTTATTAGTTTTTTGGGCCCAAACTAAATGCACTTTTTGGCTCTAGGAGGTAAAAACTTTCTTGGTTGGACTGGAGGAAGTGAAGTGAATCAGCCTGAAGTCCCTGAGAGTGAGGGGTGGTGAGATGGGGCTCTGACACAGCAGGTGGGAGGGTGGGGTTGTGCTGAGGTAGAGTTCAGGGGGCCAGTGGTTCTGCCTCAGTAAAGCTCAGGTCGAATGGATTTTATGACTAACCAGTTGTCTTCTGAGCTGTGACTTAGGCCTTGGTGAAAACAAATGACAGAATGTCCCATATTGTTCTGGCTCTTAATGATCCCCACACACAAGTGAGGCATCGCTCAGCAGCTGAGTTATAAGCTGGAGCTTTCTGTCTGGCTCAAGGCACATACTCAGAATCAAGTTGGCTATAGACCTGTGACTCCAGGCAGGTTCCAAAACTTTCAAAGAAGCTAAAAAGAACCCAGAGTTCTGAAGGCTTGGCCCTGCCTCCATTTGGAGTCCTGGTGTGGCATGGTAGGTTAAGCACTGCAAGGATAAGCACTCACCACTTGCTCCTCAGAAACCCTACACAGGGTTGTTAGGAGGAGGAACCGTCTCGATGGCACTCAACAACAGCAACATCCACTCTGGAACTCTGAATGTGATGCACCCTTGGGACACTGCAGTTAGCCTTGTGCTAATGGTAAAACTAGGGGGATTGGGCTTTGTTAGAACCATTTCATGGAGAAAACGAATGCCTCAATTCTTGGTAGGAAGGTAAACTCTGCCTGTCCTTTTCTGACCCATGTGCACAGTCAGCTTTTGTGTATAACATACCATGCTAACTCAGCAGCTTAAAACAAAGCCACTGATTATTGCTCCTGAGTCCTTGAGCTTAGCTGGGTGGCTCTGCTGATCTAGGCCAAGCTCAGCTCATCTTGGTGAGACTCCCTCTTGTGCCTGCTGTCAGCAGGTGACAAGATGTCTAGCATGGCCTCACCCATGTCTCTGGCTTTTGGGCTGGGATGATGGGCGTATGTGCTTCTCATCGTCTAGTGGTTAGCTGAGGCTTGTCCGTACCATAGCTGTAGGGTTCCTGAGCAAGAGCAGAAGCAAACAGAATCTTTGAGTCTCAGACTCGGGATCACATAAGATCAGCTCTGCTGTGTTCTGTTGGTCAAAGCAAGTCACAGGGCCAGCCCAGATTCAAGAATGGAGGACAAGCGCTACCTGTTGATGTGAAGAGCTGCAAGGAGGTGTGGCCAGTTTTCAATAAAGAAGGTGGATCAACACAGGAGCGGAAACAGTGGACTCAAGCAGTGCAAGGATTTGTGAGGGCGGTCACCGTGAGTCGGCGTTGACTGGACGCCACCTAGCAAGGACATCCAGAAGTAGACCTTATATTGTACATACACCAGGCTCGAGCTTCATTTGTGTTTCGTATTGTACAGAGTGCCTTCCCAGGCAATCAGTTTTCAAACAACACTGAAATGGGCACGAAAGGTACCATTGGCTTCCTTTTCAGTTCAGAAAGAAGGAGCCAGAGAGACCCAGGGTAGTGAGGCCGCAAGGTAGGATCATGAAGTTCACGTAGGTGAGGTGGCCCAGCCTGATTCATGGAGATGAGCAAGTGCACGAGCGCATGCAGGAACATACACACTCAACCGTGCACAGATTCCTTGTCAACACTGTGCACTGAGCCTTAACCAACACTCTCAGGGAGAGGGGTGATGGAGTAGGTGGGTGGGTCATTCACACCTTGTGCTTTGCCTGGGCTTCAGATAGGCAGGTTGCCAGAGATGTGCCCAGGGGAACTTTCCCTAACTCATAAAATTGTCAAAGTTGTCAGCTGTAGTCAATGGTTTTAAGGTTTGTGGCACTAAGGGGACTTGGACTTGTAGGAAGCTTTTCTTAGAAGATTTTCTTTTCATGGAGTTTCTCAGATAAACTTTCTAACTTCTTTCAGGCTAGCAAAGAGACAACCACCCTCCAACTCTACACTGGTGAAGAGAACGGGCAAGGTCCCTCCCTGTCCCCTTGAGCAAAACTGACCTCTGACACATTAAGCATGATGTGACTGCTGAGACTGAGTCGTACATCTAGGGGCCCAGAGCAGTTTTATCATTAAGAATCATGCTTAATGGGTCACATATGTGGGACTCTGTTGTCTTGGTACCTAACTGCTGATGTTAGGGGTGTAATGAATTTCTCGCCTAACTTCTGAAATCTTTCCAGTAATTGCCATGAAAACCCTCTGTTGCATGTTTTCAGACCCAGGGCAATATTTCGTAAAACCACTCCTGATTCTGACATTTATTTCTATTTGCCATCCTCCCAGCATTTCTCTTCAGGTACTTTTGCGCACCTGTTGTAAGCTACACGAAGGTGTTACTCAAGCACCTGCAACCCTGAAAAAATGGGCGGGCCTTCTCCGAAATGCCCTAACAAAGTCAGCCTCAGAGTAACCGGTGCTCCAGGGCAGGGACTTCCCTTTCTTGAGACTTTTCTGAGGTTTAGCCAGTTGTCAGGCCCTTATTTCTGCCCTCCATGCCTTCCAAGCCATGGAGTAATGTGTTCAGTCATATGCAGAGCACTGTAACTGATTTCTATCTCTGGAAGTGGGAGGTCCAGGATGACACAGTGGAAGTCCAGCACTTCTGAGGTGACCCTGCATCGCTGTGTCCCAGTGCTGGTACAGCCGCTGCAGCAAGAGCCCTGCAAGTCCTTGATCCTCCCTCACATGGCTCCTGCTGCCTCAGTGAAAACCATCCCATTCTTGAAATGGTGAAATTAGCTTTTGTGATGAAACCTTCCATTCATGGATTCAAGCTGACCACTAACGCACCCTTTGGGAGGAGGAAAGGAGTGAATTGGAGAGAAAGATGAAAATGAGCCAGCTCCAGCAAGGATCAGGAGTAGGGAAGACCTTGTATGTGTTGGTTCTGTCACTCATTCACTCAACAGATGCTTATCCGCTGCTGCTGTCAGCAGGGGTTGTGATAGGGGGTGGGGAGGACACATTTCCAGATAGGGGCTCAGTCCTCCAAAAGCACAAAGTCTAGTTGTCATTGTTGTTAAATGGGATTGAGTCAGTTCCAACTCATAGTGACTCTGTATAGGGTTTCCAAGGAGCGGCTGGTGGGTTTGAACCACTGACCTTGTGGTTAGCAGTCCAGTACTTATCCTACAGTACCCCACCAGTATATATAGATACCAGTAACAGTGTAAGACTGCAGCCATTGAAGGCCTTAGCAGGTGTAAAGATAGATAAAATGAGGTGGGAGGTTAGGACAGGGCATCATTCTAGGAAATGATGCAGGTAACAGGAAATGCTTTGCGAAGTCCGTGGCAACTGCAGGGTGATACTTGACACTTTTCAAGAGGTCATTGTGTACTTTATACTTAATGATTTATTTAATCCTTCCATAATCTATAAGCTTTAGACAGATGAGGAAGTCAAAACACACAAAAGGGAAGCAAGTTACCTGGGTTAACTCAGCCCGTAAGCAGCAGAGTTGGTGTACCAGTACTCCTTACCCTATTGGAACTCTTTAAGTGCAGATATGGTAGAAGGGGTGGGGTTCCAGGTGGAGGAACCCGCATAAATAGTGACGGGGCTTAGTGTAGAATTGCTCTCCAGGAAAATCTCACTCTCCAAGCCTCAAAGAACCAGAGGTTGGCATTCAGTCAATTCTGCCCCTTAGGATTTCCAAAGCTCTGACCTTTATGGAAGCACACTGCCATATCTCTTTCTTGTGGCAAGGCTGGTGGGTTCAAACTGCCGACCTTCTGGCTAGCAGCTGAGCACTTAACCACTGCCCACTGGCATCCAAATATGTGAGCCCTGTGGGGAGCTGAGTGCCTGAGGGCTAGCGTGGGGAAGGGTGTGCCCCACGGCTGACGGTGTACTCAGTGACGGTACACTCATGTCCTCATTCCGTTGTCTGGGCATGGTGTGGGTTTTAGCTGAAAGGAAACAAACATCAAACAGACTCTCAGCTTTCCCAGCTCTTTATGGCTTTAGTTTAATAGGATATTTAAAGCTGTAAAAGGGAGGACTTTTTTTTTTTTTTTCAACACTAAAGACTACGTAGTGTGATGTGGAAAGTACTGTAAATGTCAAGAATTTTTAGTGCTGTAGTTAAGGCTTCCCACTCTGAGAAGAGTGTTGAAAAACGGATCAACTTCCAAAAAGCAACCAAAATAATGAAGAACTTGAATATAATGATTTAGAAGGAGCAATGAGACTGTTTCACCATACTTCCACCATAGTTATTCAGTCTGTACGCTAAGCAAGTAATTGGAGAAACAAACGGGACTGTATGAAGGACGGTCCTTAAGCTTGGAGGAAGGTCCTTAACAACCTGCGATATGCAGAAGACACAACCTTGTTTGCAAAAAGTGAAAGGGGACTGGAAGCATTTGCTGTTGAAGATCAAAGACGACAACCTTCAGTATGCATTGCACCTCAATGTAAAGAAGATCATAAGCAACATCATGATAAAGAGAAAAGCTTGATGTTGTCAAGGATTTAATTCTATTTGGATCACAATCAGCGCCCTTGGAAGCAGCAGTGATGTAATCAAATGAAGTATATTGTGTTCGGTAAATCTATGAAAGACCATTTTAAAACACTGAAAGAGCAAAGATGACACTTTGAGGACCACAGTGTGCCTGACTCAAGCCTTGGTATTTTCAGTCAGTTGCTTTATATGCATGTGGAAGTTGGAGAATTCATAAGAAAGACTGGAGCAGGATTGATGCCTTTAAAGTATGGTGCTGGTAAAGAATATTGAGTATACATAGGCTTTCAGAAGAATGAACAAATCCGTACAGTCAGCATGTTCCTTTTAGTGAAGATTGTTGTTAAGTGCTATCATGTTGGTTCACACCCATAGCGACCCTGCATAGGGCTTCCAAGGAGTGGCTGGTGAGCTTGAACGGCCGACCTTGTGTTTTAAACTGACTTTGCAGTTCAGCACATTAACTCACAGCGCCACACCAGGACTCCTCCTTAGAAACCCTACTCTGTTTTAAAGGGTCATTGTAAGTCAGAATCGCCTGGAAGGCAGTGGGTTTTGTTTGGTTTCATGAGACTGTTTGGATGGGGGACAGAAGAAGGTATGAATTATTCCTACAGATATATGAAGGTTAGAAGTGTTCAAGAATTAGAGAGAAGTAGAACCATTTTCATTAGTGTAACTGATTTGATATGAAAATGCAAATTATTTGAATTATGCTAAGGTTGGGCTTATATCATTTTGTTGTTGTTAAGTGCCGTCAAGTCGCTCCCAACTCATAGCAGACCTGTAGGTTTCGAAGGAGTGGTGGTGGGTTTGAACTGCCAACCTTGTGGTTAGCAGTCCATTGCTTATCCTGCAGTGTCACATATCATTTCAAACCTAGGCTATTTAAACTGAGATAGAAATCACTGGAATCAGCCATAAGTGTAGGCATCCATGCTGTCTGCTGTCATTAGAGCCCAGTGGTTGTGGGGAATTCTCAGCCTGAGCCTACCAGCATCCAAGTGCCTATTCATTATTTCCAACATTCAAAGACTTCAGGGCAAACATTAAAAAAAATTTTTTAAAGACTTCCTCCACTTTCTCCATAAAAGCAGAGAGAGGGGTAGGGGTCACCAGGAAGCCCCAGGGGCCAGAACATGAGCTGCAGAGAGCTGGAGGTACCTCCTAGCTAGCCTCCCCCTGTAGCTATGCCATGTGATGGCTTTACTCTGTAAAAGTAGCGCGGTCACCCAACACAGGGAGGTTACGGAGCTGTAGAGCCATTGGATAGCCCTAGATTCCCTTCCTGGTGAGCTTTGACTGCTCTTAGCGGATGCAGGCAATGTCGTTTTCATTTAAAGACGTTAAAGCCCCTCCCCACATCTGGGCATGGAAGGTTTTTGATAAATCTACATGGTTGCTGTGGGTTCTTCAGGAAGTTCCTTATACAGGGTTTGGCTGAAACCCTCATGTGATGGACCCAGTGTTGGAGGTTTTCTCCTGGGGCACATGCATGGAACAAAGTGTCTGATCAAAGGCTGTGTCTTCAGACCTGAGTCATTATAGGAAATGAACCCATGACTGGGGATCCCTGCTCCTACTTTTCATTCAAGAGCATGGAAGGGAGTAAAGGGCTATGGAGGGCTACAGTGACAGTCCTGGGTTCTGGTTTCAGATCCCAGTCAGGACGCATCCTGGACAGGAACTGGCATGAACATTTTGGACGGACCTCCAAGAGTGCTTCAGCCTTTCCTGGCCAACAGAGCCAAGGTGTGTGGGGCACTTCCAAACCTGCCCCTGCCGGTGAGGAACACCATGCTGGCCGCCGCCCTCTTCCCAGAGTTTCTGAAGGAGCTGGCTGCCCTGGCCCAGGAACACTCCATCCTGTGCTACAAGATCCTGGGAGACTGCGAGGACTCCTGCTGTTAGCTTTCCTTTCTGTTTTTAAGTAGAAGTTCTTGTTTTATATGGTTTTAGTGTTTCCACTGAATGTTAAATGCAAAGCTGCTTACAAAAAATTTCTACTTTGATATTTCCTGACAATACTTGATTTGGGGGAGAAAATGTTTTCCTATCTCCTTCCTCTCTGTCTAGCCAGGTCTTTCCACCTTCTGATACATAGAATGTAGAGCTTATAAGCCAATTGCACTCTGGGCAGGCTTTCTTCCCCCCCTACAGTTTGTGGTGGTTCTTCCCCCGTCCCTATCAATCACTCATCTTTCGGCTCAGACGGTACTGAGGGAATATCAGGTTGGGTGGTTTCTTGAAGTACCCTGTGTCCAAGCCTGGCTCTTCAGCAGCATGTGAAAAATGCACATCTGCAGCTCGTGCATCTGCTCCTGTTGCTTCTGGTTCATGAAGGGAAGACGAAAGGTGGGTTGCCCTGCCCCTCTCACCTCCAGCACACAAGCACACATCCCGTGTCCCTCAGAGTTTTCCTTCTAGGACTCATATTGTGTCCAGTACATGTTGCCGTGTGGTGCCAGCAAATCCACTGGTATCCACTAGCTGCCCGGGGAAATCAGGTGTCATTTTGGATAATTTGGAATACAGGGAAGTTTTCTTTTTGCACGCCAGCCGTCTTTAATCAATAGATCAATCACTCCCTAAACACTGAAGATAGCCTTATTTTGTAGTAAGATCTGTACGAAGTCAAGTGTCCCTGTGCAGTCCGTTACTTTGGTTTTTAAACATTTGATCAGAGGAAGACAGCACGGTGGATGTTGTCTTCTTATGTAAGGAGACAGCCATAGTTACAAGTGTTTCCTGGAACAAACAGATTGACTTGTGAAGCTCGTTTGTGGCAGTTTCTTTGGCATGGCGGGAAAGGATAAAAGAAAACTTACTGTGCCCTGTGAAAAAGACTGGTAATGCTGTGTGCTTTTGCTAACATGTTGTATTTTGTAGGGAAGCAGGTACTGCCCCGCCCAGGCTTGTCTGGTCACAAGCAGGATGCTTTGCAAAGTCAAGTGCTTACTGGTGACCCCCACCACACCACATGGCAAGTCCGCCTTTTGAGTAATGGGGTTCATTAGAAGGCCCTGACGTGATGTATTAGTGCATCTCTGAGGCTTCTCGGTTTGCTTCAAGGACCTAATTACACTCAGGACCACTCTCTCCTTACACCACCACTACGGGGGCGAAAAACACAGAAATAACTTCCAGCTAGAAAGGAGATCATGTGCAACAGAAGCTTATGGATATGAAATTCCACCCTCCTCTGTTTGGGGTCATTTTGCAGGTGAGAAGCAAGGAGCTGCACTAAGCCTCCCTGATCAGGGTGGGAACTGGAAACTCCCCATGCTGCTCTATGGGCATCACTGCTGAGCCCCAGGGAGGTCACAGGCTGGAAGGGCTGTGTGTCTAGGGATCACTGGTTTGCTCTTATTTGGAGCCCCAAGAGAAAATTAACATCCCTTTTGTGTTTCAGGGATTTCGAGGCCATTGTATATTGAGGGAGAAAATAAAAAAGACACCAGGTGTTTGGGCTGAGTGAGCTCTTAGGAGCCAGCCTTGCTGTGTTTCGGAGTCCTGGCAAGAAACCAAAGATACCAATTCATTGCACATTTCTGACTTGAAATTTGTCTTGAAAAAATGGTTTGCCCAGCCATGGTGCAGCAGCCAAAATGTCTGAGGCCCATCAGACTCTCAGTCTCCCAGTGCCTAGTTGTATTTTGCGCAACCCACAATTCTCCATTAGAAACGAAGGTAGTTTAAGGTACTTAGGGAGGAATTGGTGAGGATGAAATTGAACGTCTAATGTATTACCCTCTCACTTTGTTTTGTACAAATGTTCCTGTTTGGACTTACCAGGTACATAAAATGCTAAACTCGCACCTGAAAACTATTCTACAGGTGTTTTTCACCCACTGTCTTGGTGCTGATGGAGATGATGATTCTTATACCCATGTTGCTTTGATACAGAACATCCTGGGTCCCTTTTGGGGACGGTGTCCTTTGAGAGAGAGATGGATTTTGTGCCTCTTGTTTGTTTTTTTAGTAGGTGTTGAAGTGAGTGGACTGACTTCAAAAGAGACCAGAGATGTGTCTGGGGTGGGACGCAGAAGATTTAACTTCTTCTTATGGTGGTGGGTGGTAGGTAGTATTGGTAGCAAATTCACATTGACAACTCGCCCTACCTTCCTGTTTAGAATTAGGAACTGGCTCATGTTTCTAAACCTATTGCAGCTCTCCTCTCAAATGCTGTGTCCAGGGTTTTGTTTTAAAAAAAAAAAAAAGTCAGAAAGCGGACCTGGCAATAAAGAGAACTGGAGGACCCAAATGTTTGAGTGGAATAGCTGACTGGTTTAGGTTAAGGCTGGTTCAGGAAATAGTGTGCATAGGCCTAAGGGAGAACAACAGAAAGATGTTGGTTTAAGCAGGTATGGTGATGATGGGAATTTCTTGACAGGAAGAAAAATGTGGTAAGGAAGTAGAATATTCTAGCTCTAAACTACATAGGAAAGGCCCTTAAGAGATAACTTTTTTATAATGAGTTTTGGGGGAAAGTTTGTTTGTTTTTTTTTAAAGATCTTTGGCTTGTTTTAAAATGTGGTCCTAGAGTGTGGACATTTTCCCATGTGACAAGCTCCCACCCCAGTTACTGGACTACTTGTTGAAAGGACATAGGGAAGAAGAGCTGGACAGTGGACACAGCCCCTGAGGTTGGCATGACTGTGACCAGCCTGATGGGCCGGGGCTGCCTGACTCATCACTCAGGGTGGGACTTAAGAGTTGTCGGCTGAGGGGATTTTATGGCTCAGGGTAGTGGAGAGCACTGGGACTTTAGAAACAGCATTTTGGAAATGGCTGTTATTAAAACAAAGAACTTTCAGGTTAGGTTTGACCTAAAATACAATCTCATTGAAGTAAACTAGTCTCCCCACCATGAAACGGGGATGCTGCAGTAACTAATTGGAGATGTGGTTTTCCATGTCATTTGATACTTCTTTTCCCTGTGTTCAGAGAAATGGTGAAGTGGCCTCGTTTTAGTAAGCACTATTGTGGAAAATGCTGTGACATGCTGGCTTGGAGGTGGTGTCTGGGTTGCTTAGGAAGGATGTGTGAAGTTCACTTACGAGAGAGCTCTTAAAAGTACCCTTGTCTTAGCAGGCCGTGCTTCTGTAGGTCCCATGTAATACTGGTTTTTAATGCATTAAAAAATCATGGGGCTTAGGAAAATCAAGGGTGTGCTTAGGAAAATGCCCTCTAATGCTGATTGCATTAGAGGCATGTGTAATACCCGTTCTGACTCTGGAATCATGACTAGGTTGTTCCCTTTAGGGAAGGCCTGCCCCAGCGGGGATGGGATATGTCACTGCTGTAGTTGTTGGGATGTCGGGATGTCACATGGCTGCAGCTGTTGGTACCACAGCATATGTTCCAGTTCTCATATAAGGGCCATTCACTTTCATCACTAATTACCAGCCCTGTATTTATGGAAATGGCTGTCAACGCTTGCCATTTTTATGAAACATTTTATTGCAGGACAGCAGTTACCATACAGGCTACTTCAAGTCACTGGCCCAAGTCACTGTGATGTGGCGGTTCGCTGTGAACCTCAGCCAGCTCTGCAGTATTCATGATTCCTGGGAACAGCCGCCCTCTTGCCTCCGAGGCCACAGCAGCACTAGGTCATTAAGAGGATATCCCCTGACCCCCTTCTCGTGCCAGCAGCCATCGGTCTGTAAATCACACAACACTAATTCTCCATCAGATAGCAGCTGCAGACAGAACACTGTCAGACTCGTTTTATGTCACCCTTAAATCGCATCCTTGAGGTAACATTTTAAAAAGACAGTGGAGTCGACCCCCTTTTTTGAATGGCCATCATAAACGTAATGCTTTAGAAAGAGCTCTCAGAAGACTTGGAATTGTTTTCGGGATAATTTTGCCTCAGTAAATTCTCGGTATTCAGGCATTTATTAGGCCATTACGTTTTGGAGGACAGATTATTCTGGCAGCTCATTAACTGAACCAACAGGGCTTTAACGAGAGATTTCCAGCAAGGTTCTGTGGGTGGGGGAAGAAGGCCCAGGATGGGGAGGCAACTCTTCAGTTTTTGGCCCTTTGCACTCAGAATCTTAAAATTGTTACTGGTTTTGGTTCGGGCTTCTTGTCCCTTCAGCCAGTGAATTTTGTCCAGGTTGAACACAATGTAAGTAGACCTAACTCACTGCCACCGTGACGAGTAACAAGACTTACCAGTCGGTACGACCAGCACGGGTATCAGTCTCTTTTGGAGGGTTGAGATGTAGTGCATCATTCCAGAAGCTGGCAGGGTGACGGGGACTCTGAGGACAGATTATTCATTTGTGAAGCTGAGGCTGTAGACGTGTGTGATGCTCTGTTTGTCAGCTGACTTTCTATCGGTACAAGTCTGTATAAGCCCCCCTCCCCTTTTGTCTGTAGATAAGTTAAAGGAGGGAATTCAGTGATGATCATCTTACATTAGGTGTTTTTTGTTTTGTTTTGTTTTTTGCTAAGGTGTCAAGCAAGGGAAGTAGTAGAGAGGGTTTTAATCATGTGCTTTCCATCTCACCGTCTAGTGTTCACAGCACTGCATGATGCATTGATCTCAAACGTGCTGAAGAAGCATTGCTTTTTGCTAAGTGGTAAATAACGTGGCCTTTCATATAAGGATGGCTTTGTGGTGTTTGTTTTGTTTTTTATAAAATATAACTGCTATGTAGAATCTTGGAAATATGGAAGCTAAACTCAATAGAAATGAAAAAAACTACAAATTGTGTGTCATAGCCATAAACTGTATGCTGAGTTAACCAACTCAAAGTCGAGGGAGGCCTGCTTTGAAAAATTTCTTATCCTCCTTCCAGAGTTTCAATAAACACTCACTCCTCTACTCCCACCCCTGCCCCCCCCCAAATAAAAGGTGGTGGCACTGGAGGCCTCAGCTTACACATTCTTTCTTTGGTGTAAAAGTGGAGTAAGTTCCTTTTCCAGGGCCACCTGACACCTTGAAAGATAAGAACAGAAGCTCACTTTGATGGAGGTGCCTGGACAGATGCAAACAATGCCTTCCTAGATCCAAACAACCCAGAATTCAAAAGCCCGGTAGTGGGCAGCACCAGCATCTCACACAAAAAAGGGGGTGGGGTGGGGGTGGGCATGCAGAGGCTCTCCATTAAGGTCATTTTATGGATTTGGTTCATTATTAAACCAATCATATTAAACCAGTATTTGCTGAGAATTCCTTCATGCCTGGCAACACCCTGCCTCCCTCCCCAGGACATACCTGCTTGCCAGACTCCAGAGCACAAGCCTTGAGTTTGACTAGCTGGGGCTGGTGTAAACAAGCTGGGAGCTGGGGGTCGAGAGACAGTCGCCTGGCACATTCCCTCCCTAGTGAAAGTCTAGCCTACAGGTGTGTGGGTTCCAATGACACAGGTCATGGCTTTCCTGATGACACTCATATTTTAATGAAATTTCCCCTGAATAGCAAACACAGAACCAGACTAAATTCTCACTCATGCAAGAGTGGATTTAAAATTGTATTTCACCGAGGTCCATTTAGCAGCAGAGCCATGCTTGTGATTTCCGAGGGAGTTCTGTAAAACTATCTTTTGAAAATCTGGTCAGGCTTCACAGAAGATAGTGGAGCTGTGCTTCCTCTCCTTCCACCTCCCAAATAGCAAGCAGGTCTATCAGCATAGCAAAGTCTGCCTTTCAAGATTTTAGAACTTGGCATTCAAGATTCAAGGCAAAAGACAATTGTCAGAGCTGGACAAGAATTAGTGTCTTACAGGATCAACTGTTTCAACAATGGCATTTTTCTTGGGTAATTATCAGTCCATAATATAGTTTACACCTGATGTAATTGTTTTGCTGTCTTTTATCTAGCTCCCCACCCGCCCCCCAACCCCCAGTTTTAGTGAGCACTTGACTGAAAATGGTTCGAAAAGACTGGCTGTCTATAAGGCTTGAGCAGTCAAGGAGCCAGAAGAGTTGGTGGAAATAGCATTATATATGTATGTATGTGTGTGTAATATATATATATATATATTTTAAAAGAAAACAAAAACATGAAACCTTGCTATTTCTTACAAAGTGAAGGTTCCACCAGATTTCAATCTCAGACCTTCTCTGCCGGTGGCAATTCAGAGACCTCTGGAGGAAGGTGAGAGACACCACTCTACTTCTCCCACCTAGAGGTTTCATGGAAGATGAGAGTACCTGTTGCTTTCAGGCCCAGCAGCTCTCAGTATTGCAGCAGATGGCGGGCTACTCGGCTTCCTGGGTGATGGGACGGATTCTCTCACATTTCTAAGTCATTAATTAAAACTAGTTTTTAAAGGTCACATCCTCATGATTGTCTGAAAAGTAAACTACCAATTTCCTTTCCCTCTCACTTTTATGGTGGGATCAGAGGGATACTTTTCTCCACTCAGGGCAGCTCTGAGCGATTGTGTGTAACCAGGACCCACTAATTGAGACACTGGGATTGAGGACCGGGAGTTCTCTAGCGGCTGGCAGAGAAGTGTCCAAGACAGAGATGCATCACTGTTCTCCCTGGTTGGGTGGGAGAGCTCAGGGATCAGAATCTGGGCCTTGGGAGACAGGTCCTCTTGCTGGAGTCACCGTTTAGGTGGCACGTGCTAAACTGGTCTTTGAAGTCAGAGCTATGAGTCAGAGGCAATGGAGGCACCATGGATGAAGGGGTGCCACGTGCAATAGAGAGAAAATAGTATTACTGCCGTGCCAACAGGATGTGCAGGCCACCCGCCTGACCGCCATCCTGTTCACTGCACCGCCGCGGGCCTGGGCAGAGGTCGAGGGTTTGATCCAGTGATTTAGAATCATATTCTCCTAAACAAATTAGTTTGATGTTACAGGTTTCCTTTTTATCTAGTTTGGCCCGAGGATAGGGTGGGTGGGCTAAATTGTCAACTGCACTATCTTTGAAGTGTAAGTTAATTTTTTATGTGATATTTCAGTATATATTTTATTCATTAAATTTCTTTCAAAACAACCTATGTCTTTTTTACCCAAGAAATATATCATTTATTCTCGGGCCTGTGCCTTCTGGGTGCCCTGGGGAGATGAATGTGCTACATCCCTTTTACTCATTATTAGTTCTGTGATTTACTAGTAATTCCTTTGGTTCCATCTTTCGGCCTCACTCTCCCTAAACAAAATAGTGTTGATTCTGTGCCAATTTATTTTATTGTGTATTTTTTTAAAATCTTCATTTGCATGTTTTCAGGTTTAAAGATAACTAAATCCAGATTACCATGTCTGAATCATTGCCAACTGCAGTACCTAACAAATACCCCCAAAGCTTTGTTGTATGAATTGCTGAATGAAAAGTTTTCTGAAGAATGTTAGCAGTGTTTGAAACGGCGTGTTTTAGTTCGTTAGAGTTGCCAAACACTGCACTTGGCTCTCTCTCAGCTTCCATTACAGCTCTCAGTAGAGTATCTTTATGTCACTATAGCCAACAGCTTGTCTCCTATGGAGGCAGTGTCCCCATGCACAGACCCTGAGAGTCCAGAACGTGCGGGTCCTGCCCGGGGCTGAGACCAGCAGGTAGGTAGAGAGCAAGTGGACCTCTGGTGTCACAGTCACGCTGCACCAGCCTCTCTCTCTCGGCAAACACGCCCAGAGCCGCTCAGAGTGACAGCTGTTTCTCCAGGATTTTCCTGATCGCCGTTGGGTCGGCTCGGCTCAGAGTGGCTTTTCGGACCAGCCCAATCAGTTTGTTTACAGCTCTGAGGTTTCCGTTCTTCACATCCGTTACCTGCAAAGATGGAAACTGTGTCAGAGGAAACACTAAGCAGATTCATACCTAAGACTCCTAAAGTAAAAGTTGAGTTTCTTAACAATTAAATTCCGTTTCATTTTCCCTTCAGTTCTGGATGTAAGGTGAGAAAAAGAGAGGCAGGCTGGCATCTGAGGCTGCCAGCCTCCTGCCATGAGGGGTGTGTGCTGCTCTGCCTCGTGATTAGTGGGAACGCAAGGCGTGTGCTCGTGTCTGACAAGTTGGACTATCTACAGCTAGAGAACAACACTGACATGCAAGAACCAGGACACTCCCCTCCCAGGCACCACAGTGACACAGGTCGCTTCTTAGAGAGGAATGATCAAGTCTGAGCAGAGTGAAGATGCAGCTCCAATTTCAGGCTGACCATGCTTTCTTCCCCACCCCCTGCCAAGAAGATCTGCTCAGGAGAAAACAAATTGAGAAGGTGGAAATTCTCCCAGAGCAATAGTCGGGAGGCACTGAATTCCTATCACATAAGCAGAGAAGACCTCGAGGGCCTGCCCGCCCAGAGCTCCAGCTCAGCGCGCCTCTATCCAGTTAGGTGTGTCCGTATCTGCACTGGGGTGCTGCAGAAGAAACAGACACTGCTAGGTCCCCGTGCAAGCTCATTTTCCTTATCTAGAGCTCTTTACCGAAATGGTAAGTGTTCTCGGCAAACTGATAGCTGGCTGGGTGGGTATTATTCTGAGAGAGATGCTCGCATTTTTTTTTCCCTACTGAAAAATCCCTCCAGACAACATGATTGGACTTAAGACGGGAGGACTGTGCATCATTTTAACTTTTCTACTTTGTGCTCTGCTCAGACACACCATGCCTTGGTTCTTAGCTATGCTGCTGGTCCATAATCTACAAATAACATTCCTTTCTTCCCTGCCTCTTCCCTCTCCTGCTGCCATGTCCGCTGGGTTATAATGCGAGATCTGTCCTAGGAAGCACCACTGGCCAGGGAGCTCCATGCAGATGGGACTCCAGGGTAGGATTTCCTCATAGGAAAAGAAGGTGCATTTTTTTTCTGTATTTACGTAATTCCATCTCTTCTGACCATAACTTAAAAGCTGACACAAATCACTAGGGACTGACAACACTGGGGCTCTGGGCTGGCCAGATGTGGGCCCTGCAGCAGGCCTGGCCCTGGCCCTCTACTGGTAAGAGGGGGACCCTTCCCACTCCCAGCCGATAGTCACCACTTGAGGATGTTGCTCCATCACAGCCTGGCAGAACTGCTCCAGCGCCTCTTGGTCCTGCATCAGTCCCAGCTGCTTCTCGGAGACGATGTGTGCCGCAGTCTTCCCTTTTCCTGTCCACAGTTCCTCAAACACCTGCAGGCCAGAGGACGGGAGAGGACAAGGGAAGCCACTGGTTAGCTCATCTGCCAACACCCTTCCTAATGCTGTGATGGAGACGCCAGGTGGGAAGAAGCAGGTTCAGTTAGTGCCCAGCTATGGGGGCGGGGCCTGCGGGGAAAAGGCAGTGGCCCATCTGGCTGGAGCACCCCAATAGAGGTCCGGGAATGAAGTCGCTGGATGGTAGGCAAGCAAACCCCAAGTCTCCTCTGGCCGCTGGACTGCTGCAGTGGCACCCGCCATGCCTACGCAATGGTGACCTCCATAAAGGCGAGGCTGCGGCTGACATGGAGACTATGGTCACTCCCAGGGCTCCTGCGGACACGTGCCAGAGGCCCAGGACCTGTCTCATGTCCACTGAGCTAATTAATCAACGTGGCATTTTGGGGTCACCCAGGCTGCAGGAGGGGACGGCTGCACTTAGTCCAGAAATCTAAGCCTGCTGGGAGACATGATTTCAGGTGGACAGGGAGATGGCCCTGTAAAGTAGATGCAAAATCGAAAATAACATGTTTATTCCACAGGACCCTCGGCCTACCATGTTCACCCCCTACAGGTAGAACTGGACATGAATCGGGTAATTAGCTGTTAATGTGTGTATTTTTCTACTTCAACAATAACAAATACCCACACTGATCAAACTGGGAAAACAAACAAGAAGGGCATTTACTAAGGTGGTAGTTTTCCTCACTGCTGTGGTTGTTCTGGGACTCCTGGCGTAGCACTGTAGAATCAGCTCTGGACTTTGAAACACAAAGTCGGCAGTTCAAACCCCCCAGCTGCTCCTCAGAAACCCTGTAACAGTTGCTATGAATCAGAGCCAACTCGATGGCACTGAACAATGGTGGTTCTGGTGTGAGCTGGAATGGAGGGGGTGGGGGTGAGGTCCCTGTGAGACTTCTATTGCCAGCTCCTCCTCCTCGGCTTGCAGTCCTCACTTGACACTGCACTTCCTGCAGAGGCCTCCTGGACAAACGCTTTCCAGTAATTAGAAAGCACAGCAAAGCAAGTGAAAGGAAGGAACTCAGAAACTCAGCAAGACTCAACGTTACTTTCTTCCCATCCAAGTAAACACAAACCACAACTGTGTCATGGCTGTGAGGCGTGTGCCAGGCACCATTTCTGCATGCAGCTCAGCTTCTTAGAACATGCTCAGTGAGTGTGTCCACATGTCCTGTGGGTTAGATCTTCTGTGAGCTCCAACAGTGTACCTCTCTGACCACCGACACCCGGCCTGGCTCCTGGGAAAGAAATGCCTGCTTTTAAAGCAATGTTACTGTTGTCAGGCACCGACCCTATTCACAACAGAATGAAACACTGCCTGGTCATGGACCAGCCTCACAGTTAAGTTTGAGCCACTGCTGCCGCCACCAGGTCAATCCAGCTTGTTAGGGTCTTCCTCTGTTTCACTGACCATTTTACAAAACAATGCCCTTCAGCAGCATATCCAAAGAATGGGAGGCGAAGTCTTGTCCTCCTCATTTCTAAGGTGCATCTGCCTTTACTACTTCCAACACAGATTTATTTGTTCTTCTGGCAGTCCACAGCATTTTCAATATTCTTTGCTAACACCTCAATCCAAATGCATTGTTTTTTTATGATCTTATTGTCCAACTTTGACATACAAAGGCAGTGATAAACAAAATACCATGGCTTGGGTCAGGTACACCTTAGTCCTCAAACTGACATCTTTGCTTTTGAAAGATGAAAAAAGTCTTTTGCAGCATATTTGCCTAACGCAGTACATCATTTGATTAAGAAATGCTACTTCCATGAGAGTTGATTGTGGATCCAAACGAAGTCTTGGACAACTTCTATCTTTTCTCCATTTATCACAATATTTATCGGTCCAGTTGTGAGATCTTTGTTTTCTTTATACTGAGGTAAAATCCACACTGAAGGGTGTACTCTTTGATCTTCATCAGTACTACAAGTCTTCTTTACTTCCAGCAAGGAAGGTTGTGTCATCTGCATATCACAGATGGTTAACGAGTCTTCCTCCAATCGTATAATCCAGTTTCTCGGATTATGTGCTCAGACTACAGACTGAATAACTGTGAAAGGGTACAACCCTGACACACACCTTCACTGATTTAAAACTATTCATTATCCCCTTCTATCATAATGACTAAGGAGCTCTGGTAGCGTAGTGGTTACAAGCCAGGCTGCAAACCTTATGGTCAGCAGTTCGAAACTACCAGCAGTTCCATGGGAGAAAAATGAGGCTTTCTGCTCCTGTAAATTCAGGTGGGATCTAAAAGGCCATTTTTTGGCTCCTGTGGACTTGTTTTAATTTTCTTCAGTTTCAGCCTGAACTTGAACATGAGTAACTGATGGTCTGTTCCAGTCTGCCACTGGTCTTAATTTGGCTGATAATATGGAGCTTCTCCATCATCTCTTCCCACAGACTTACTCAATTTGATTCCTGTGTATTCCATCTGGTGTGGCCCATGTGTATAATCACTACTGAAAAAAGGTTTTTTGCAATGAAGAAGTCACTGGTCTTGCCCTATCCCTACAGCATCACACCAGAATAGCTCTTCCTTATAGGAGTATGGATATTATCACAGCATTGTACTTCAAGATTGATCTTGAAATATTCCTTTTGACAATGTGATGCCATTCCTTTTCAATGTGGCATTCCCAGCATAGTAAACCATATGTTTATCTGATTCGAAATGACCAATACTAGTCCATGTCAGCTCACTAATGCCTAGGAAATAGATTTTTATGTTTCCATTTCATTTTTTACTTCTCATTTTCCTAGATTCATACTTCATAGATTCTCTGTTCCATTTATGAACAGATATTTACTGCTGTTTCTCCTCATTATGAGTTGTGCCCTATCAGTAAATGAAAATCATGAAAGCTTTACTTCATTCGTGTCAGCATATGAAGTAAACTCTATTTTGAGGAGGCAGCTCTTTCCCTGTCGTATTTTGAGTGCCTTCCAACCTGAAGGCACTATCTTCTGGCACTGTGTCTGACAATGTTCTGCTGCCATTATTCATAAGGTTTTCAATGGCTAACCATTCAGAAGTGGTCTGCCTCTCCTTTTTCCTAGTCCGTATTAGTCTGGAAGACACTAAAACCTGTCCACCATTGGTGGTTCTACTGGTATTTTAAATACTGGTGTCAGAGCTTCCGGGATCACAGCAACACGCAAGCCACTACAGCAAGACAAACTGACAGACAAGCTATACAAGCTTCTAGATCAAGTTCAGTAACTCTGTGCTGAGCCCAACAATGAGTAAGAAGAGTGAGGAAACCGTAGGTAAGCACTTCCTCGTCAGTGTGTCAACAGCGACTTTCGCATCTGGTTTGTACTTGGTGATCTTCCCCATAAGCAATTTCAAGAATTTCTCTGCCTTCTTTTCCCTCATTTTTTTCTAGAATCAAGAATTTATTTTTTAACATTGTTTCCCATCATAAAGGTTAATACATGCTCAATGTAGAAAATAAGGAAACACAGAAAAGATTACATTCCTTCAATATAATGAATGTAATATTTTGGTGTGTTTCCTTCACATCTTTTTTCCCTTTTTTCTAACATAGTGATCATCATGTATGAGGGAATTTTAAATAGTTCATGGAAAAATGGACTTAAAAGATAATGGAATATTTCCACGAACTGTTGGAAGTCCTGTTGTATATAATTTGTGCCCTGCCTCCGACCCTTATTACAGATGTAGTCATTAAAAATCTAATATCCACTGAATGTACTTAATCATAATTGAATTCTCCCCTAATGTGTAGCTGTTGAGATAATTCTGAGTCATAAAGACTCTATATGACAAGAGTTGGGTTTCCAAGGCTGTATGTCTTTACAGAAGCAAACGACCCCACCTTTCTCCCACAGAGCAGCTGGTGGGTTCCCAACGCTCACCTTACTGGTTACCAGCCAAGCTCTTAACCACTGCGCCACCATGACTCCTTAGACTCTTTGCAGGATTTATTTTATCTGCAGACTCCTAGAAAATTTCCTGCTGAAGGTGTCTCAAACTCTGGCACAAAACCAACCACGGCTGCAGGGCCATGCTCATAAGGAATGCCCCCAGGAGAGAAGATGAGCTTAGTGCAACCAAGACCTTGGGCAGACTACCTCTGGGGAACACATGGAAGTGGGAACATTTCTCATCACCCCACAGTTCGGTGTGCACTGAAGGCACCGAGCAGCCGTCTGCAGTCTGTCTTTGCTGGGGACCCAGGCTGGCTGGGACCCCATAAGCTCAAATGCTGGTTAGGTTTGCTGGAGCCAAAGTAACCAGGATAGTGGGGATGCAACAGCCCAAGGCAAGGCAGGATTTTACATGCAGAGGGGGTGCCTGCTCCCTGGGAAAGTGGGTGGTAGAGAGGAAGGAGATACCCGCTTATCTTCTTAGCTTGCTGCAACTGGCTACCACAGCCCAAACCTGAGGTCTTTGGTGAACTCCTTCCAGCTGCCTGATCTGTTTACTCCTATTTAGAAGAAGACATAAGCACTCTGGCTCAAGCTCATGAAGGGAGCCAGCTCTATCTTCAGCCCCCTCGGAGAGCAGACCAGCCTCCAGTCTCCCCTGGCCTCTTGATGCTCACAAATGCTTCTGCTGCAGCATAAACCCTGGGAAGTACTATCCCAGGACTGTTGTTTCTGGCCAGGAGCGCAGCTACCCGCCCACAACAACACCCCAGGGTGCAAGGTTCCATTGCAGAGCTGATGCTGAGTGTTAGACCTGGGAACCCCACTCCACTCACATTCACCCACGTGAGCCAGCTCTGACAGACTGGGGAGAAAATCAGCCTTCGATTCCCTAAGAACCAAACACACACCCACCTCTTGACTGATACCCAACTGTTTCTGCAGCTAAAGCTATTTTTAAAATACGCCATAGGAAAGTTATAAGGAAAGTTATAAGGCCTCTAACCTGTCCCTGCCTGTCACAGGCTCTGGAGGTCAGAAGGTAGAGGAAGGACTTGTTTAAGCAAGATGTTGGGGGGAGCCATGACAATGACAGAGGCCCTGCTTTTGTGAAAAGCAAGTACGGTGAAAAGTCGGTTCCAACTTACAGCGACCCTGGATAGGGTTTCCAAGGACCAGCTGGTGGGTTTGAACCACCGACCTTGTGTTTATCAAAACAAAAGTGATATATAACATTTTCTACCTTAAAAGGTTTTTGGTGATTTCTCTTTAAAGAGAAACAAGGTGCCCTCCTCTTTGGAAGCCCAATCCCACCTAGTCACACTGCCATCCTGGGACAACCATAAACCCGCTGCCATTGAGTGGACTCATATGGGGTTTCTGAGACTATAAATCCTTATAGGTGCAGACAGCCTCATCTTTCTCCCGAGATTAACAGCCCAGTGTTCACTACACACATCTATTTTCAGGCCTGCACAAGGAACTACACACACTGGAGGCCTGCTCTGGCCAGCAGGCAGGTTAGTCGTGACTAAGGGTTGTGCTCTGTGAGGACAGGAGGTGGAGACTGCCATCTGCTATTTCAAGACACAGAACCAAGACTCGTGAGAGAACCCCAGGATGCTTTGTCTACATATAGCAGGAGGGGCTCACAACAATGTTACAATCTTTGGGATGATGTCTGTAAACCTCAGAAACCAAGCCGAGGTTCCGGGGAACTGCTGAGAGAAAATCACCAGCCAGCAGATGAACAGCAAATCACCTCAAGTGAGGGTTTCTTTAGCATTTGGGCAGTTCCTCAGGAAGCATGAGTCTTACTGCAGATCTGTTATCCCCAGGGCTCAGTTACTCTGCCAACTTTCCTCAACTCCATCACCTGACTGCTGATGGAACCGTGTGATGGACTGACTCCTGTCCCTGAAAGACATGGTTTAAATCCTAACGCCTATACGTGTGGATGCCTTCAAGTCGGTTCCGACTCATACGGACCCTGGGTAGGGTTTCTGAGGAGCAGCTGGAGAATCTGAACTGCCAACCTTGAAGTGCCATACCAGGACTCCACTTTATAGTACATTATAAAATAAAACATGAAAAGGTACTCAACCAAAGCACAACGAAATACCCAAATTCACAACCAGTCAGAGTCATGGTATGGCGCTGTAGGATAAAAGCACTAGTCAATGGTTCAAACCCATCAGCCAGCCACTCTAAACGCCTAAACAACAGGGGCAGAGAACATCTGGCCCACGGGCTGTATAAGGCCCATGAAATCATTTGGTCTGGCGCCGCCTAGGGAAATACTTCCAGCCATCACACTGTTATGATGGTTAAGTGCCGTCGAGTCGATTTCGACCCATAGCGACCCTGTATAAGGTTTCCAAGGAGCAGCTGGTGGATTTCAACTGCTGACCTTGGGGTTCATAGTCCAGAGCTGATCCTATAGTGCCATACCAAGAGTCCTCACATTCAGGGTGAGTTCATTAAATGTTTGATCAAATACAGCAGGTTTATTTTTGAGCTGATACTTTCGTATGACCCACAAATGATGTCATAAATTTTGGCAGAGAAAAGGCTCCCACCCCTGCTATAAAGGGTTGCTATGAATCAGAAGTGACTTGATGGCACTTAGCAAGAACAAAAAACAGTCATGGGCCCCTGATGGCACAGTGGGTTAGGCCTTGGCCTACTGACCACAAGGTCTGCAGTTCAAACACACCAGCTACTTCACAGGAGAAAGAGGAGGCTGTCTGCTCCTGTAAAAATTTACAGTCTCAGAAAGTCTCAGAGGCGGTTCTACTTTGTCTTACAGGATTGCTGTGAGTTGGAATCCACTTGACAGAAGTGGGTTTGGATAAAAACCGATCGTCAAGTTGATTCTGACTCACGATGACCAGTGTGTGCATCAGAGTAGAACTGTGCCCCACAGGGTTTTCAATGGCTAAGTTTTGGGAAAGAAAGATTTCCAGGCCATCCTTCTGAGGCACCTCGTTGGTGGGCTTGAGCTTACAAATGCTTAACTAACATTGAGCACTTTAACCATCGACACCATTCTGGGATTATTTGCACAACTCAAAACAACAAAAAAACCCCAAACTCACTGCCATTAAATCAATTCTAACTCAAAGAGACTCCATCTATGGTTTCCAGGACTGTAAATCTTTATGGGGAGCAGACAGCCTCATCTTTCTCTCACACCACTTTAGTTGTTGGGTATCAAGTCAGTACCGACTCATAGTGACCTTATGCACAACAAAATGAAACACTGCCCGATCCTGAGCCAACCTCACTATTGTTGCCATGCTTGAGTCCATCGATGCTGCCATTTGACCAATACATCTTGTTGAGGGTCTTCCTGTTTTTCTCTGACCCTCCACCTTACCAAACATGATATCCTTCTCCAGCGACTGGTCCCTCCTGACTTAGTACGAAAGACTAAGTCTGGCCATCCTGGCCTCCAAGGAGCACTCTGGCTACACTTCTTCCAAAACGGATCTATTGGTTCTTTTGGCAGTCCATAGTACTTTCAATATTCTTCAACACC
>NW_006408673.1:7773774-7800653 GCF_000296735.1 Chrysochloris asiatica
TTCCCATTCGAACAACTGTCTCTCGGTCTATGTACAGGCTCCTCGTGAGCACAATTAAGTGTTCCAGAATACTCATACTTCGCAATATTGTCCATAGTCTGTCATGACCCACATAATCGAAAGCCTTTGCTTAGTCAATAAAGCACAGGTAAACATCTTTCTGATATTCTCTGCTTTCAGTCAAGATCCATCTGACATCACTATGAGTCTGAACCGACCTGGTAACACTTAACAGCAAACATGCTCTCTGGAAACCAGCAGGGCTAGACTTCGTCTATCATACTTGGGACTTATTGTGAGGAGGGACCAATGACTGGAGAAGGATATCATGTCTGGTAAAGTGGAGGGTCAGAGAAAAAGAGGAAGACCCCCATTGAGATGGATTGGCACTGTGACAGATGAGATAGGCTCAGGTATGGCAACAATTGTGAAGTTGGCTCAGGACCCAGCAGTGTTTTGTTTTGTTATGCATAGTGTCGCTGTGAGTTAGTTCCAACTCAATGGCACCTAACAATAACAACAACAGCAAACAACATTTATGGGTGGTAGAATTTGGGAACCTTTTTCACTTTTCTACATTATTTAAATTCTTTATAGTGAAGATACATTATCTTTCTCAGAAAACCTGTAAATTGTTTTCCTAAAAATCAGAAAAACAAAATCCCAAGGCAGTGTAAGAGGGATTCCCTTATGCAGAATACACAGAACACCTTTCTAAACAGTATGATTTGGGTTTGATTGCCTCACAGAATCTGAGATTCACCCAGTGCCTTCAAGCAGTGGAATCGGATGGAATCCCAGAGTGCCTCTCTGTCTGAACCCAGCTTCTGTTTCTCTCATTCTTTCTACTACAACTGCTGTATTTGTTTCCTTAGGTTTTTTGGTTTTGTGTTTAATGGTGTATTTTTGAGTGGGAGGGTGGCACACGAAGGTTGGGAATGGAAAGTTTTTGTTTTTTTCCTGTTTCATTTCAAATGCTACAATTCATCTGCTCCTATGTATATATATAGAGCGAGCATTTTCCTGTCCTCAGGCCATGTAATCTTTCTACCCCAGCTGAGCACTGTCATCATAAGTATTTGTATTCCTCTGGCATCCAAGCAACCAAAATGCTTTCCTAAAAGGACCAAAGTTCCCAGAGTTGATGGCACCACTCAGCGGAGAGTAAACCGAGCCTTTATGCGTTCCTGTCTCCATTTCACAGCCCAGAGTGGTGTGTGCTCCATGGTGGTTCATAATTAGCCCAAAGCAGCTGCTTTTCCACAGCCCCACTTTGTAACCTGCCACTGCTGTCAGGATGTAGAAATATTAAGTGCATTACGTTTCGGCTGAAGCACTGGCAGCAGGGGCATCTGACACAGACATCAGGCAGTTGCCTTTGTGGGACCTTTCTGGGTCCTTATTTATAAGGGTTTTCTGGGAATCTTGCCCACCTCTGGCTGCTGGGCAGAGGTGGAGATGGGGCAGACAGTCACCGAAGATGATGCGGTTTTTCAACACAGTGGGCACATGTGTAAAACTGGATCTACTCCACAAACGCTACGTGACCTCACCCTTTCTAGAAGACTGGCTTTCAGAGGGCACCAGGGGACAAAAGGAAATGAGCGCCTGGTCCCACTGGGAGACTGCAGAGGACGCAGGCCTTCTACACAAACATTGGGGGAAACATGCAGGGCAGAGCCAAACGTTAGTGATTTTCTTCAGGTAGCAAATGACCGCAGTCACATGTACTACTGGCTTTTTATCCCTGTTCACTGAAATGTCTCTATATCTTTCAGCATAAAAAGATCACTTCCAAGCACTGAATACATCAGTTATGAAATTCACTTTGTGATGGCCTTTGGGTTTTACTTCAACCATCACTGGGGTAACAGAGCAGGCAGAAGCTTTAGGAGACTGGGACATACCTGTTTGGCTGCTGATGAAGAAATCACTTTGCCATCTAGCAGGGTGAGAAGCTCGGCCAGGGCGGAGGGTGTGACGGGACTGGAGGAGGAGGAGAGAAAACCCGTTTCAGTTGAACACAGTGACCTACTTACAGCTGCTCAGACCACAGCAGTCCATTTTGTTGATTGAAAAGACAAAACCCACATCCAGGAACGGCAACAACAGGCCAATTGGGCTCTATTTCATCTTATTTATTTTCTATTTTAGGGTAGAACAAAATTTTGTGATGAGTGCGGTTTTTTCTTTTTTTTTTTTGACACCCAACAATAACAGCTGTTTGGCAGAAGTTGTAGCAACAGATAACTGCACAGTTTCATTAGTCAAAAAAAAGGAGGTGGTTGCAAAATTCATGAACTGTGACGAGGGGAGAAAAAAATTCCAAAACAAAACTCCAGACCCAGTAATTAAATACTTTCAACTGAAAAATCAATCTAAAATGACTTCAAACAAAATGGCTAACAAAGCCATTTTTCTGAATGTTTTTGTACAAACAGAATTTCCTTTTTATGGCATGGATTTTCTTGAAGGGACCAGAGACGACCACCTCTCTGCCCGCCTCAAGGGCGTCTCCACATGCCCCCTTCTCTTCTAGAGGCTCACAACAGCTTCCTGGACAAGAAGTCCCAGAAGTCATTATACCTACATATCTAAGACATGACTTCTTCACCAAGATCCCGTGATATCTAAGGTCAGCAGGCAAGCAAACCCAGCAAAGTGGCATAAATCACATTTGGGGATGGGATAGTGAATTGTGTAATATTTCTTTTAACATGTATGGTTTGATGACTTCTAAATATGTACAGACACTAAGCTAATGAAACTCTGAGGTCAGCAGATGGCTAGTTTTAAATGGGATGACATAAATAGGGCATTACTGTGTCTGTGTGAAGGAAGGCTTTGGAAATGCTTAACGCTGTTGGAAAATACCTTCAGTTTCCATCTCGACGCCCTTCATTCACTATTAATTTCTTAGTAATCCCTTAGGTAATAAAAAGGAAACTACATCTTAGCCCTGATGCCAAGTTCCATGAACTCCAAATTGAGAGTGTCCAAGTCAACGAGGTCTGACTTACTGTCCGACTAATTCAAGTACCGTGAAACCTCATTACTCATTCAAAACAGCCGGAGCCCTGAAGCAGCCCATCCTGCCTAGAGTGCTTGTATACCCCAAAGTATGGATAAAAGGGAGTTCCAAGTGGAAGCTGGGTTTGGAGAGCATCTGAGGTTATTAAATTGGTATTTTGAACATCTGTGAACCAGCCGGGTTCAATCTCAATAGGCAAAACGGTACAAGGCTAGGGATTAAACTCATGTCCTTGTTCTAAGCTCTTGCCTTTACTGACAAGTCATAAGGAAGCAGGTTTTTCTAACAAAAAACCACGTTGCTTTAATGTTCTTCAGTCCTAAAAACTAGCAGTGTCGATTATCTGAGTGTGCGGAACCCACTGTAATTGCTGGGGTTGGGCTGGATTTAGAAAGCATGCAAAAGACAACGTCCTTCCCCCACACAAGTCAATCATGTAGAGGGCTTGGGGGACAGAGAATGACAGAAAACCAACAGAGAACTAAAAACACTTGGCCTTCAGGAAACTCAACTGATGACCATAGTTTCATTTCATTAAGTCGTAATAAACTTCCACTATAAAGTATCTCCCCTGTTGGAGATTTTGAGGATTTCTCAGTCACCTTTTAGTTCCCACAGGGCCTGACATAGAAGGTCAGACAGTCAATAGTATTTGCACTACTGAACTCCCCTCACCAACAGGAATATCTGGTATTGTATTCGTTATGATTAATATCTGGCATGCATTCATTCCAAATATGCGTATGCCAGGGCTCAACTCCAGCAAGGCGGATGACAAAGACCAGTGCCTGACACAGTGCCCCTGAAAGGCCCCACCCTGAGCTTATTTAAGAAACCAGCAGACTCGGAGCACAAGTGCAGCAGCAGCACAGGACACTGACTTGCTGCTGTCAGACGATACTGCTTTCTGGACCCTGCATGTGTCTGCACTGAAGGAGTCTCGGACACGGCAGGCTTCAGCTCTGGGTGTTCGTCTATCTAGAGAGGACAGGAAATGGGGCCTTTCACACCTTCCAATTCCGTCCAGTCCCTTGGGGCTCCACCTCAGTTGGATTTTGGGAGCAGACACTTCACACTTCCAACAGTCACCCTGCCTCGACGTCCCCACACCTGGGAATGACTCAAACGTAGCGTGTCTGCTGCTGTGAAATGGAGCAAAGGCCCGACAGCAGGTGGCCACTGGCCTGAGACTTCCAGGTGGGTCCCGCTGCCCAGCAATTGCTTTGTTCACCTCACTGACCACCTAGTGTCCCCAGCCTGGCACCTGCTCCTCAAGTAATGGTTCTTGACAGTCTCCTGTGCACTCCCCCTCCAGTGCATCTTCCCACCTACCACTTCTCCAAGACATCTGTTGAGGCCCAGGAAGTTCTATGGCGTCCCCTCTCCTCCTGTTCCATCAAAACCTAATCCCTGCACCCATGCTCTTATCTCCATTGCTTTCCTCTCCTAAAATCTCACTCAAATGCTTGTTTCCTCTCTCTCTGCTTTTAGTTCCATACCTTCACAAATGCCCATATATCTTCCCTAGTTTAAAAAGGTCTTCAACTGGCAGCATGCTACATCCTACTTTGATGATTAGTGACTGGGGTCTTAAAAACTGTGAGCGGCCATCTATAGTACAACTATTGGTGTCTCCTCATCAGGAGAAAAGGAGAAAGAAAAACACACTCAAGAGTATTTGTAAAGGAAAGGATGTTTCCAAAGAACCAATGGATCATGTGAACCCCTACTTCCATGACCCTTAGATCAGAAGAACTAGATGGTCCCCCACTACCACTACCAACAGCTCTGAAAGGGATCACAACAGAAAGTCTTGGACAGAGTAGGAGAAAATTCTAGAACAAAATTTAAACTCATAAAAAAGACCGCACTTACTGGTCTGACTGGAAGCGTAGTGGATCCATATGATAAGCACTGGACTGTGAACCACAAGGTCCATGGTTCAAGCTCACCAGCCACGTTGCAGGAGAAAGATGAGGCTTTCTGCTCCTATGAAGATTTAAAGCCTTGGAAGCCCTATACAAGGTTCACTATGAGCCAGAACCAACAAGACAGCACTTAACAACTGGTGTGATACAGGCTTTAAACCTTTAGACATCCTTCAGACCTGGAACGGAACTCACCCTCAGGATCAACTCTCAGCCAAACAACAGGCAGATATATAAAGTGAACAATAATAACTATGAAGAACGTATTCCTTAGAACAATCAATCATACAAGGCCAAAAGAGCAACACTGGTCCAAAAACAAAGCTCAGAGGCAGGAGGGGCAAGAAACAGGACAAATGAAAGTGAGGAATCCAGAAAGGAAGTGGGAAGAGTGCTGCTACATTGAGGGGCTTGCAACTGATGTCCCCAAACAAGAAACGTATATATTGTAGGACAGAATTCTTAATTTGCTTTGTAAACTTTCACTCAAACCACACTATCAGCGAAGACTTCGCAGAAGTGGCTACAACCTTCCCTCTACATCCCTGGGTGGTACACAGTTAGTTGGCTACTAACTGAAAAGTTGGAGGTTTGAGTCCACTCAGTTACCTCACAAGGCCTGGTGAGCTACTGCTGAAAAATCAACCAGTGAAACCCTAAGGAGCACAGGTCTCCCCTGCCACACATGGGGTTGCCATGAGTTGGGAGTTAACTCTACAGCAATTTTGTTTTTACCTGACGTCTGTAAGAATTCTACCTACCTCTCCACAAAAGTCTTTCCTCCCTCTTATTGCTTTGCCTCAACTTTCCTCCTTCTCTGCTGGACAATGAAGCCCTTGGGGGAAAAAACAGAGCCTTCTCCTTGAACCTCCACCTGGCAGGTTCTTCTTCCTGCCCTTCGGTATGAATATTGCCACCCAGTGCTGCGTTCCTTGGCTCCCTGCTCTGACTTCAGTCTGGAAATGGTGGAAAGCATGTTCTCCCAAGGTTGCACCCTTAGTTTCCTCAGGTTCCAGTCCTTGCTACCCACCCACTAATTCAGTGATCTCCTAAAGGTCCCACTCAACTCTCCACCAAGCAAGTTCTAAACTAGTGGCTGATGAATTTGTTCTGTCAAGAGGTAGAAAGTAAATATTTTAGGTGGTGTGGACCACAGACGGTCTTGGTCACATATTCTTTGTTTTGACAACCAGTCTTAAACCACAGACCACAAAGGCAAGCCACAGTTTTCTGACCTCTGATGTAAACCATCACCACCCCACAGACCAGCTCTGCTACCATTCCACCCCACACGTTTGCTGTCTCAACTGGTGACGCCACCATGCTTCTAGTCATCTAGGTGCCAATCATCACAGTTTTTGATTTCTTCATCACCTATCACTCTGCATTATTAAACCCTAGTGAAGCTTCTTTCAGAGCCTTAATGATAGCCACTCCTACCTCTGTATTCCCAAAGCACCATTTCTGACGTTGCTGCTCTTGGATGCCACCCTACACAACACACTGCCGGGCTCCTCTTCCTGTGTTCACCATGTCCCTTCTCTGCTCAAAAGCCTTCACTGCTTTTCCTCAGGCCTCAGGAACTGCTGTCTGTAATGGACCTGGAATTTGGGATGCTCCACTGGGCAGTGTAGTTGTCTGACTGTATCACAAAATGCTTGTTCAGGGAATCTGCAACTCCCGCATTCTTAACTAAGTCAACCTGTTTATTAATAGCAATTTAAAATGAGTTCATACTAAAAACCACCACACATCTGTCAGTTTGGCGTACTAAGGTGGCTTGTGAGTTGCTGTGATTCTGGAAGCTATGCCACGGGTGTTTTAAATACCAGCAGGGTCACCCATGGTGGACAGGTTTCAGATGAGCTTCCAGACGAAGACAGACTAGGAAGAAAGAGTGACGAACTACTTTCGAGTATTAAGTCACTGAAAACCTTATGAATAGCAGAGATACACTGTCAGATATAGTGCCAGAAAATGAGCCCCTCAGGTTGGAAGGCACTCAAAATGCGACTGGGGAAGAGCTGCCTCAATGTAAAGAAAACAAAAATCCTCACCACTGGACCAATAAACAACATTCTTATCAATGGAGAAAAGATTGAAGTTGTCAAGGACTTCATTCTTTTTGGGTCAACTATGAACACTCACGGAAGCAGCAGTCAAGAAATCAAATGACGTACTGCATTAGGCAAATCTGCTGCACAAGACCTTTTTTAAGTGTTGAAGAGCAAAAATGTCAGCTTGAAGACTAAGATGTGCCTGACCCAAACCGTGGTATTTTCAATAACCTCATATGCATGCTAAAGCTGGACAGTGAATAAGGAAGACCGTAGAAGAATTGATGCTTTTGAGTTATGGTGTTGGAGGAGAATATTGAAAGTGCCATGGGCTGCCAAAGGAACCAACAGATCTGTGTTGGAAGAAGTGTAGCCAGAGTGCTCCTTGGAGGCCAGGATGGCCAGACTTTGTCTCTCATACTTAGGGCATATTGTCAGAAGGGACCAGTCACTGGAGGAGAAGGGTATCATGTTTGGTAGGGTGGAGGGTCAGAAAAAAGAGAAAGACCCCCAGCAAGATAGATTAGCCAAGTGGCAGCATCAATGGGCTCAAGCGTGGCAACAATAGTGAGGTTGGCCCAGGATCGGGCCGTGTTTTGTTCTGATGTGCATAAGGTCACTGTGAGTCGGTACCAATTTGATGGCACCTAACAACACTACTACTAAAAAACAAAAACTTCCAAAGCAATGCACTCAAAACCATTAAAAAGCCAAGTTCAACAAGAGCTTTTCTGGTCAGACTCTTTTAAACACCAGCCTTCTCAGAAGCCCTTTAAAGTGAATGATAATTCACAAAACCATCTCTTCCCAATTTGATCTCTCTAATGTTCCCTGTCTGGGTGGCATCCCGAGACTATTGCTGCCTGTCAGTTACTGCTCTTCTAGGCTTTGGAAATGTTTGCTCGTGTGGCTGAGGCTGTTCATTAATTAAAGTTTGCTCCCAGGTTGGGCTGGTATATCCAGTCTGGCTCAAAGTTCTTTCAACTATGTAGAAATAGAACTGCTACCACTTGATTTGAGCTCCTCAGTTCTTGCTCTCATTTTTGCTCTTTCTTCACCTGACATCATTTATAAAACCAGGACCGTTACCTTTTGTTGTTGTTGTTCAGTGTCGTGGAGTTGGTTCCAACTCATAGAAACCCTGTATAGGATCTCCGAAGAGCGGCTAGAGAGCTTGAACCACTGACCTTGAGGTTCAAACTGACCTTGCAGTCCAGTGCATTAACCCACAGTGCCACACCATAACTTCTGCCTACCATCCTCTTTTCCTGATTTCGGAAAATCAAGTATACGTCTCTTTAGAACCAGGTATCCTTCAGGTTCTTAAAACTCTAGTGCTTATGAGTTGTTTGGACAAATACTCACTCAACAGGTGAGTTCATCAACCCCTGCTCCTGTCAAAGCTCCCAAAGTGGCTGATTGGGGAAACCCTCAATTCCAAAGGCCAGCATATAAAGAAATCGATCTGAGAGTCAGTGGATGTGGATTCCAGTCTGAGCAGTTGAACAAGTCAGATACCTTGTCTTAGGGCCTTAGAGCCCACTTCCATTAAAAAAGAGGTTCCACCAGAAGATAGCTAAGGCCTCTTTAAGTCAATAAGTCACAGCAACTCTATGACCTCTAACCAATAACATGAAAAAATGTAAATTTAAAAACAGGGGATATTTCACCTAGATGTTCAAATACCACATCTTCTTGGAGCCTTCCGGGAGTGTTCTGGCTACTATTATTACTCTGTATAATTCTAAAACAGGAGCATTCTATTCTGACTGGAATTATAATAATATGGATGCACACATCTAATCCTCCCCAGGAGACTGTTTTCTTCTTGAGGGCCAGAAATGAACCCTGTTCATCCCTCCACCCACAGCACACTGAATGGTGCACTATACCTATTTCCTGGGCTCACAGTGGCATCTCTCTCGGACTTTCCAGCTCCTTCCTATTCTGACTCTGTTCCACTTTGGCCGCCATACTTGCCTCTCTGTTGTTTCTGACCTCCTGCTCCTACCAGCTATACTCTTCCTGCTCCAAAAACACATCAGTGCTTTGCCATCCCCATACATTGGCTCACATCTGCTCCCCGCTGGAGTCATCTCTCACTCTGTCCCCACAAATCCTACCCATCCTCTAAGGCTCAGGTAGCATTGTCTCCCCTCCATTAGCTCTTCCAGATGATCCAGCCTAGCGATCCTTTCCCTGAATGGCCACAGTGTTTTCAGTGTCAATAGCGGAGTTTCTAAATGGAGAGGTCAAACCTGGAAGGACGCGAGTGACAGACAGGAAGGCAACAGATGTCACAGTTGACCAGGAGGGGCCAGCCACCTTAGACTCTGGGCAGCTATTACTATGATACTTAACACAGCAGCACGGTAAAGAGACAGGGGTTAACAGAGGGTGCACCATGTGCCAGGCATATATGAGGGTAAGTATTGCTACAAAATTACAGAAATTTTGACAAAAATATCAGAATGTGAAGCTATTGTTTTTCAGTATGTCCTCCATCTGGGTCTACACACTTTTGAAGGAAGTGTTCCCATCTCTCTAACACTGCCCTGAAGAATTCTGCACTCTTCGATTTACACAACACCAATGTGGTAGCTTTGGCATCCTTGAAGGACTCAAATCATACTCCTTTTCAATGTTCTTTGAGTTTGGAGAACAAAAACAAGTCTGAAGGCATGGAAAGATAGAGCAGCTAAGGACTCTAGACTCATGGAGGGAGAGGGGATGTGTGCTGGCAGCCAGGGGGGCAGGGTGTGCCCTTTGGATGTTTGAGTGATTGTATATTCCTGAGTGTTTTGGTGCACATCCAAAAAAAAAACCAAACGGAATAGAAGCAAATACTGTTGAATGATGAAGCATGCAGAAGATTGTAATCATGCAATGAAACATATATGATAGGATGAGTATAAAATTGATGTTCTCCATGTAAAGTATCAGTCAATTCACAATAAAAACTTTAAAATAAAATAAAAACAAGTCTGAAGGGGCAAAAGCAGGGCTGTATGGTGGATGGGGTAGGGTTTTCCAATGAAATTTTTGTAAGACAACCCTTGTTACCATTGAAATTGCTACTATTGGTGCAATTTCTTAGCCTTTTTCTAACTAAAGCAGCTTTCAATTTTCTGTCTTGTGTCCCTTGGAAAAATTTATCAAGATTATCCCACTGGAGTCCCCAAAACTAGTTGCCATAACCTTATGAACTGACCTCTCTCTTGAATTTAACTGACTCAGCAGATTGGACTTTAGTCATTAAAAAAAAAAAAAAACTAAATATATTGAAATGCCTCTAAATGTAAAATATGTAGCAGATTGGTTTTTTTTTTTTTTTTTTCTGAAGGCACCTTAACAAGAATAAGACAAGCATGTTACTGGTTACTGGGAGAACTTGGCTACAGCCATCCACTGATCACATATTAATGTTTTAGAAGTTTTTATTTGTAATAAACTTGATATGAACTGGAACGCTTGTAGCAATTCTTTTGGACTTACCCTCGTATATGTTAAGAACAAGAGGCTGAACATGAAGTTGGCATTGTATACGATAACTCTGGTAGTGGTTGCGTGCCGTGGAGTTGGTTCCGACTCAAACCCTATACAGGGTTTCAAAGGCTATAAATCTTTACGGGAGCAGAAAGTCTCATCTTTCTCCCACAGAAAAACTGGTAGTTTTGAACTGCTGACTTTAAGGTTAGCAGCCCGAATCAGAACCACTAGGCTATTAGCAAATGACAATTTGGAGTCGTGTATCAGTGTGTGTCTGTCTTCTCCATTGCACAGCTCCACAGCCAGGGATGCTGCTGAGAGGAGGTATAACCACCCAGACCAGGCTCCACCTCCCACTGGGTTCCTAACAGTGGCCTGCAATTTACCTGTGGGTCCCTAAGGAACTCTCACCACCCCAATCCTCACATCTAAAACTGCTGCTTATTCTTTCCATCTCACAACTTGGCCTTTTGTGACACCAGTCTGCTGGCCTTCCTCCTCCCTCTCTGCATCTCTTCTCAGTTTCCTCCTCCTCCCATGCTCCTCAGTTAGAGGCTAGGGCACCGCAGCCTCCTTCCTCCTCCATCTTTCCCGCTGGCGGCGTTCATCAACAGCCACCTCTATGTTGTGAGGCCCCTGCTCCCTCTGAGACTGACCTGTGCCTCTTAGGCTCAGACTCACCTCAGACCATCAGACAGGCTGCTCCTACGCCTGGAACACTCTTAGCCCTTGGACTCTGACTAACGCTAACAGTCTTCAGTCAGCTCTCAGCTTAGCTGTTACTTTCTTCCCCTTTTCAGTTTCGTTGTCATCCTTCTAGACTGTCAGTGTTTTGAGAGCGGGAACTGTGGCTGCCTTGTTGACTGGTTTTCTCCAGTTTAGCACAGAGCTTTGCCCATAAAACCAAAAAAAAAATTAAAAAAAAATTCACTGCCACTGAGTCCATTCTAACTCATAACGACCCCTTAGAGGGTTTCTGAGACTAACTCTACATCTTAACAGGAACAGACAGCCTTATCTTTCTCCTGTGGAGTGGCTAGTGACTTTGAACTGCTAACCTTGTAGTTAGCAACCCAACACCTAACTCTAAGTGCCTTCAGCACTTCTAGAGTTTTGCCCATAGTATTGGAAGAAGTGTAGCCAGAGTATTTATTGGAGGCCAGGATGGCCAAACTTCATCTCTCATACTTCAGACATATTGTCAGAAGGGACCAGTCACTGGAGAAGAATATCATGTTTGGTAAGGTCAGAGAAAAGGAGGAAGACCTCCAGCGAGATGGATTGGCAAAGTGACAGCATCAATGGGCTCAAGTATGGTAACAATTGTGAAGTTGGCCCAGGATCGAGCAGTGTTTCATTCTGTTGTGTATAGGGTCACTATCAGTCGGTACCGACTCAATGGCACCTGATAACAACAACATGGGTCCTGGTATAGTGCTGTAGCAAAGCACTGGACTGCTAATCACCAGGTTGGTGGTTCAAACCCAGCAGCTGCTCCTTGGAAACCCTATACAGGGTCACTATGAGTGGGAACCAACGTAACAACACTTAACAATAGCAACCAGGTAGCGCTAGGAAGCTGCAGATTCATATATCTGACCACTGCTGTTTATCTCTGCCAGGGGTATGCTGGTCCTACAGGCAGTCCAAATGCAGCACCCCCGACTCCTGTCTTCTAAACTTACTCTTCTTCCTGTACCTCCCACTAGACTCAAGAACACTGCCCTCACAAGAAATCTAAAAGTCCTGCCTCTGGGGGATACTTGCCCTCATATTTCTTCAGTCCTGCCATTGCCAACTAGGTCCAGGTTCTGCCATTTCTCAGCAGCCTCCCTGCATCCAGACTGTTCTCCCACCCTCTTCCCTCACACCGAAACAGGAATGAGCCCATGGTCTATGACTTTCAAGAACCAAGACCAAGACCTACAAAACTCTCCTAAGATTCTTGTCATCATTCCAGCTTTTCTACCACCTGTCCCACCTGCCAGCCTCATTAGCATGGAGTTTCTGAGCTTGCTGGGCCTACCGTACCCGCTTGTCTCTGGGTGTCACACCACTGCTTCCTTTGTCCAGGGTGCCCCTGCCCCTTCCACCACTTGGCAGCTCCTATTGGTTCTTCAGGTTCGGCAAACACCAGCATCATTTCCAGAAGGAAACGTTGGCCTTAGTTCGGGTCCCTTTATGGCCATCCCCTGTGCACACCTCCAGGATAACATAAGGGGGCTATGGGTCTGTGGCCCCACAGGTTTGTAAACTCTTTGTCTTCTTCATCTTCAAGCCCCCAGTCCTTGGCACAGTCCAAAGGACGGAGTGCATAGTGGGAGAGCTGAACAAATGAGGACCTTTTCCAATGGGATGAAGGACATCTTTAGAATTTGAAGTTCACAGCAGATGTTTGCCTGGTTGTTAGGAGATCCTGAAAGGGAAACTAAGCGAGAAAACCCTGGACCTGCCCTAGTTCAATGTCTTCTGGATGCAGAATTTATCATAAAGGAAAAAAGGAAAGGCCCCGCCCTCACTCACCTCTCACTGACAGTCAAGTTCTGTTGCTTTAAATAACCCAGGAAAGTGTTGAGGACCCAATTAGTCACCAATTTTGGCTCTGCCCTAGTTTCTTTTATCACACTTTGGAAGAACGCCAGTAGGCCAACTTCATTCTGAAAGGAAAAAAAATAATAATAAAATTAAAGCCTCCTAAAAATATGAAAGATCAGTGTTCTGAAGGCAAATCTGAGACTATCACCCTTTGTCTCTTCTGAGACATCTACTTCTTTGCTAACTACTGAGATGTCACCAGAAAATTCTGATCACTTTCAGTAAACTGCAAGTATTCTACTTTTCTGACTTCTATCACCATGCATTTATACAGCATTTTCTCAAAGGAATGAACGCATTTCTGAGACCCCGACTGCGTCTGAGGACGGTGAAATTCGCCCTCTCTTAGAGTGGACTGTCCTCTTAGCAGCAGCCTCACATTGCGAACGTATCTTTGAGCTGCAAACTGGGCCCACAGCATTTGGCTTCAGTTGAACGCCCATTCTCTTCTCAGACCTGTCTCTTGCTGTAAGGCTTAGTGATTGGTAGAATAAGATGAGAAGAGCAGTACATCAAGGAGGAACAAATAGAATATTGTTGTTGTTGTTTGTGAAGTGCTGTAGAGTCAGTTCCGACTCATAACGGCCCTATATAGGGTTTCCGTGGAGCAACTGGTGAGCTTGAACCGTCAACCTGAAAGTTCAAACTGACCTTGCAGTCCAGCGCATTAACCGCAGCTGCCACACCAGGACTCCAAACAGAATATTAGACCTTGGAGAAAATCTAAAGTGGATTGTAACTGTATTCATCTTCACATCCCCCGAAGAGGTAGCTAGGAGCAGAGGTGGCATCTGTTTTCCCAGTGAGGGAGCTGATGGCCACAGGTGACCCATGAGGTCACATGACCAGGGGAAGGCCCAGTCTGCCTCCCACACCTTCAGAGCTGAGCTGGGCTGGGACCGCCTCTCATATTGCTCTGCAAACATGATCAGCTGAGATGTCAACAAGGTGGAGACTTGACGGTTTCTCCCACTGTGGGCAGTAAGCTCCAGGACTGGACCCTGCTGTTCTGTTCACTCTATAATCAGAGCTGCAGGCAGAGCTGCTGTGGTAGCTGCTCGATGAGCATCAGTAGACAGTAGACCAAGCTCTCCCGTCACCATGCATGTTTGTTTACAATCACATAATCACTCTTACCCTTTATCATACCATGTTGTTGTTGCTGTAGTTAAGTGTTGTTGAGTCGGTTCTGACTCGTAGTGACCCTGTACAGGGTATCTGAGGAGTGGCTGGTGGGTTTGAACCACCAACTTTGTGGTTAGCAGTCCAGTGCTGATCCTACGGCACACCTTTGAATATCAGAATTACAATTAACCCTAAGAGCAACCCTGAGGAACTCATCAATGTTATATACTGTACTTTACTGCCAACTCAGATGGACTTAGCAGGACTCAAGAAGTTTACTCACAGCTTTTCAGAATGAAAAGCATGTTCTAGTCACTTATATAAGGGAAGGCTGACATTTCTAAATGCAGAAGGAACATATGCTAAGTGGTAGACTTTTCTCTACCTGCTGAAATTCTAATCAAACCACCCTTTCCTTGAAATATTCCTTTTCAGTTCACACGGCAGGTTCCCATCCCTGCTTCTTTTACAGATCCTTCATTAACCAAAAGATACTAGGAAGAAGCAAGGTGTACTAACGCAAGTGCTCTGAAAGCTTAACTATTGTATGCTGTAATATATACATAGATGCACATTAGCTATGTAGAAATTCTGTTTTAAAAATCGACATGCCCTTTTGTAACAGATAAATTCTCTGGTGACAAGCCTACTGAATAATCTCGTAATTATCTCTTGAATCTCTTTTCAAGCCAGTGCTATTGTTTTGCTCCTACTAAACTGGGGCAAAAGATCACTTTCGCCACCAAAGCTTGACTAGGCAACATGAAGAGCAAGTACTGTTTTAACTTATGGAACGGTATTCTAACTTCCACAATGGTATACAAACCACTGGGGAAGCAGTCTGAATTCCCTTTGTTCTAACCCAGACAGGCTGGACTGCCAGTGAAACGAGATGCCAGGAGAGCCAAGGAGAGCTTTTCGGAATCCACCTAGAAATAGTGCATTTGAACTTGCAGGCTTGGCTGAGTTGCTGGGACATGATGAATATCTCTTCTTCTACCCTTGGGTGGTTTTTTTATTGGATGGATAACATGGCAAGTCAGATTTCTGTTTGTCTTTTCATGTCAGTGCTGTGATGAAGCCTCTCCGAGCTGGAACTGTACTTCACTAGGGGATACACGGTTTCAGCCCACAATTTAGCAGATGTGAAAATCTACGCTTGTGATGGGCTGAGAGGTATGCAGAGCGGGCTCACAGAGGCCGAGCGGCTGCTGTCCAGAGAATGATGGATCAATAAAAGTTGCACATGGGCTGCCGGCTCAGCTTTTTAAGAAAACAAAACAAAACAAAAACCAACTACTGCCTTCTAGGTACGGTCTTCTCGGTTTTTCTAGGAGATTGGCAAATGGTAATGAGCTTGGCATGGATTGCAGAAGTCTCTGCAGAACACAACAGGGTCAGTCATTTGGTTTTCTCTGGAAAACAGCGGGCCAGGAATTCTCTTACATAAACATCTTATGAGGAGCAACGCACAAAGGCCACTACATAAGGGGGCCTTTAATGTCCTTCTCAAAGGCAACAAGCAGACATTCAGTGCAGCACTAATCTATCCTAAATAAGACAGAACTGCAGCTTCAGCTCCATGGTGCGCTAGACTTGTGGCTGATAGTGCCTCTAACTGTTCTTCCCGAGATGCAGAACGCAGCAAGGGATAACTGGTCCTGTGTTATGCATAATGTTAGAGAGTCTCTACAGCTCTGTGGCTGGGAAATAGCGTTTGCACATGTTATTCACATTTCCCACAACATTCAGTTAGAGCCAGAGCCACTGCCAGGTCAGCCTCTTAGAAGTTAACCAAACAAGCAAAGAACACCCTCTGCCACCAAATTGATTCTGGCTTATAACACCCCTGTATAGCATTCCTGAGACTGTAATCTTAACGGGAGCAGCCCAATGTCTAACCCACAGTGCCATCAGAAGCTAACAGACACCCTCAATTGTGAAATGTTCTGTTTGCTGGGAGCATAGCAGAGACAGTGTCTCACCCTCACTGCCTGTTCTGGGGAGGAGCCTCCATTTACTCTTGCATCGTGCCCTGGAAGTGATGTGTTCTAAGGTCATCTTCTGCATTCTACTTGCAGAGATAATAAAACACCAGAAAACTATCCAGTTGGAACAGGATGAAGGCTAATCTAATCCCTCAAGTGCAGTTCATGTCCTAAGTCTCACACAGCCTAAGAGCCTGGTGAGAGGACCCTCGATGTGGGTGGACTATATTTAACAGAATGAAACCTGAGAGAGACAGCTGCCTGCTGACAGGCTTACAGAAGTAAAAGCAGTCCCGAAAACATGAGTTGGGGAACAGCTGGTTATGTGGCAGGGAATGACCTGGTGGCTCCTAGGATCCCAGATCAGCAATGCTGCACTATTAGAAGGTGCTCAGCAGTTTTTTCTGAAGACCCACTAGGCACAACCATCAACAGTGAACACCATGGAGGCTGCCCCTGGCGTCTGCCGCTGCGGATAATTCAATTCTGAGGTAGGAACTATTACAATGCCCTTTTACAGATGAGGTACTGAGAGGTTAAGTAACTTGTGTGGGGTCACACAGCAAGAAAGGTGACAGAGCTAAGATCTACACCTTGCTGGTCCGGCTCTTGATCTGTGTGTGGTACTGCCTCTGACAAAGGTCTCTGCCTTCCTGGGGTCTGTGATTGAGCACCTGCCCCACACTAAGCACAGTGTGGAGGGGCTAGCATATTGAGGGGACGCACTGCCCACCATTCCCACTGTTTTAGTAATGAGCCGACAGCTCCTTGAAGGTTCTAAATAGATTTAAAAGGCTGCAAAAGCCCCCAGCAATTAACTTAGGAGAAGGAAGTGGCAGGCTCACTTCTGGCCTTGGCCAGTGTGCACCTAAATAGCATGACACTGTCAGCTGTGACGTAACACACGCCTCTCTGAGAGGAAGCAGGCCTGCCCAGCAATGCACCATAGGACGGGAGGGCATCCAAAGCACTCCTGGGCACTCTGGTCTAACCTCCTCGTCACATCAAAAGAGTATACAATTGTCAAGTATCTTCAGATGTTTGAAACAAACCCATAACCCATTACTTTCTCCCCCCCACCCCCCATTACTTCTTATATAGTATAGTGCACATACAATATTTTAGAAACCTGGTATAGCACTGTGGATTAATTTGCCAGACTGCAAAGCTGTTTGAACTGCAAGGTCGGCAGTTCAAGCTCATCAGCTGCTCCTCAGAAACCCTATACAGGGTCACTATGGGTTGGAACTGACTCAACAGCACTTAACAACAATATACTATATTTTATTGTATATATTCTACTTCGGGTAACTCGGGTGTTGGGCCTGTACCTAGAGGAGACCACAGGCACCTGTAGATGAACCACAGTGGGTTCAAGCAGCCAGGTTCCCAGGTCATGACCAGTCACCAGGTGAAGGCACAGGCTGGATATGCATCCCATGGGGCAGGGTACACAGCATGGAAAGTCAGATTTCAGACCCTGAGCACTTTTGCATCTTTGTAGGAGGGCCTAGCACCTGAATGCTAATTGGGGGGTGGGACGCTCTGTTGTTCCTTCATTATTCCTGTGAATTTGGGCATTCTTAAAAAGTCAGAAAGAAGCCCTGGTGAGGCCCTGTGGGCAAACACTGGACCACAAGGTCGGTTTGAGCCACAGAGTCTATGGTTCAAACCCACCAGCCGCTCTTTGGAAATCCTATACAGCAGTGCTAAGAATCAGACTCTATTCAATGGAAGTTAACAACCAAGTGACAAAAGGAAACCAAACTCAACAACTTTGTGAAAAATGGCTCCAAAAGTAAGAGCAAGGGCCACTCCTGTGGGCAGAAACAGAAAGCAGAGCCAGAGGTTGCAACACTGATGCGCTCTGCCAGAAAGCAGAAGTGATGGTAGAGAAGTGCTTGAATGTTCCGTGGGGCAGAGATGTGGATGGAGGATGTGAAGGAGCCCTCCAGTGCTGTTATTGGGAACAAGATGTGCTGTGAGAGTCTTCCAGCATATGCTCCAGTGAGTGCTCCAGCAGGACATTACTCACTCACAGGGAGCACTCTTCAGTGGGAGTTAATTTGTGGTGTGAGGCTGGACTCCATACTTGACTATGTCAAGAGAAAGTCTGGATCCTAAACCTTCCTTGTCTCTTTCAAGAACATGGGGATATGTGTAAGCTCTACAAACAAGCCAGGATACAGCCAGGGTATGTCCCAAGGACACACAACTAAGGAGCCCTTGTCCTATTTTGGTCCCTACAACTTACACCCCTGGGTCATGTTTCCAGCAAAGTCAGGAAAGATACATATCTGAGTTCAACATAGGATACCAGTTCCCTTCAAGTTGTATTCGTACCTACAGTTGGCTTAGACAAATGTGAAAATGTGTTTATATTCTCTGAGATGCATTAACTCTAGGGGAGATCCTGAGGAAAACTGATTAGGTGTATCACTTTCCCAAGGGTCCTCTGTTCCTGGACTGTAAGATTAACTACACCCCCCTTTTAGTTATAAAACTTCTACCTTTACAAGTGTGACAATCACAATTAATTATGATAACAGTTACTCACTATTGAATCATAAGAATCTTACCCTATATCTCCTTTCACCAGACCTATCTAGAAAAGATGAAAACTATTCAGTGGGGATTCTACCTTCCCCTACACACTCTGAAACTAAACTCCCTCTTGAAAACTTGTAAGCCAGTCACTTTGTGCCTTTATAGCCCCCACATTTTAGGTAGCCAATGTCTAAGTTGCCCGTCCCTATTACCTATTAAGAGAATAGGTTTGGTCCTTGAAATTAAAACTCTTTCCCTCTCAGTTGGTATTTTAAGCTGCTACATCCATAAGTATAGGTCAAGTTCATCAAATTGCAGCAATTTACATTTGTTTCCTTTATCAACATTTTATCTTCCTCTAAACAAGTTCTCCAGTACTCGTCTGTTAGTTTGTCCTACTGTGGTGGCTTGTGAGTTGCTGTGATGCTAGAAGCTATGCCATGGGTATTTTAAATACCAGCAGGGTCACTCATGGTGGACAAGTTTCAGATGAAGGACTTCATTCTTCTTGGATCAACTATCAACAATCATGGAAGCAGCAGTCAAGAAATCAAACGATGTATTGCATTAGGCAAATCTGCTGCACAAGACCTTTTTAAAGTGTTGAAGAGCAAAGATGTCAGCTTGAGGACTAAGATGCGCCTGACTCAAGCCATGGTATGTTCAATAACCTCATAAGCATCCGAAAGCTGGACAGTGAATAAGGAAGACCATAGAAGAATTGATGCATCTGAGTTATGGTGTTGGAGGAGAATACTGAAAGTGCCATGGGCTGCCAAAAGAACCAACAGATCTGTGTTGGAAGAAGTGAAGCCAGAGTGCTCCCTGGAGGCCAGGATGGCCAAACTTGGTCTCTCATACTTCGGACATATTGTCAGGAGGGACCAGTCACTGGAGAAGGATATCACGTTTGGTAGGGTGGAGGGTCAGAGAAAAAGAGGAAGACCCCCAGAAGATGGACTGGCAAAGTGGCAGCATCAATGGGCTCAAGCGTGGCACCAATTTATGAGGTTGGCCCAGGACCGAGCAAGTGTTCCATTCTGTTGTACATAGGGTCTCTATGAGTCGAGACCGACTCGATGACACCTAACAACAACAACAAAGTCAAGTTCTGATCATCAAGCCATTGAAGCTAGGCCAAATGGGTACTATCAGCACATTTGGGCAATCTTGCGCTTCTCCCCTCACTTCATATCAGCTGGACGCTTCACTCTCAGCTCTAGCCCTCCATGGCTATGTCTTTGTCCATGGGCTCAGGAGTCCCCAGGTCTCACCAATCTTGGGACCAACCAGCCTTTCCTCTTCTCTCTCTCATCTTCAGGTCAACAGGAGTCTATGAATGTGGTTGAACTCAGCCCATATCTTCATTGCTGCCTTCAAGGTGGTTGCCAGCAAGTTTACCGGCCTACTCCTGTGTTCCCTTTGAGTATCAGTCTTGAAGCGGGGTTTGTCCTGAAGGGACTTGACTGCTTGGCTTGATGGCTTCCCATGGAACAACTTGTTTGATTTCTGAGTAGCCAATCAGACTGTCACTTTTGGTTTGGATTTTTCCTGCTGGTCTTTCTTTCATGAAGTATCTTCTGTTCCTCTAGCTGCTCCAGGCTGGTCTGCTTGTCCCTTCAAGTAGGAATGCCACACCTCAGAAGGTTCTGGACGGGGATCAGGATTCCACCTAAGGTCCTATACACTACAATGGCTCCACAAGAAATTTCACTGGGCAAGTTCTAGAACCTCTTTTAGGTATTCCAATCAGTTATAGGCTGAAGACGGATTTACAAGCTTTCTATAATCATGTTTCTCAATATTCCTTTATATCCCACTCAAGTATCTTATTTTCCAATAGTAGGCAAGGGAAACCAATATTCATAAGATAGTCAAGCATCTTAACATTATTTCCCCTCTTTTACCCATTTAGACTATGCTTTGATCCCTGTATCATAGAGCCATTGTTCTTCCAAGGGTGAGCATACATCACTATTTACCTCTGTCCCGTTTATCCCATGCAAACCTACTCCATCTTCTTTTGATGCTTTGTGCATCACTCAATATTTTGCCCAAAGAATCCACCAATATTTCAAGTCAAGCCTTACATTTTTATCTCAGTTCATGTAGCTTGAAAAAGGTTGAACATGTTATTCCCTTTTGGTCTTGGAACATTTCATTATATTTGACTTTGTCTTCTCAACCTGCCATTTGAAATTTTCTGCTCAGCTCTTTTACTTCATTTCTTCAATTCGCTTTAGCATTTCTATACTGTAGATCAAGTTTCAGAATCTCTTTTGACATTTTGATCTTTTATTTCTTTCCTGCCTTCTTGATGACCTTTTGCTTTCTTCCTGTATGATGTCATCCTACAACTCTTCTGGTTTTCAGTCATTAGTGTCTAATGCATCAAATCTGTTTTTGAGGTGATCTCTGAAGTCAGGTGGGACATGTTCAAGGTCATATTTTGGGTCTCATGGACTTGTTTTAATTTTAACTTCAGCCTGAACTTGCACATGAGCAATTAATGGTATGTTCCAAAGTCTGCTCCTGGCCTTGTTTTGGCTGACAATATGGAGCTTTTCCACCTTCTCTCCCCACAAATGTAGTCAATTCGATTTCTCTGTATTCCATCTGTTGAGATCCATGTGTATAGCTGTCCAAAAAAAAGTATTGCAATGAAGAAGTCATTGTTCATGCAAAATTCTATCATGTGATCTCCAGCATCATTTGTATAACCAAGGTCATATTTTCCAATGATTGATCCTTTTTCTTCATTTCCAACTTTTGCATTCCAATCACCAGTAATTATCAATACATCTAATTGCATGTTTGATCAATTTCAGACTGAAGAAGTGGGTAGAATTCTTTAATTTCATTCACTGGCTTTATTGGTCGGTGCATACATTTGAACACTAGGGTATTAACTGGTCTGCCTGGTAGGCATATGGATATTATCCTATCACAGACAGCAGTATACTTCAAGATAGAACTTGAAATGGTCTTCAATTTGCCATTCCCAGCATAGTACACCACGTGATTGTCAGATTCAAAATGGCCAATTTCAGCTCACTAATGCCTAAGATAGAATCCTGGTGTGGTGCTGTAGGGTAAACGCTGGACCATGAGGTCATTTTGAACCACAAAGTTGGCAGTGCAACCCACCATCTCCTCAGAAACCCTATTCAGGGTGTCTATGAGTCAGAACTGCCTTGATGGCACTTAACAATGATACCAAATTTTATGTTTATTTTCTTCCTCATCAGCAAACGAAGGTCCCAAAGCTTTACACCACTCCATTCACGTCATTACAGTTAACTCTGTTTTTCGGAGTCAGCTCTTCCCCAGTCGAATATTGAATATTGAGTGCCTACCATGTGATGGAAGGGCTTATCTTCCAGCAGTGTGGGTTTGTTCATCTCTCCCAAAGGCCTGATTTATGTCCTGAATAATGTATTCTAATGGATATTCCCCAAAATCTCCCCATAAACAGGTCATCGGGCTTCAGGATGGTCTGGAGACACAATCCCCTAGGGACTGGACATGATGGGCACCCAGGACATCACATCCAAAGTGTAGGTCCCTCAGGGGTCTTGGCACCAGCATCCTTACCTCTGAATGTCCCTAGGCATTTTCATCTGAAAGAAATGAACTGTGGGTTTTGCAAGGGATAGACATGGAAGATACATTTGAGTTTATTTAACTTTGCCGCAGAAAATATTGTGTGTGTTTTTTTTCTTCAGCACACAGAATACCTATAAAAGCACCCTTATGCTGGCAAGCACTGGGTGCAATTTTGTAAAATGAAGAATAAAATCAATTTTGGAAATTGCATGGAGCTGAAATATGGTGAGCCAAAGTGCTGACCAAAATGGATTTTTCTTAAACAGTAGTTATAAGGTGAGTACTCAGGACCTCAATAAGTTGTGGCAGTCTAAAGCCAGTCAACATGATTTCAGATGCTTTTTAAAACTATTTAGTTTAAAAGTAGTACTACATATGGGATATACAGATATTTATCATGGGAAACTATTTCATAGGCAATTCATCCAGAGAGCAAACCAGGTCCTTTCAGCCTTACTACAGACTCAGAGGAAAACTCAGAAAAACAATCCACTTAACAATCAACTACAGTTATGATCGTTTTTCTGTTACTTTCTACCTTGGAGACATAGTAACCTTTTCCCTGGTATCCGACAGCAAAGATTATGGTTCTACATGGGAAATAATCAGCTGGAGAGAATAATGTTTAAATAGGCAAAACATCTTGAGGTTGAACACAAAGACAGAGCAGGTTACTGATTCAGGGGGCCAGGTCACATCTCCCAGGGGCCACACCAGACTATCCTTCAAATCCCACCTGATGTGTTTCTCCATGAACCCCACTAGCATCCTGTCTATGTTCCTGTTCGTCGTCTCCATAGCGGCCTACTCTTGGGAGTTGGGTGCCTGGCTGTTTTTCAGTTTTGTTAGACTCAGTGAATATTCTGCTGTGCCCAGCATCTTCTGGGTTAAGTGAATCACAGACCCCTCTTTCTGGGGAGGGTAAGGGACCTGGCTACTCTTTCAGCACCCTCCCAGCTGCTGAGCACCAGGAGTATGAGCTACAACCAAGGGTCTGTCTGAGACCCTCTCTTCACCCATCAGTCAGCCTGGAGGACTGACTGTACTCAAGAGAGTTAAAAGAAACATGGAAACAATGAAGTTTTGGGACATTACCTACATCTGAAAACAGCACTCGGACTCTGTGTAGAGTATGACTTCTCATCACGCCCCACCCCCACCGCCATACACACATGTTTTCCTTGGGCCAGTTCTAACTCAGGGCGACCCCATGTGTGTCAGAGTGGAACCCCATGTGCTCAGGGGGTGTTTCAAAGGCTGATTTTTTTGTTAGTAGATCACCTGGCCTTTCTTCCAAGGTGCTGCTGGGTGGACCACATTTAATTTAGCACTTGAGCATTCTAACCATTTGCACTGCCCAAAGACTCCTGCTAAATACGATAGGCCCTCAAGAAACACTGAGTCAAGGATGAGACCCAATTTGTCCCCTGAAGTCTCCCATTAAGGGGAGACATGAAGTTTAATTTTTCTGCCTACTGATTTCATACACTGCCAGTTATCCTGTGAGCTCACATCTGTTCCTTATGAAGAGCCGACACTGTGCCAGGTACTGGGCCAGCTGAATGACATGTGGATCAGGCAAAATTGTCCCACAAAACCCATAATCCCCATCCTTGGGAAAGGTTCTTCTCAATAGTTCAATCAGAAGGAGCCAGGGATTTTCATTAGAAATGTTAAGAAACAGAAATAAAGCAGCAAAGGAGAAATGAAATCACTATTCTTCTCTCTGATTTAATTTTTCCACTTGGAAAATGGAGATAATGTCTAATTTTTAAGATCGAAACAAAACATTTTCTTTACTAATGAAACAAAAGTGATCCAACACATCAATGAACTCAAAACAGTATCGTGGCATATTCTATAAGCAAAGAGTCTTGGCGTGGCACTGCAAAGTCGCTTTAAACCGCAAGGTCAGCAGTTCAAGCTCACCTGTTGCTCCTCGGAAAGCCTACACAGGGTTACTATGAGTTGGAACTGACTTGACGGCACTTAACAACAACAACTACAACAACATATATGCAAGCAGAAAGTAGAGCTTACAAATTAAGAGCCAGTGTCGGTCCTAGGGAGTCCTGGTGGTGCTGTGGTTAAAATGCTCAATTGCTAACCTAAAGGTTGGGGATTCAAACCCACTAATCACTTGGTAGGAGAAAGATGTGGCAGCCTGCTTTTGTAAAGATTTCAGCCTTGGAACCACAGGGGGCAGTTCTACTGTGTCCTAGAGGGTGACTAAAAGTTGCTTTGGGTACCACTGGGCAGGCTATGGAGTCAGCCTAGTCTTACCCCGGCTCTACATTAGGCTTGGGAAAATATCTAACATCTTAAATTACACAGTAGGAGTTCAGTTTCCTGGCATGTAATACGGGGAGAAGAATAATGTTTGCCTCATGGAGCTGTTGTATGGATAAATTAAAAGTGGTACCTGTATCCTGCGGAGCCTGCTATAAATGAGCACTTTTTTTAACATGCTGCTTAAGAAAATGACTAACGTTCATTCCCTGAAACAACAGATAAGGTACACAGGTACAGCATTTAGAAACAGATACCCCACACAAATCAGCCTGGGATTCTTTTTTGCTCTGTATCAAATACCAATTCAAAAATTGCTACATGTACAACTCGGTGGCATTGATTACATTCTTCAAGTTGTGCAACCAAGCTTACCCTCCTTTTCCAAATGGTTCTTCTCCATTAACATAAATTCTCTGCCCTCTAAGGTTCCTATCTAATCTTTCAAGTTGCTGTTGTCACTTGGATTCGATAGAGAGAGATCAAAAAAGAGCATAATGCTCAAGAAAGGCATTCTTTACTAATTAAACTCAACTCGTAGTGGTTACGAATTGGGCTGCGAACCTTAAGGTCAGCGGTTCGAAACTACCAGCCGCTCCGCGGGAGAAAGCTGAGGCTTTCTACTCCCGTAAAGATTTACACCCTCGGAAACCCTGTACAGGGTCTCTATGGGTTGGAACCGACTCGATGGCACTTAACAACAACAACAGCAACAATTGTTAAATTTAGATTAGAGATCATCTGGAGAACAGATCTGATACATTAAACACTAAAGACCAAAGACCAGAAGAGTTGTAGGATGACATCAAAAACATCATGCAGGAAGAAAGCAAAAACTCATTAAGAAGACAAGAAGGAAAAGATCAAAATGCATGGCCAACATAACACGAGTAGATATATGCACACCAATGTTCACAGCAACACTATTTACGATAGCAAAAAGATGGAGACAGCCAAAGTGCCCATCAACTGAAGAATGGATAAACAAACTGTGGTACATACACACAATGGAATACTATGCTACCTTGAAGAAAAGCTGCAAGTCATTGCATAACATGGATGAACCTAGAGGACATTATGTTGAGTAAAATTAGTCAGTCACAAAAGGAGAAATACTGCATAGGACCACTAGTGTAAAAGACTAAAAAAGAGAACCCATACTAAAGGGGGGTGGGGGAAATTCTTTGCTGGTTGCTGGGATGTTGGGGGTGGGGTGAGGGAGGGTGGAGCATAGGGCAGGGATTAGACACAGGATAGTTCGGGTGCAGGGGAAGAGGGCAATGTACAAAAAGGGAGAAGGGAATGGAAGAACAAAGCAGATGGGAGAACAATTAGGCAGGTTTGCATGGGCTAAGCGGGATAGAGGTAAATAATGATGTATGCACAACCTTGGAACAACAGGGCCCTGGGATACAGGGATTGATACATGGTTGGAATGGGGAAAAGGGGGGAAATAATGTTAAGATGCTTGGCTGTCTTTTGAATCTTGGTTTTCCTTGCATTATATTATAAAACAGACACTGGAAGGGAAGAGAAAGGAATAGCCAGAAATATCACTATAGAAAGCTTGTAAGTTCATTTTCTGCCTATAACTGATTGGAATACCTAAAATGGGGCTACAACATGCCCAGTGAAGGAGGCTTCCTGTGGAGCCTCTGCATTACATTAGACTATAGGTGGAATCCTGAACAGCATCCAGAATCTTTAGAGGTGGGAAATTTACTCTTGAAAGGATGGGCAGACCAGCCTGGAGTGGCTAGAAGAACAGAAGATACTTCTTGAAAGAAAGACCGACAGGAAAAATACAAAACAACATAGGCAGACCGACTGATTACTACAAGAACAAGCAAGTTGCTCACCCAGGAGACATCAAGGCAAGGGGTCGGGTCCCCTCAGAGTAAAAACCCCTTTCCAAGACTAAGATTCAATGGGAATACACGCTCTTATTGGTGACCACGCTCGTCACTGATAAGGGGAAGTCAGGGAAAAACAGCAATGAAGCTGTGAGCTAAGCCCAATGTTCAATAGACTCTTGTGAACACAGGTGGACACCTGGTTGGCCAGCAGTGTGGCAAGACCTGGGGACTCTTGGGCCCAGAGTTAGTGACACAGCCACAGAGGACTACAGTGGAGAGTGAAATGTCCAGCTGATAAGAAGAGAGGGCATATGCACAAGAACACCCACACTTGCAGATAATACCCACTTGACCTGGCTTCAATGACT
>NW_006408673.1:7801639-7837005 GCF_000296735.1 Chrysochloris asiatica
GTGAGGTTGGCTCAGGATCAGACAGTGTTTCGTTCTGCTGTGCATAGGATCAGTATGAGTTGATACCAACTCAATGGTACCTAACAACAACATTGTTACATTTAAAGACTTTAGGGTTATTTTTGGTTTAAAGTTTAAAGATTATTTCAAGGTGATAGTTTCAGGGGTTCAACAAGTCTCAGTAGCTTCACAAAGTCTTATGAGAATTTGAAATTCTGTTTCCCATTTGGCTCTTTTATCAGGATTCTTATACAGAATCTTTGATCAGAATGTTCAATAATGGCACCATCAGCCTGGGATTATTTTTCCAAGAAAAATTACATGCATCTAATCCTGATCTTTATAATAATGATGAAATGCTTTCTAGATAACACTGACTTTGAGAAGGAAATAAGCTATTACCATCTCCCATTTTTCAGAATCCTAATACTGAGACCTCAGTTTCCACATTTCTGTTTGTTCATCTTTACAAAAGAGGTATCAAGAAATAAAGGCTTAGGCTGCGGTGATGGGGTGGGGGTGGGGCAGTGTGGCAAGGTATTTCTTAGGTGGCCAGAGGTTTTCTGTTGGGAGGGTATTATCAGAGAGGTTAAGAGAAAAAAAATCAGAATGCAGATTTTATTTAAAGTCCCAATTAAACCTGTTTGGAAAACAGGAAATCAGAGAGATGAAATGATTTGTAGAAAGCCACAGAACGTGGCCCAGTGAAACAGCCTTGGAACCATATGGGGAAGCTCTCCTCCCTCAGAGTTCAAGGAACAAGGGTCACCTGACTCACGGGCAAGTCAACACAGCGGCGCAGACACCTGATTTTAGAAAAAGGGTCACTGATCAGGAACATGAATTCTCCTAGGACTTCAATGCATGTTGTAATGGTCTCTGATTCTCTCAGTCGTCCATCCAGTGAACAAGCATTTACTGAGAGCCTACTATGTACCAGGAGCGGTGCGTGGTACATGCTAAGATACAGTAAGAGAGTTCTGCAAATATCAAGTGGAATCAACTTGATAGCAATGGGTTTTGGTTGTTCTAACAATATATAATTCAGTGCCTGCTGCATGATAAAATGACAAGTTAAATTAAAGACTACAGTTAAATTCTGGAGTTTATATTATTTGTGGGTAAGGCATGTGCAGGGGGTGGGTGGGTGGAGGGAACGTGCATAATGCTTAATTTAATAAGCAATCTAAAGGCACGGAGCCCGAAGCTGCCTCTATGAGGCACACCTCCACCACTGCTATTTACTTAATGAATCCTCTTGGGCGCTCTTTAAATTGAAGGATGGTTCATTATATTTGTGCATCTGCCCTTCTCAGCAATCTGTTGTGTTTCTGACAAAGGCAGGAGAAAGCACGCACATATCATTTTCGGGCACGTTCTGAGTAACTTGGTTTCCAGTGATTACAAAGTCATCAAGAGCCCAGACTGCCTAATTTCAGGAAACAATTTGTCTGAATCCTTCTCTTTCCATTCCCATCTCATTCTGGATTCACTCATCTTGAAAATTTCAAGTATTAAACCCTTTTATTTCTTTTAAATCAATCACGTAACACATTATATTATATGCTAGCTAGAAACAAGCACATTTTTAAGACAGCAGAAAAAAAGTCCTTTAAAACTGACTCTACAATCACCTCTTTCTTTTCTTAAAGTTTCCTCTTTTCAGCCCAAATGAATCCCCATCTCCTCTGGGTCCCTACCGTATTTTATACTTCTGCCTACTGTGACCTGTCCTACTTTATAGTAGTTTTTACATGCTGTCGAGTCAGTTCTGACTCAAAGTGACACTTTTTATAGGGTTTCTGATTAGTGACTGGTGGGGTTGAACTGCTGACTTTGTGGTTAGCAGTCTAATGTTTATCCTACAGAACTACAGCAGGGCTATTTAGAAAATGTTAACAGTAACATTAAATGGAATCGATCAAAGGTGGGTTTCTCTGTCACCACCCACCTGTCAGTTTGTCATAATGTGGTAGCTTATCTGTAGCTAGGATGCTAGAATCTGTATTTCACATACCAAGCTATCACCATGGTAGATGGGTTTCAGTGGAGCTTCCAGACTAAAGCAGGCTAGGGAGAAAATTCTGGCAAACTCCTTCCAAAACTTAGCCAATGAAAATCTTATGGATCACAACACAATATTGTCTAACATAGTGCTGAAAGACCAGCCCCCTTAGATGGCAAGATGAACAACAGGCTTGAGGAGCAGTGTCAACGACTGTGAAGATGGCACTGCACGGGGCAGCATTTTGTTCTGTTGTATATGGGGTTGGCTAGGAGTTGGGGTTGGGTGGATGGCAACTGACAACAGGTTTCCTAAGCAGGACCCTAAACTCTGACAGCATAGACTCATTCACTTGCCACCCCTCAGTTAACATTTACGCAAGCTTATTAGGTTTCTGACACCAAGCAGCCCGCAGTGAGTGGAGGCTGAGACACAAACATGAAGACAAAAATGTCCTTGCGCTCGGAGAACTTAAACTCAAGCGAGGGGAGGCAGACTCTTGTCGCCATCACTCGCACATCACAGGCCAACTGTGACAACTGTATCGAGATGCTTCTCTGAATGGAGTATGCATTTTCACACAGAGCCCTGAAGAGGAAGAGCCGTATTCTTAAAAGGAGTCTGTAAGAGGTTCTTTCATTACTCTTATGGAGAAACTGAGAGAGAGAAAAAAAAAAAGTCATATTAAATGGATTCATTTCTGAATTTGTAGTCCGGAGTAAAGAAATAACCAACAAGCCTGCCTTAAAAGGTTTGCTTTGTCCAGCAATGGACATAGGTAACTGGCATCTATAAGGCTGAGTACCTCAGTTCTTATTCTGGTACCTCCTATATAAATGACACATGTGAAATCGTATGTAGGCCTGGAAATGAGTCACTATTTCTGGTGGGCTGGAAATTCAGCTGGTCAATATAGTGGGGACAATTCTGTTAGATGACAACTCAGTTGTGTTAAATCAACCTAAAGAAAATAAGTGGTAAGAAGCTTCATTTCAAAGTTGCTTAGAATGTGCTGCTGGTAAGCTGATTCATACCTTCAAAGATCTGGCATTAAGTGCTGTGGAAATGTTCATCTGATAGGGACCAGGGATGAAACATTTCAATACACAATTAAAACACAGCAAGTGTAATCGCCACCCAAGGATGAGCGAAATACAATGGTGACCCATAAAGGCAGGGGTGGTAGTAATGGTGGTGGTGGTATGCCTTGGAGTCAGTTCTGACTCACAGTAACCCTGCACAGGGTTTCTGAGGCTGTAAATCTTTATGGGAGCAGATAGCCTCATCTTTCTCCTGTAGAACGGCTGGTAGTTTCAAACTGCTGACCTTGAGGTTAGCAATCCGACTCATAACCACTACGCTACCAGAGCTCCTTATAAAGGTGGTAGTCAACTCCAAAAGTGCTAGAAACTAACTGATGGTGTCGAATCATTCTAGGCATAGGAGTGGTGTCTCCATCTGAACCTCTCTGGGCCCGGGCACTTCTCCAACTAGCTGATTTATGGATAATGAAGAGAGAATCTTTTATTCAACAAATATTTGCTTGTCTACTTCATTCTGGAGACTGTTGCTATTGTTAAGTGCTGTCGAATCGATTCCGACCCATAGTGACTCTGTATAGGGTTTCTGAGGAGAAGCTGGTGAGTTTGAACCGCCAGCTGCTGTTATTGAAGTATATACACATAAATGTTAATCTAATTCTTAATATTCTTTACAGTTGTTGTTATAACCTGCCTTTGAGGTGGTCCTGACTCCTAATGACCCCATGCACAATGTAAGGAAATGCCACCTGGTCCTGTACCATCCCCACGATCTGCTGGGGGCTGGACCACTGTGATCCACAAGGTTTACACAGCCTGATTTTTTTCCCGAAGGAGACTGCCAAGTTTTTCTTCCTAGTCCGTTTTAGCTTGGAAGCGCTGCTGAAATATGTGAACCTCTATGAACACACAGGTGGCTGGTGGTTGTACTTCAGGTGCCTGGGCTTGGGAACTGAACCCAAGTTTCTCACATGGAAGGTGAGAATTCTACCACTGTCCCCTGAACAGTTATTACTAGTCATTTAAAATGCAAATACTCAAGTTTCCACAGAGTCTGCCACTGCAGAAGAAGAGAGAGAGCACGTGCCTTATCTCTGAAAGAGGCAGCAGCAGAACTTTGTACTTCAGACAAGCCAAAGACAGCTGTGACAACATGCCCCACTCACAACTGCCACCTCGCTTCAGTGTTGCCAGGACACAGACAACGGCAGAGCCCCACGTAGCTCTGAAAAGGACGGAAAATCCCTGAGCAGATCACAGTGGTGTCGGATTCTCTAACAGCTCCTCTCAATGTGCACTCAAGCCTCAAAGGACGGATACTTTGAAGTCCGAGTTTTCAGCATTTCGTGTGGAAGTAAATGTTTTCCTCTACACTTATTAAAACAACCGGCTGGTTTTCTGAAAACCTAACATGCTGCCAGCCCCTGTCAGGGTTCAATACTACTAGACATGTAGAAATCACACACATTGAATTTCTGTCCTGTAGACACAGTGGAAATACTCACCCACACATGGGGACTGCCTTTAAGAAGCTGTGAGCAGCTGTTCATTGGTGCACAGAAGAAATGACTACAGACGATGCCTGCTCATTTCTGGTTTTATGAGGCGCATTTACCATAAAGTAGTGATCACAGAGGAGTACAATGTTCTCTCCTCAGAAACATCTACGGTGCGACTGGAGGAACCTGCATGCTCCACACAGGGCCCATGGCAGCCAGCTGTTTGTGAAGGAGCCTCCGTGGAGCCAGACACTGAGCTGGGTTTAATTTAGCATCTGATCAATAGACCTACCAATAAAGTGAAGCTGTGTTCCGGCAGCATCCCATACTGTTGAACAAGCTTGTCTCGGGTCACACTGGGGAGCTCGGGGAGCCTCTCCCGAATGTAGTCTATATCGACCACTTGCTGTGAGTCGGCCCCAGCAGGCAGAGAGTCGGCATCATAGAGTACCAGGGGAGGCAGGTTAGGTTCCGGCATAAACCTAGACAGGGAGGGAAGACCGGGCCTCAGTGCTTGGCTTACTAAGGAAAAAGCAAGCCTGTCAGTCGTACGAATGTTTCTGCATTAACAAACCATCTTACTTACAAATATTTGTCGTGTCTTAAATATCAGTTCTCCCCATTTCCTCACAACTAGTCTTTGCCCCAGTGTAAGCTATAGGTCAAAACCTGCCTGTCTCTGTGGGCACACAGTAACACTGAGTGAAATAAGCAGAGTACAGAGCTGAAGCCACGCTGTAATTTCTAACTGTGGACTGTTTGTTCTGGTGGCGGTGGTGGCTGTTTTCAAGGCTGTTCTGACTCCTGGTGACCTCAAGTGTGCAGAGTACAACTGCTCCATACAGTTTTCAAGGCTGTGACCTTTCGGACGCAGATGGCCAGGCTTGTCTTCCAAGGCGCCTCTGGGTGGATTCCAACTGCCAACCTTTTGGCTAGTAGTCAAGTGCTTAACTGAATGCACCACCCAGGGGCTCCTAACTGTGGATAAAGCATTTATTTATAAATACGACAGCTGAAAAACAGTGGACTAAATGAGACTTATCTACTTTTGGGGAATAAAGATAACTTTCTTCCGTTTTTTTGATTTCCATAATTTTATAGCAATATTTAATAGGAACCCTAGTGGCACCGTGGGCTAATGCGCTGGGACTGCAAGATCGTTTTGAACCACAAGGTCAGTAGGCTCACTAGCCACTTGTTGGAAACCCTATACAGGGTTGCTATGAGTTGGTAATGACTCGACAGTACTTAACAACATTTATGTAATAAGGAGCTCTAGCTGTACTGTGGGTTAGATGTTGGGCTGTTAACTGAAATGTTGGTGGTTCAAACTTACCAGCTGCTCTGCAGGAGAAAGATGAGACGGTTTGCTCCCGTAAAGATTTACAGTCTTGGAAACCCTATACAGGGTCACTAAGAGTCAGAATCGACTTAAAGGCTGTGGGTTTATTCATGTAATAAATGAAAAGTCGAAGAAAAATACCCAAACTTATTCTCTTGAGAAGTAAAGAAATGAGCAGATTGCACTCAAGTCAAATGTACAAACAGTACCATTTCGTATAACCCTATTTTGAAACACAGATGGCCTTCTCTTTAGTCTACTCTAGAGCTAACACTTTCTCTCAGTTCATTATGGTCAAAGGGCTTACATATTAGCAGAGTTGTTGCTGTTGTTATTAAGTGCAGTCCAGTTGGTTCCAACTAATTTTGATTTGATTGTGAAGTGCCGTCGAGTCGATTCCGACCCATAGCGACCCTGTACAGGGTTTCCAAGGGTGTAAATCTTTACGGGAGTAGAAAGCCTCATCTTTCTCCCGCGGAGCGGCTGGTAGTTTCGAACTGCTGACCTTAAGGTTCGCAGCCCGATTCGTAACCACTACGCTACCAGAGCTCCTTGGTTCCAACTAATAGTGATCCTATATAGGGTTTCCGAGGAGCAGCTAGTGAGCTTGAACCGCCGATCTTGCAGTTCAAACCAATCTTGCAGTTCAGTGCATAAACCCACTGCACCACACATCCTTTTGGGATCCCAAAAGCCAGTTGCCATAGCTTTCTTAACTGCCCTTTCTACCTTGAAGTGAATGGGCCCAGCAGATCTCCTCAAAAGCCTCTGTTCTGATTGCACCTAGTTTTCTGCACCGTGTTGGCAAATCCAAGACTTGTCTCTGGTTATTACTGAGTTTCTGCTTAAAATCATCTTCATTAGGTTGGACCTTACTTAAAATGAAGATTGACAGGAAGAACAGCTCTTTGAGCTAGCTGATCTTCATGCAATGTTTCCAGTAGTGTTTTTTTGATGTCACTTTAATGAGACTAAGACAAATGTACTACTGAGAAAACTTGTCTGCAGCCATCCACTGACCCCAAAGACATGTTTTAACACATTTTGTTTGGAATAAACCCATGCACGTATGCTCTAGAACCCTATCTATAGTACTTTTGACTTACCCTCACATAGTAAGAGGAGTTCTTGAGGTGAGTTTCACACTAGGGGCTTATAGGCCTCCTCTTTCTGCCAGAATGATGCTACATTTGTTCCACACTGACAGCAATAGCTGCACTTTGCTCTCCCTGCACCTCACCAAGGAAAGGTGAGCTAACCTCAACAATACTTTGTTGAAGAGTTCAGTCTGTGCACTCTGCTGAACTTAATGGGAGAAGAGCAAAATGTCCAATTTATCTTTGACCTATTTTCATTGTTTATTTGCAGGTCTCATACTAAGCCCAACTTCTTTATCAATTCAGTGGCATCACCTGAGGTTTGCAGGGACAGAGCATTAACATATATACCTTCCCCGCCCCCGCCCCCCATTCCTTCCCAAGAAGCATCAGTGTCTCACAGGGCTTGCTGTAGAATTTTAAGCATCAGAACAGCCCAGCTCCCACCCTCAGCTGCTACCCACTTAGCGCTATTCTAACAACCCTGCTGCAGACATGAGGGAACAAGAGAGTTGCAACAGCTGATTCCACTCAGACCAGCCACTCTGTGACTACCAACTCAAGAAGAGCATTTCTCTCAGAATAAACATGAAATAGAAAGTCTAGATTTTCCATCCTACAAGGAAGCAACAACAAAGTGAGATTCCTAGGAACCATCCAGGATCATTACATCAATCTTTAAATGGATTTGAAAAACACCCCTAATCCTAAATAGGTCATGGTGTTTTGAAAGCACGCACAAACTACCTGTAGTCCTGTTTTCCTTCTTTGTCTCTCATTGGCACGGTACACCTGCAATAGTGACATAAGAAAGCATTAAGCAAACAATGTGTGTAGCATTGGTTGGTGATTACGCAGAAAGGGCGTTTCCTGACCAGTAAGGAACACAGGCAAATGCAAGTTCTCAGAATTAGCCAAACCTACTGCCATCAAGTTGATTCCAACTCATAGCAACACTATATAGGCTTTCCAAGACTATAAATCTTTAAGGGAGCAGACAGCCTTATCTGTCTTCTAAAGACAGACTAGTAGGATTTGAACCAGTGACCTTCGGTTAGCAAACCATTATTCCTTTCAGCCTTGTACAGGACACTTATATGAATACATTTTAAAAAAATTATAATAAAGAAAAGAGAAATGTTTAATAAAAAAAACTTTTAAATTCTGCAATGTTTCCAGCTTTCAACCAGCTCAAACTCTGGGCTTCTAGGATTTTTTAATCTTCAACTAAAAGTATAAAAGTCTCAAAATTCAGTAAGAAAATTAGTGTCAGTGTTACTGAAAGAAAAAGAAACAACAAAGGCATCTCTACAACTAGGTTTTAAACTCTCTTCTACCTTTAGCATAAATTGGTAGACATCTGATAGATTATTTAAATAAATAGATATTCTTAACAGCAAACTAGAAAAGTTGCAAGCAAGGGACGGGCCAGAATCTAAGACTAAAGCACTTATGTATAATAAATAAAACACTGTTAGCATCACTAGGTACTACAGTGGAGTCCTGGTATGCTGCTGCAGGATATACACTGGACTCCTTACAGCAAGGCTGGTGGTTTCAAACCCACCAGCTGCTCTTCTGAAACCCTATACAGGGTCATTATGAGTCAGATTCAACTCAGTGACACTTAAAAACAATACGGGGCACACTAACTTGATGTTGCTACTTTTTGGTAGAAGCCAGGTGATTTAAACCCACTGGCTGCTCCACAGGACAAAGCTGAGGCTACCTACTTCTGTAAGGATTACAGCCTGGGAAACCCTATGGGACAGTTCTACTCCTTCCTATAGGACCTCTGAGTTGGAATCGACACGATGGCAAGGGGTTTGGCTGGATGGGGTATATAATGACCCTGTAGGGTACTGCAGTCTTCTAATATTACTAATTCAGACCTTGAGGTACACTGAATATCTTCTCCAAGTTGTCTCAAGTTAGTCTGTGGCTGAGCTCAGCCTGCAGCCCAGGCCTCTCCTGCCCCACACAGTGGAAGTTAAGTTGCCTTTTCCCAAACTCACCCCAGCTTGGAATCAAACGAGCGGGTCTCATTCAGAATTTCACCTCCGTTCTCAAGTTCGTAGATTTGCCTCTGAATTTCATAGTCTAAGAAAAACACAGTAATTCAGTATCCTATTTTGAAATTTTGATTATACCTCTCCTCCAGTCAAGTAATAATTAGAAATCTTTTTTAAAAATTTTAAGTAAAAAACAATCATCAAGGAGAAGATGACTTATACTATTTCTTCCTATATGTGTCATATTGTCTTCTCCTCATCACTGCAGAATACTGGTACCAGAAAGGCCCACAGGAACTCTACCCAGTCCTGCTTTCTCACTTTTTTGATAAAACTCTGGTTCAGAGAGATTAAACAACTTAATACAGACCATACAACTTTGCAGAAGAAGGTCTAATGATTTCAGATTTAGAATTGCTGTCTCTTGAGAGTCATTACCCTGGGACCCACACATGAGATCCATCCTGGGACCTCCTGAAGTGATCTACAAATGTGGGTATAGGCATATGTACATTTTTTGGAGAGAAGGTCCTAGAGTTTCAAAGGGATCTGTGACCCCAAATGATTAAGAACCACTGTTCTATGTCATGTTCCTCTGCCGTCAAACAGGGCTGTGGTCAGAAAAACGTAAACGTAAACACAGTGGTTAATGAAGCTTCTTTAATGAAAACAGCTTTGGCCTCTCCCTCAACTCCCCTCTGCTTGCTCAAATCCAAGATTTGACCTGCTCAGAAGTAGCAACGTCAAAAGGTGTCAGCTTTCACTCGCCATTCCTCCAGTACCAGGGCTCTGATTGGCATGAGGTGCTGCCTAAAAGGCCAGCTATAGGCTTGGGAAGTTAGGCCATAATAGTAAATCTTTGATTCTTCTAGACTGAGTAAGAGTTCCACCAAGTCCATAATTCTGTCTTAGATTGTTGCACCTAAGGGTAGTTCATAGCACAACATGAGGTTAAAAACAACCAAAATCATGGCAGGGGGTCTCCTTCATAACTCATCTGGATTAATCTCTCTTGTTGCTTGTTTATTTGTGCTTAGGTTACTATTAGCACCTGTTAGAAGGAGTCCTGGAATACTCAGTATCTACAAGGCAAATTAGAATTTAATCTGTTCCAAGTTCCCCTTCAAAACACTGGGCTATCAGGATTTGCCCTGGCCCAAACCTTTCATGGCTTCAGAAACATAGATTATGTCCGCTGTTAGAGACAGAAGAAATCAGCCTCTGTAGTCTGTCTTCATATAGGAACCTTCTCCTGCTATAAACCTGACCATTTTAATGCTATTTTCCTAAAAATGTGTAGGTGCAGACTGTCTTCACTGAGGCTAGCTGATCATTTCAGAGAGTGGTGGCTCCGTACGATACGCACTTGCAAACCACAAGGTCGGCAGTTCAAGCTCACCAGCTGCTCCATTATAGAAACATGAAGTTTTTTGCTCCCGTGAAGATTTAGTGCTTTGAGAACCCTATACAAGGTCTCTATGAGTCGGAACCAACTTGACAACACTTAACAACACTCTTTTAGCCTTTTGTAATCTTTGAATTGCATCTAATACTTTTCATAACAAGGCCCAGAACTCTATTTAACATTTTGGAATATAGCAACACAGTCAGCTGTCCTGTTTTGGGTGCACACTTGAAGGGGTATCTCTAAGCCCCACCCCAACCTATAGTCTCTCTTCCTTTCTAGATCTCTTTGGTTTTATAACTATTTTTAGTCCTCTCAGATCCAGTCATCAGCTTGCATGGGACTTTCCCAGATGTTTATCATGTTTAACGGTTCAATTTCAACTACGCTACACTCATCATCATATTCTATGTTCACCAAAACACCCACAGCGTGTGAGCCAGGAAGACCAATACTTAATTCCACAAGCACATGTGGTTTATTAGTAGAATCAATAAGAAGCAGAAATAACCTATTGATAAATTAGGTCAAACAATGGCCAATCTCTGATGAACAAACATGATTTTGTAAAGTGGAGGTTCATCAGAAGGGAGTGGTAATTGGAAAACCGTGGCCACGGTAGTTTGCAGATCCTCCCAGAATTGATGGAGTCAATCTCCTCTACTTCTGAAACAGCTTAGGATTCAAGTTGCTTTAGTTCAAACTGCTTTGAAAAAACAGAATTTGTTGGACACCCAGGTTAAACAAGTGAGTGAGGGAAGAGCATGTGACCAGAGTAGCCTAGCAGACACTCAGCACCCAGACCCCAAGCATGTGAGTGCTGCCACCTGAGACTCTAGTTTCCATTGAGCTGCCAACTGACCGTGGCCACCTGAGTCAGTCCAGGTGCAGGCGCAAGACCAGCAGAATCACAAAAAGGTGAAAAGTAAAATAGTTACTAGTTTAAGTTGTTAAGTTTTTGGGGTGATTTGTTACACAGCAGTAGATAACAAATACAAAGAAGGATATTAGGCATAATAGCCGACACTCACCTATGGCTTTGGCCAAGAACCTGGCGCTGTTGAGGTTCTTCACTTCAGTTCGAACACCAAAAGGCTCCCCTGGGTGATGCACAGATATATTGGCGTCCACTCTCAATTGGCCCTCTGGAAGCAGGAAAAAATCTTTTAAAGGAGGTTGTATCTTTAGAAGTTCTTTGAGGCAACATGGTCTTTTAAAGGAGGTACGCAGAATCTGACATGCAAGTAAGCAATATCTACCAGTACTTTCTGTTCAGAAAAGGCACGGTTGGTCCTGAAGTACTTCTGCCCACCTAAGTGATGGTACTCAGGCATACGGGCTGCCTGTGTGTACACACATATGTGTACTTGTGTACATACCAAAGAAGAAATCCTGGCTATATCAGCTAGAGGCTCTAATTTCTTTTGTGCTAAATAAGAACACTTACAATGAAGATTTACTCTGCAATTTCATTCTGAAGTAATTTTTCAAAGTATTGTCACTGGGTTGGGGGAACCCTCAGAGAGATGATTATGTGATAGCCCTACACTGCTCTCCAACACAACGTGGATTTCTAAAAGCGATTCCAGGAGATTTATAAGAGTCCCCTTGAGAATTTACAGCTCAAGGACAAGAGCCAGAAACCTCGGCTTTCTCCCTCCCCGTTTTTCTAGGTACTGTAATAACCTCTTCCTTCCAAAACCCTTATTCTGCATCCTTCTGATTGCTGAAGCCAGAAGACTGTTTTGAAGTGGAGACTAAGCTCAGGCTGTCCCCATCCTGGGAGGACATTCTTGGAGTCAAAAAGTCCCTTCAAATTGCTGTTGTGGTTTGGTGTCATTGAGTCGGTTCCGATTCATAGTGACCCTATGCACAACAGAACGAAACACTTCCCAGTCCTGTGCCATCCATAATTGTTTTGAGACTACTGCTACTGCCACTATGCCAGTCCATCTCATTGGGGGTCTTCCTTTTTCTCAATGACCTTCCACTTTATCAAGCATGATGTCCTTCTCCTGACTGGTCCTTCCTTACAGTAGGTCTGGAGTACAAGAGACCCTCTAGAGAAGCAGGTGATGTGTGGAGGCAATTTAGAGGTTACTGTGGAAGAGGAAGAGGGAAAAATCCCAAAACAAATAGAGAGATGGAGATTAGAAAAAAAAAAAATCACACTGTGCGCCTTCCAAAGGAAAGCTCAAATTCCCTAATATCCCATTTAATTTTTAATATCTACAACAGAGCAGAATGAAGAGAGGGAATGCTGGTTTCTATTTTCCTGGTTAGGTTTTTTCAATGGAAAAAGTACTCTGTCAAACATAAGTGTTCTAACGAGCTGAATACAGAAATTCACTTCCCAAAGTCCCGCAGCAAAAATATACAACCCCCCCCCCAAAAAAAAATAAATGAAAACAAAATAAAGTCCATGCCAAGTAAAGGAGACCCAGGAAACCGGCTTTCTGCATGCCTCCAATGCTGAGCTGCGAAGCTCACTCTTCCACTAGGCTCGAGACGCTGACTAGCTATGGCTTGCCCTTATCTTCATTTGCTGCCCCAGAATCAGGGGTGAGCACACCCACTGGACAGCTCTCGCTGCAACAAGCTGACAGCCAGGAGAAAGGTGCTCTTCAGCTTGAAAACTGCTCAATAGTTTTATGAAATCATGTAACCCCTCGTATGTTTAACAACCTTTTGGATAATCTGAGACTGTCTGAATCTCAAGAAGTTCCAGCTATTCTAACATCTGCAGAAGTCACCATTAGCTTATTCATTTTTCTTGTCTTTTATATTCAAGTAGTTAACTAAATACTACTGATTCTTCTTTCCAAACATCCCTCAGACCTGTCACTTCCTCTCCATTTCTACCGCTACCACCATTACCTGCCGTATTGGAACACCAGGCCTAGATTAGGGAACTGCATCCCTCCTTGTTCAGTCACCACCCACAATGTGGCTGCTCCTTTCATCCTGCTACAATATGGTTTTCATCATTCCAGTTACCTCCTCAAGAGCAGACAGTTCCAACTGGATCATCCCATCTCCTCTGCTTACTATTCAAGAGTCCTCATTTAGTTCCAGTTGGCAAGACCTCATATTTCCACTACTCATTTCATGAGAAAGCAAGCTCCAATAAAGAGGGCTTTTTTTTTTTTTCCCCATACAACTCCCATTCTACCCAGTGGCTCCCACACACTATCATTGTTACTGCTCTTCCTTCTTTTCAACTTCTGCTTGTCCTTCAAGGTCCCACTTGTATCTTACCACCTCCTCCTCCAAGAAACCCTCAGCAATAAACGAGCTTCCGCTGGCGGTGCCTCTCAATGATCAGAATATACACAATCTATGCTAGAAAATTTAATGCATGATGATACTCTATATTGAATTGTTGATGTTAAGTGCCATCGAGTCAGTTCAGTTGGAATCACCCATCTTGTGGTTCAAAAAGATATTGCAATCCAGCGCATTAACCCACAGCGCCACACCAGGACTGAATTGGTGGTGGTGGTTATGTGCCATGGAGTCAGTTCTGACTCATAGTGACCCTGTACAGGGTTTCCGAGGCTGTAAATCTTCACAGGAGCTGAACAGCTGGTAGTTCCGAACTGCTGCCCTTGCCGCATGCTGCCCGACTCATAACCACTACACTACCAGAGGACTGAATTAGCCATCTTTAAAACCAAAATGGAAGGCTCCTGAGATTTCAAATGCCCATCCCGCTTGTCTTCTAAGGGCTTCACTCTTCCAGTTATCACCTCTCTCCCACATCAGCATGCCCTGACATATACATATACAGTAACATTTCTCATTAAAAAAAAAACCAAAAATCTAAACCTCACAATAAAAACTTGAAAAAAAAAAAAAAAAAAGAGAACCCTGAGAAAACTCACTACCATGTTGATCTTTGAGTCCTGAGGTCTCTATTTGGTCTATCTTCTTTCAGTCTTTCAGAGTTTATGATTGTTCAATATATAATGACCACGGTTTTTACTTGTAACTTGTCATAAGCAATAGTTAAATGCATATTTACTCCACTATACCAGAGTCAGAAATCTTACTGTAGAACTTCCATAATTAGAAATAAAGGTGAGACTATATGGTTAAAAAAAAAAAAAAAAAATCTAAAACTATTCCCTTGAGCCCAATTCTCGATCAAATCCATCACTTAGCTACCATTTCCTGTCTTCCTTTTCAGCAAATACTCTCAAACAAGTTTTATTTGTTCCACATATTGTCTCATTTTCTCATCTCCCATCTATTCTTAAACCTACTTCGGTCTGGCTCTGTCCTACCTCTCTGAAAATGTTCTTGTCAACCAATAGCCTCCTGTTGCCAAATCTAACGGACACACTTTGTTGTCATCTTACCTGACACCTCAGCAGCATGTGACATACCAACCAATCCTTCCTTCTTGAAATATTTCCTCTCTCAGCTTCTGTGACCTTTGCTCTCTTGTTTTGCTTCCTATCTCCCTGAACATTCTATTTCCACTTCATTTGCTGGTGCCGTCTTTCCTAGCCAAACTCAGGATCATCTTCTTTATTACTTACACGTTCTTTATAGGGGTATGTGACTTTAAATAATTCCTATGGGCTGATGATGTAAGTCTCTGGGTGGTGCAAACATCATGGAGTCCTGGTGTGGTGCTGTAGGATAAGCAATCGACTTCGGTGGGTTGGAACCACAAGGCTGGCGGTTCAAACTAAACAGTGCTCCTTGGAAACCCTATACAGGGTCACTATGAGTCAGAAGCAACTCAATGGCACTTAACAACAACAACAAAGGCAGATCATAAGAAAGACCTGGAAATCCATTTCCGAAAACTCAGCCATGGAAAACCTTATGGAGCACAGCTCTACTCTGACACACTGGCACACTGGGTCACCAGGAGTCAGAACCCACTAGATGGCAACATGCATGTCTCTTTAGCCCAGACCTCCACTCTGAGCTCTCTACTTACTTCCAATCTCTACTTGGAGACCTCACAGGTACTTCAATTTCTAAAACTAAATTCGGATTTTCCCCTCTACAGTTATTCTTGTTCTCGTCTTTCCAATTTCAGTACAAATCATACCACTATCTAGCTTCACAGACTTCCTTGAAGGCAGCTTTGATTTCTTCCTGCCCCTTACCTTCCATACCAGCCTACTAAGACATTCTGCTGTTCCTATTTCTAAAAACTATCTTCAACCAACTTTATCTTGATCGCTTCATCTTCACTGACACCAGGCCTGTCCAAGACAGCCTCATCTTCTCTCTGAATTATTGCAAAAGTCTCCTAAAAGGTCATTTTGCTTCTACTCTTCCCATCTGAAATCCACTTCCACAGAGCAGCCTGAGTGATTGTCTAAAACATGAATCAGACCACATCATTCCTTGGACTAAAAGTCTTTCGATGACTTCCCACTTGGAATACAACCTAAACTGTGTTTTATTATCTGTAATCTAGCCCTTGTCTACCTTTCAGCCTATCACATACTTCCTGGCCCCAGAGCATTAATTATGCTTCCCCCCACAGTGGTTTCTGCTACCTTCTCAAATACCCTCAGCTCTTTCTCTTCTCAGGGCTCAGCTATTCCCTGGAATGCTCATCCCCTAACTCTATGCTGACTGGGGCCTTGAATCTTTCTGCAGGCCCTCTAAGAGGCCTTTAATAAGCCACACCTTCCTTCACTTTCAAACCCACTATTATATACCATTTTTTGTTGTTGTTAAGTGCCATTGAGTAGGTTCCAACTCATAGCAACCTTTTGTAGGGTTTCCATGTGGTCCTGTGCTTTATCTTACAACACCATACCAGGACTCCTTATATATCATGTTGCTGTTGTTAGGTGCCACTGAGTTGGTTCCAACACATGACAACACTATGAACAACAGAAAACATTACCTGATCTTGTGCCAACCTCACAACTGTTGCTACGTTTGAGCCCACTGCTGCTGCCACTATGCCATTCCATCTCATTGGAGGTCTTCCTCTATTTCACTGACCCTCCACTTTACCAAGCATGATGCCTTTCTCCAGGGACTGGTTCCGACTGACAAAATGCCCAACTGTTGTTAAGTGCCATCAAGTTGGTTCTGACACATAGTGTCCCTGTGTAGGGTTTCCAAGGAGCAGTTGGTGGGTTTGAACTCCAATCTGTGGATCAAACTGACCTTACAGCCCAGCGCATTATCCTGCATGAATCACTCATCACTCTAATTTTTATTTGTATTTGATTCTCTCAGGAATAGAAGTGCCGTGTGTCAGGAACAGTGCCCTTTTCAGAACACGTTTGTCATATGCTGGTCCTTTTCAGGTCCACCACATGACAATTGTTTACTAAATTAACACCTTGTTGAATAAATAAATGCTAAAATTCTTACATTTTTCTGAGTAATGAGTAAACAGAATGACCATCTAACAGTACGTTCCTGATAAACTCTAAGGTTCTGTCCACATAGTGTTAATTTAGAGTTGGAATCATCTGAAAGGTCCACTACAGTCAAAGGAAATCTTACCAAGTATGATGAGCTCTGGAGTCCTGCTGTGGCACTGTAGGATAAGCACTGAACTGCAAACCTCAAGGTCAGAGGTTCAAGCTCACCAGCCACTCCTATACAGGGTCATTATGAGTCAGCACTGAATGGGAAGCACTTTACAACAACATGCTAAGCTCGGCAAAACCAAATCTCAACTCTTAGGAGACAATTTTTCTCTCTCTCTTTTATTTTTTTTTGACCTCAGGGAATCCTGAATTGGACCTCACCAGCTTTTAAAAACAAAAACCATCATTCAAATTTCGAAATTCTAATTTGGAATAGGAACAAAAGCATGCATGTTAGTCTCTCCCAGAGAAGACCATATTTCCTAAATGTCTGAGAGGAATCATTTAGTATCCTGCAGTGTTAAAAGAGAGTTCACTAGCCTGGGTTCAATACAGTATCAAACATTAACAAAAGGCAGTGAAGACAAAATACCTTTTAAACAAATTCAGTAAAATTGCCTCAAATGCACAAAAGCCTTACCAATCAGGTTTCCCTCAGTGCATTCTGCAGCACCAAGGGGGGGTGGGGGAGGGGGACCTCCATTCACACATCAGGAGGATGTTTTCAAGCTCAGTTTCTACCCACTGCAAGTAGAGATCTGTAACAGGAAAGCTAAAAAACTCGACCACTGAGCACAGTGATATGACGCAGCTACGTATTTTTCTCAAAAACACATTCACACATCAGAAATATAACATCAGGACAGAAAACTGTTTCTGTAAACAGTGGGGGCCTGAGGGTTTGCGGAGAAGGTCTGCTAAGCTATCTCATTCTGATCACTGAATACCCTTCCAGAACTTTAATAATAAGGCTTGACAAATAATTTAAAAAAATATATATGACTACATTTTATCAGACACATTTCACAAAGCTTATTCATCCAAAGAAGTGGGTTCTATAAAATGAACACTACTTGTTAATAAGTTTCCCAATTGGGGCAAGCAGTTTGCACTCAACTGCTAACCTAAAAGTTGGCAGTGTTAATCCACACTGTGGTGTTGCAGAAGAAAGGCCTGGCAAATGAACATTTTGGAACAGTTCTGCTCTGCAGCACATGGCATGTCCAGGAATTGGAATCCATCCGAAGGCTAAGGGTTTGATTTGCGTTTTACTGTTAATAAAAGCACCTAACATTTACTGGTGTGGCACTGTAAGATAAGCACTGTACTGCTAACCACAAGGTTAGTGGTTCAAATCCACCAGCTACCCCCTTGGAAGTCCTCAACAGGGTCTTATGACATGGAAGGGACTCAACAGCATTTAGCAACAACAGCATTTACTAAGCACAGGCTATTGGCAGGCTCCAGGTTAAGTTTTACATCCACTGTTCTACATGCATCATCACATTCATTCCCTACAATATGCTTTTAATGACAAAGCCACTTAGACATCCCTATCCAAAGCAAAGTCTTAGGTTTTCTCCCACAAAGTCCTTTCTCTCTCAGTCTTTCCCACCCAGCTGCCCCGATTCTCTTTGAAGTCACCCTTGATTTCTTCCCTTCCCTTTCCAAGCACACAATTCCTGTGGGAGGCTCAGCAGCCAACAACATTTTGTTAAGGGTGGAAACTGAGGCTCAGGGAGATCAAATAACCTCATACAACTAGAAGTGGTAGGACAGGATTCCAACACAGGTCTGGGACTTCAGAGCCCTTAGCAGCCGTGCTGTGTTAGCGTGCCCCTCTAAGTTAGCACTTTACAGTAGTCATTCTCTCACTGACTGGGGGCGTGCTTAAGAAAGGCCTTTGAAAGTCAGACACCAGTTAACCAGTTACTGTTCAGTTGATCCCCACTCTAAGAAGCTCTGGTAGCGTAGTGGTTACGAATTGGGCTGCGAACCTTAAGGTCAGCGGTTCGAAACTACCAGCCGCTCCGTGGGAGAAAGATGAGGCTTTCTACTCCCGTAACGATTTACACCCTCGGAAACCCTGTACAGGGTCGTTATGGGTCGGAACCAACTCGATGGCACTTAACAACACAACAACAACTATGAGTATCAGAGTAGAACAGGACTCCAGAAGGTCTTCATTGGCTGATTCTTCCAAGGCACCTCTGGGTAGACGCAAACCTCCAACCTTCTGGTAAATAGCTAAACTTCGCACCACAGGATCATCTGGGCTCAAAATCTCAGCACAGTTGCTTCTTGAGCAATAAATAAACAGACCCCTCTGTTTATTATATAAATAAATTAAATAAATTTATCAAATAAATAAACAGACCCCTCTCAGTCTCAGTTTCCTCACCAGTACAATTATTGTTGTTACATGCCACTGAGTTGGTTCCACTCATAGCGACCCTATATGGGGTTTCCGAGGACCAACTGGTGAGTTTGAACCACTGACCTTGCGGTTGGTGCTTATCTTACAGTGTCACACAAGGACTTCTCTCTCGGGAGTGCTGTTAAGTTTGAATGAGACAATATATTAATTTGAACAAAAGCTGAGTGAATGGTGACCTAGCTTCAATGGCTTGAAGATCACAACTCGACTAAAAGAAAATTAAAAAATTTGATAAAGGAAACAAGTATAAATTGCTATAATTTGATGAACTTGACCTATACTTATGGGTGTAGTAGCTCAAAATACCAACTGAGAGGGAAGGCGTCTTCATCCTATCCCCTCTGTATACAGGGGTGATAGGGACGGGCAACTTAAGACACTAGCTACCTAAAATAGGAGTGGGGGAGAGAGGCTATAAAGGCATGAAGTGACTGGCTTACAAGTTTTCAAGAAGGAATTTAGTTTCAGAGTGTGTGGGGGAAGGTAGAATTCCCACTGAACAGTTTTCATCTTATCTAGAAGGATATGATGAAAGGAGATGGGGATAAGATTCTTATGATTCAATAGTGAGTAATGTTATCATGACTAATTGTGATTGTCACAACTGTAGAGGTAGAAGTTTTGTAACATAAAGGGGGTAGTAGGTGTTCTTTCTGGTAGTGTAGTCATTAACGAATCGGGCTGCTAGTCTCATGGTCAGCAATTCAAAACTATCAGTTGTTCCGTGGGAGAAAGAATGGGATTTTTGCTCCTGTAAAGATTTACAGCCTCGGAAACCCTGTACAGGAATCGACTCCACAGCAGGTAACAACAACAGCAGCAACAACAGGTAATCTTACAATCCAGGAACAGAGGACCCTGGGACTATCAAGGGAGAATTGCATGAATGGAATGTGGGACCCTATCCAGAGAAACAATGACACCAGAGATGGAGGCAGAGATGAGGACATGGAGAGAGGGAGCAGCTGAGGATTCTGGACTCATGGAAAGAGAAAGGCTGTGTGCTGGCGGCCAGGAAGCAGGCTTGCAGAATGTGCCCTTTGGTTGTTTAAATGATTATATATTCCTGAGTGTTTTGGTGTATATGCCCCCCACCCCAACAACAACAACAACAACAAACAGTGGAATAGAAGCAAATACTGTTGAATGATGATGCACGGAGGGGACTGTAATCATTGCAATGAAACAATGAGTGTAAAACCAATGTTCTCCCACGTAAACCATCACTCAATTCACAATAAAAACTTTAAAAAAAATTAAACGCTGAGTGAAAGGACAAGCACATAATGAATGTTCAAATCGGTAGATATTATCATTTGAAACAATTAGTATGTCTCTTTCTGCACACATTCAACTCAACAAACCACTTTAAAGATCTCCTCAACACTGGGAAAAAGGAAATGATTTTTGGAACCTGGGCTTAGAGTGTTGGATAATGTTCATTAGCAAAACAATCAGGAACCCACTGAATCTCAGAGCAGAACAATTAAAGCTTCATTCCCAAAGCAGGCTGCCCCACCCCACCCCCACTGGTCCTCAGTGCCATGATCTTGGGTGGCCCTCAGTTCCCAGACTGCAGTCTCCATTGCTAGTACAGTGGCCACATGTGAAAGGACAGAAAAATAAGCAAGGGATGGGGGGGGGGGGCTGATAAGATGTTAACCAAGACTCAGACTCCTGTGGACTCCAAGCCAACCTAACTCCCTACAACATTTCAGAGCAATGCAGCCACTCTATGCTGTGCTGGGAGCAAAGCTGTTGGATTTGTACTTAAAAGACAGAAAAAAGTATCACAACAAATGAGATTTAATGAACCTGCTCAGCTGTCACCCAGTGATGAGTTCTTGCCGTTAGGGTTTATCTCTTGGCAAGTACCCAGATGGGACGATTTCTCAGCTAACAGGTGGCGTATTTATTATTTCAGAGGTTTAGGAAGAACCACAGTTATTTTGAGGAAGAATGGAATAATAAAAACTTTTTTAAAGCAATAGAAAATCAGCACTTAGCACATAAATGGATAACCATCCAACCTGCCCATATTTCACTTCTGTTCTATGGGTAAAGAAGCAGCATGTGTGATAAATATAAACCAGACTTCTCTTCCTGACACAGAGCTCATTTCTATAAAGGAAACGTGCAGGCGGCTAACCTTGTTGCCATTTACACCCGGGGAGCTCTGTTTTTCCATTCTTTGGCTTAGAGATGAGAGCAAAAAGGTAAGTTTTGTCTTTGGATTCAACTTGTACCAGGGCTTTGATATTACAATTTGTGGCTTGTAAGATGTCCTATGTGACAAATGTGGCATTAAGGATTCAAAAGTCCCTTTGTAACAAGCAAATCCATTTTGTGACATAATGAGGTTGGCAAATAGTCTCCTGAACTGGCAGAGAGATGAATCATCCTCATCACTTGGTACTTACTGGGCACCCTGGTGACCTGGCACTGCTCACCAGGGAGTGCTCTGTGGGTGGCAGGAGTTTTGAAGATGCCCCTAGGGACCAAAAATAGAGCAAAACCACAGGAGACTAGGCTTAAGGGAGGCACAGCCATAGCCAGGGGCCAAGGGAGCAGAGCTGTGAAGAAATTGAGTTCTACCAGAACTTGTAATTTTCTATAACCAGTTTGCAAACGCAATTTGCAGTTTGCTTGGCCCCACAGATACAAGTGTTTTGTTTGTTTGTTCTGATTTTCCACTCTACTTCTACTGTACTTAAGATTTTATCTCAAATTTAAAATGTTAAGAAGACCTGATCTTAATTGACTCAGCATCTATATGAAGAGGTTTCAGAGAGTTCCTGGAAAAATTCCACTATCTTTTCATTCTAATTTTCCACAGACTTTCGAAGTCCCCTCGTATAATTTAGTTTCCTGCACGTGGATTAAAAACTCTAAAAGGGTAGGAAAAGAAAGGGGCCAGTTTCGAAGCAGGGTCTCCCACATAGAAAGAGAAAATTCTACTTGTGACCCATGCTACCTACAGAGAACTCACAAACTAAGAAGCATTCCTGATAATCGCGGGACCTTCTGTCTGAGAAAAGATTTCACTGATCAAACTCATCTTTTCATCAGTCCTCACAACATTCTGAGGTAGGAAGCCAGGAGAAATCAACTAGTCCTTTGAGACTTAGCCTCTCACACGCACGGGCTCAATGCCTCACCACTGTTGTTCATATTGTGTCTGATTTGGAGCTCAGGAAAGAACCCAAGGAAAAGTCTGAAGAGATAAAAGCTAGGAGTGCAAAAGACTGAAGGGAAGGCTCTAAGGTACAACCATGTAAGTGACTGCAGACAAGGAAGCAAAGCTCAAGTCAGAGGAGCTTTAGGAGGCAGAAAGGTAGTCTGTGAAGGAAGAAGGGCAATACTTCTTGGCTTCTACCTGCCATGTTTGCCTGGCTCGTCCCCAGGGCTTGAAGGATCAGCTGCAGTTCCCTGACAGCTGTCGCTGCCTCTTCTCCACAGGTCATGTCAGGCTCCATAACCACCTCCAGAAGTCCAACTCCTGCCAAAGGGAGACAGAGTCAGCTCCACCTCTCCCAACTGATGCACGAGGCTGAAGTCTCAGAGCAAACCTGCATCACTTAGGGACTCTTACAATGGTTCTAGCTTTAGGATTGTTTCGCTTTCCTAATGTAGGGTTCAAGAATAGGAGGGTAAACTGGCTTGATTTTAGAGGTAATTATTAGCAAGTCCAATGGAAGTCCCAGTTCTAGTCCTGCTTTCTAATCACTTACGCCAATACTTATATTTTGAGCTCCTCAGTTGGTTTCCTAAGGTGGTTTGGGAAAACTCTAGAGGGACAGAGGTAAAGCCCAAAGCCCAACAACTGCAGTAGTGGAAGGAAAGGTAGTGAAGAAATGCCAAGCCTACCAGCCCTGTTCAAGTCAACCAGCGTCTGAGACTGCGGGTGGTCATGGAGGCTCTTGCCGCTGTCTTGCTCCAGCTGGATCTGCTTGATCCTCACTGTCTTGGTGATTATCTGATTCCGCTTATTCCCCTCGCAGACGCCGTATGTCAAGATCCCGCTCACAGCAATCGGAAGCCGTTGCTGGGTAATCTGGTACCCTGCCTGCACGCAAGCACGGGTTACGGGTTATGATCACTAGTCCGGTTTGTTCACCTGAAATAAAAGCTGGGATCCAGCTTACTATTCCTACTTGTGTCACAAAGCTATAGGCTTCAAAGAAAAAAAGAAACGAAAAAGATAATTGGTTTATGCGTTTTGGCCATCGTTTAGTCTGGCCTCTGGCGTCTCCTGTCCCGTGACGCCCTGCCAGTATCCTTCTCCCACCTCCCAATAACTGATAACAACCAGGGTTCCATGTTCCTTCCCCAAGTGCCATATTCAGAAATAAGAATAGTCTCACTGTCAGGAGCACCAAAGAGCAGAATTTACTGTTTCCATTTAGCTCATTAGCCTAAACCCTGCATCTGATTCCTGGGCCCCTGACAGGCCCTCCTTATTAGGAAGTGTTGGCGAAGCATTTTGCCATCTTCTCTCCACTCATCAGACAGCAATTGTAAGTGCAGTGAAGCTGGCTTTCTTTCTGCTCTTTAAGCCAAACCAATCATGCCGCTGCCTCCCTGCCCTGACTTCTCGTGCTCCTCCAGCCAGTTAATGCGGTAGCACTGGCGGGTCAGCTAATGGGAAGCACAGAGGGCTGAAATAGCGACAGATGTTGCAAGGACTCCCTCATTTCCTTCTAAGTGGAAAGGAAGAATTGTGTTCAAATGCGCACATGCATCAACAAAGACTAAAGAAATAGAAGGTCAGGAAGGAGAACTGGGGGAGAACAAAGAATAACAGCAAAGGTATCCAATAGCACTTGCGATAGGTCCCAGGTACTGTCCTCACTCCCTTCTGATAACAACCTTCTATTGTGGGCACCAGGCAGAGAGAGGTTAAGGGCTTTTTCTGCATTCACAGAGGCTATATCAAAGTCAGCAACAGGACTCAGGTTGTCTGGCTTCTACCACGAGGAGGTCAGTGATTTTACTTGCATCAGAATCACCTGGCAGCCTTCTCAGAAACACAATGCTGGGCCCCACCCCAAGGGTATCTGATTCAGAAGGTCTGGGAGGGGGTCTGAGAATGTATATCTCTAAAAGTTTCTGGAAGAGGCAGATGTTACTGGATTGGAGAAATCACACTTTGAGAGCCACTGCCCTAGGCTACAGTCGTCTCAGTGTGTAAAATTAAACTCTGAAAAGGGTTGCCAGATAAAATACAGAACACCCAGTAACATCAGTACTTATACATCACACACTTTTGCAGTATCTCTCCCATGTGATACTTGTCATCCTTAATTCTGGATTATCTGAGTAACTGGATCACATAGGCTATTTACAGAAAGCCATAGTCTTAAGGCTACAGTTTGGCCAGTTCTCATTGCCATCTTAACCAAACTGATCACTTACTCTTAAAAGAGAGAAAACGGCAGTTTCTCGCCACCCTACTAGACAATAAAATTTGCTAAAAGGCTGGCTGGCAGCCAGAGGGGAAAAGAAGGAGCAATTCCTTCCTTAGTTTTCATTGTTTATTTCATTCTCCTCACTTTACCCACTAAAAACAGCTCACTTTCCACCTTCAGTTCAAGAAAGAGGGGATGCAGCAATAGCATCTCTACTATGAATTTGAGCCATACTTACTACTCGAAGCTCAGAGCTAAAGAAATATTATTTGGGGGTGTGGCGCTGTGGGTCGGCATTTCAAGCTCACCAGTTTCTCCTTGGAAACCCTACACAGGGTCGCTATGAGTTGGTAACAGCAACAACTCAATATTTCAGTTCTGTTCCAGTTCAACGTTATGAAACATTGGCTCTTGGCCACCCTGGCTTCACTTAAAGAAGAAAATACAATTTTTAACATGAAGCAAAGAACCAGCTAACATTGGGTTTAATGTTCAATGACTATTGTGTAGTTTGGGTTTCTGGTTCATGACTCTGCTTAGTATTGTCCACTTACTGGCTCCTTGTGAGACTACAGAAATGTCTCCTAAGGAGACAGTGGGATCACTGGGAGCTTCCACTTAGAGAGGTTCTCCCAATGTCTGCAGAGCTTCAATATGCACTTACCCTCACATCAGCCACAGCGCTAACAGGTAACAAGCACTGAACACCACGGCTGGGCTGAGCCTGAGAATACTAGCTTTTTCTACTCCCTGTTCAATTATGAGCCTGCTACCAGAAGCATGAGGTTAAGCAAGGAGTCAGCAATCAGGACAATTGCATCCAATCTAGTAAACATCAGGGGGCACCTGCCTTCATCAGGACTGGCAGAACTTCCTGCTGGGATGGACAGAGCCCTGGCTGGAAGCGTGAGGCACCACCCCCTTCCCAGGGCAGGGCAGGGCAGGGCCGGCCCAGTGAGAGAACTTGCCCAATCCCTCACACAGTACACTTACAGGGAGGTCGGCATAGAAGTAGTGCTTCCTGTCAAACAAGGACTTCTTGTTTATGCGGCAGTTCAGTGCCAGGCCTGTCATCACAGCGGCTTCGACACATCTCCTGTTGAGAACCTACGGGGACATGACACACAGCTCCTCTCAGATCTGAGTTCTGAACAATTGCTTCTCCCACACACAAACATCCTCAGTGAATATTCAATGTGGCCCTTCAACGGGGGCATTATCTCTGGTTCTTTGAGTGGGCAGCTCAAGTTCACATGTCAACTCTGCTTGCTTGGGAATCAGGAAAACTTCATTTAAAAAGATAGAAAATGGCTGTGGCGGAGGTCCAACAGGGCACTTAAAATGAGCTGCCACATGGGTGTATCCTAACCCCACCCCCATGCCCCGACTCAGCATCAATGTAAGACTTCCAGAAAAATCTGGTGGGGTGGTTTTTACATGGAATACACTTATTTGGCTCCTTCTTCAGGCAAAAGAAGAAGCCAGTAGGAGTCCATGAGGAAGCGTGGGTTCCTGAGAGAGGAGAGCCCAGGAAACAACCCACCAAACCTCAGTGAGTTATGCACAGAAAGGCCCTGGCAGGAGGCTGACAGAGCCTGCTTCACTTTGTTTGCAGAGGACTGAGTGGCGTTTGGGAAACTAGAGGGCTGACGACATTTTCTCAGGGGCTTCACACCAGGCCTGGCCAACTCCCTAAAGAGGAACTCTGAGTGTGTGTCCACCTCTCCACTGCAGATTCCTGCACTGCTCATCTCATCTGGGCCTCCTGGGCTCAGGAATTCCTTCTGGACCCCACCCTGTTCTATGTGAAGAGGCTAATGACCAAGACAGGGCGAGCAAACATCCCAATCCCAAAGGAACTGAACAGGTTTTAGGAATTTAGGGTTTGGGAACCAGCTAGACAACTAGAGATCAAATGGTAAAGGAATGAGCTATGAGTTGTGGAGTCCGGAGGGCAGGTCCAAATCTCACTTCTGCTCTGTATAGTGCAACTGTGTGACCAGGGGCCTCAATTTCCTGGTCTCTGAGACTTTCTTACCTAACTTGCATTGAGGTTCAGTCGTAGTACTCTTGGCTTTTATGTGGGAGACCCAGATTCGATTCCTGGACAATGCATCCTATGTGTAGCCACTGCCTGTCTGTCAGTGGAGGCTTATGTGTTGCTAGGATGCTAAACATGTTTCAGCAGAGCTTCCAGACTAAGATGGACTAGGAAAAAAGGTCTGGAGATCCATTTCCAAACATTAGTCAGTGGAAACACTGCGACTCACAGTGGTTCAATCCACAATGGATCTTGGAGATGGCAACACCTCATTCCATCTTCCATGCAGTCACTCTCTGGATTGTGGGCCAACTTGATGCAGCTAACAACAATACCGATTTATATAGGGCTTCCCATGTAAGCAAGCATCGTCACATCACCTATTTTATTTCAGCCTTAGAGAAACCCTGTAGAGAAGACATTTCTATTCTGCCAACACTCCAGAAAAAGGAAAAGCTAAGAACCAGGCAGATTAAGAGACGTCTCTGAATTAACAGTCAGCAGGTATGGCTCTTCAGGCAGGGATGATGATTGTAGCTCCCTGACACAGGCAGAAGAACTGATGACGCAGATTTTAAAAAACCAATCTACACAACGAAACTGAGACACCTCTACTTAACAGCAGTATGTCCTTGTTGTCAAGTGCTGTCACAGTTCCGACTCATAGTCAGGGTTCCCGAAGTGCGGCTGGTGGATTTGATTCACCAACCTTGCAGTCCAGTGCATTATCTTGCAGCACCACACCAGGAATCCATTACAGCAAAATACAGCCTCCGAAAGGAAACCCGAACAGCAAACGGCTCCCTTATGATGACAACATCACGCCCTTCCTTGTGGAACCCAGGTTACAAAACAGAATCATCTCACATCACCTCTTCTGGGGTTTTCATGCTGGGCCTAATCCTGGAGTCAGAGCTGCATTAAAACTGGTATTCAGGAAAAGATGTGTGTGGGAAACAGGATGCTCTCATTACTGATGTTTGCACTTGCTAGCGTCTGGCATTTGACTGAGCGGCTATTGCTGCAGTACAAATGGAGCTCATGGAGAATCCTGCCAAACGGAGGCCTGATGATTTGTGTCCTGGTGCACAAGATTATGGGGCAACCCCACCCCCACCCCAGCCTCCAGTCCCCCACCTGAGCCCTATCCTTCCTGGTCAGTGGAGGCTGCTAGTGAGCTGCCTGCCTCCCCATTCAGTACCACATCTTGCTTTATCATTCCCACTGTTTTCCTAGCCAGCGATTTCTCTCTCATTTCTGTCCAGTCTGCTGCTTGGGGACCAACATGCTTCCTCCTCCTAAGCATGACGAGAAACCCGGGTTTGTTTTGCTTGTGTATTTTTGAGCATGCATTGCTAATGAACCCTGGGCCTGGCCCTGTAGGGGAGGCAGAGTTGTGGCTGGTCCCAGCCTTTCACTGTGACTGTGTGTACATGTATACACAGGCCTTTGATAAACCATCAATTTCCAGAGGATCAGAATGCAGTAAAACACACAAACATTAGAGCAGTATTGAATATACTTTAATCTTTTTTTGATGATTTAGAAGGCTTGGAGTACTTCAGGGTCAGAATTATAAGCATCAATCATCACTACACTACAGTTGCACGGAGGGGCTAGTAAATAGAGAGTTCCAGTTAAAAGAATGCCAAGAAAAAAAGAATTTATGATGATCTTAGTCAAGCTGTTTGTGACAGATGGAGGTCCAGGTCAGTGTGTTCTGAGGATAGGATGCAGCACTGGAAAATTCAACTTGGGCTGTCTTCAGTCCAACAATTTTCTGAAATATCTGTAGTGCACACGCTACTGAGGATACGGAGACTCTGTCTCTACTCACAAGGAAAGTGCAGTGTTCCCTCCCACGCCCCCCACAGGCCAGAGGTTCTGTACGGAGGGCTTCACAAAGTGAAAAAGACATGGTGTTTGCCCTCTAGGAGCTCAATGTCTGAAGCTGGAGAGAAGTAAATGTTAGGAATAGCATTAATCTGCTTTAAATTCTTTACAGTAGGGTGTGGTTTGAGTTGGTGCTCTGGCGTTATGGCCAGCTGTTTGTTAACTGCTCTTAGGTGAGTCAGTTCCAACTCAAACTCTATATAGTGTTTCTAAAGAGTGGCTGTTGGGTTTGAACTCCCAACCTAGCAGTTAGCAGCCCAGTGCTTATCCCACAGAACCGCACTGCACCAGGACTCCATTGATAGCTAAAAATAACAGATTTTCTCAGGTTTATCTTCCATAGGCCTGCTAGCGGGATAATGTTCAAATACAAACCTGATCATTCTGTTGCTAAATTATAAAAGGAGTCCTGGTGTGGCACCAGAGGATAAGCAATCGACCTCAAGATCCGTTGGAACTGCAAGGTCGGTGGTTCAAACTCACCAGCCACTCCTTGGAGGCCCTATACAGAGTTGCTATGAGTGGGAACCAACTTGATGGCACTTAACAACAACAACAACAAAGTATAAAAGGCCAAGCTCTCACATGATCTAGCTCCTACCACGTCTCCACTCACGCCCGGAGGTCCAGTTCTCCTCTACAAATCATGCTGGTGTGTCTGACCCTCCCTTTTCTTATTCCCTCAAACTCTTTCGGAGACGTCATCCCCTTTGTAAAACCTACTCCCCTTCCTGTGTACCTCTGACCTTTTACATATGTTCATTTGTGCTTATGACAGTGGACTAAAGCTGGTGCATATATTTTCACTAGACTAAGTTCCATGAGGATGGGAACTTATCTCTGTCCACTCTCTGAATCCTAATACTGAACCTGGAAAAACTGCTGTGCTCAATCAGTGTGCGCTGAACTCAAATGAGGAGCCAGGTGATTGATATCTGGAAGGTTTCAGAGATAACAACGCCTAAGGCTCCTCTAAGGTGACACCTGCCACCTGCTGGCCTTCAAACATGTTTCTGGAAGTGCCCGAAGTCATGGCTGATATGATCAAAGCGGTGACTTGAAAACTCAAACATGCAGACTCAAAAGACTAACTTGTCTGGACGACAGCATGTTCCAGAATTTTCTTTGCAATGAATATAAAGTGATTACAAAGGAGCCAAGTGTTCATCTGGAAGAAGAGCAAGGATCCTTGGTATTTGAATCCCACATCATTCTTTACTGGGCCTTGGCAGACCTCGCTCGCATAGGCAGTAGTGATGATGAACAGTGAGTATTTAGTGAGTACTTACATTATGGCAAGACGTGTGCTGTGTGCATCACATACATGTTTCATTTAATCCCATCAGCAACCCTATGGTGATGGTTGGTGGTTATATGACGTGGAGTTGGTTCCAACTCATAGCAACCCTGTACAGGGTTTCCGAGACTGTAAATCTTTATGGGAGCAGAAAGCCTTATCTTCCTCCAACTGAACAGCTGGTAGTTTCGAACTGCTGACCTTCAGGTTAGCAGCCCGACTCGTAACCACTATGCTACCAGAGTTCCTTAAACCATGAATAGTGTTGCAATATAGCTGGCTCAGAACCTCAAACACATGTTGCGGTTGTTACTTGCTGCAACTCACTGTTCCCAATCAGTGACAAGGAAAAGTCCAAATGCTTGGTGGAATCTTCGGGGCCTTTTGTGATCTAGCCCCTGACTCCCTTTCTAGCTTCCTCAAGTTCCTTCTATTCTTAAAGTGCCTCCACTACTTTTCTCCCTGCAAGCTCTCATGCAGCCATGCTTGCAACACGTTCTTGTACACACCACTGCTTCTGTGGATAATACCCTTCTTATTTAAGCACAAGGCAAGGTCTTAGCTGGGGCAGGACTCCGACATGTCATCTACTCTGTGAAATCTTTCTCACTATGGCCTCAGTCTAGGTGCTGTCTCCTCTCAGCTCCCATGGCACCCAAACAGAGCACAGATCACACACCTTCCAAACTTGACTGAGCTCCTTGAAGGCAGTCATTTTGTCTTATTCTCTTTTGCCCCTTCACTACACAAAGGATACAGAAGCTGAGAGATCAGAGGACACAGTGAGGCAACAAGAGATACCCCATGACAGGAAGCCACTTTTGTTCCAGGGTGGGAGGGACACAGGGAAAAGCAGTGTTATTGGAGTCAAGGGTAGGAGTCACTCAGAGGAAGCTGGAAACATGATGGACCTGTTTCCAAGACCAGAAGTCATGAACAAACCCAGCCAGAGATGTTGCCAGAAGCAGAGAGAGGGAGAAATACCTGGTGACTCCTTCCCTTATACCTCCAATCTTTGACTGGACACCAGGAACTGTAGCTTATAGAGCAGCTTCCTGTGGTGCAGAGCAGACCAGGGGGAGGCAGGAAGTCGAGGGCATGCAGACCATGACCGAACAGCAAATTATCTATCATATGTGTGTTCGTTTCTCTAACTATTCCTTTTGATAAATAAATGTTGTTGTTGTTAAGTTCCATTGATTCAGTTCTGTATAGGGTTTCCAACGAGTGGGTTTGAACCGACTACCTTTTGGTTAATAGACCAGTGCTTATCCTATAGTGCTACACTGATAAATAAACAGTGAACAAATAAATACTCTCAAATCTGTCCAATCAATATAAAACTGAAAATTTTGTGATCTCCTTTTTCACAGAGTGGAAACCTAGAATTTTGACAAGCTACTAATTTAGAAGGATACTTGTAACAACACAATTTGGGCTGCACTACACTCTAAATCAACACAATTATTTACTAAGCAAATTAACAAAATATAAATAGGATTGCATAACTTCCTTAAGTCAATAAAACAGTCTCTAGGATTTAGCACATTTGTGTGATATTCTACTAATTATTAATAAATCTATCCACTGAAGTTGGTCTCTGGTACCCATACCGAGAAATATTTTGTGATGCCCTTTAAAGGAATATACTGCATGTCTCTCATGATTGTTAGTGTCGTCAAGTTGGTTCCAACTCACAGTGACCCTGTCTCAGGTTTTCCAGGAGCAACTGGTGAGTTTGAATCGCTGACCTTGCGGTACAAACTGACCTTGCAGTCCTATGCTTATCCTACAGTGCCACACCAGGATTCACACATACACATTTTCATGGTAGTACAAATGTTTCCCTATTTCCTTTCCTTCTTTTACAAAGGGGGGATAAACCACATCAAATATACAATTCCTGTTGAAACAAAGGGTATAATTTTTAGTAGTTGCAGGTATACCTCAGATCCAAGGTTCTATCCCCAGAACTCTCTCCACAGTTTGACTCCACCAAGACTGGTCAAGATCAAGGGCAGAGCTATTTCCTTGGTCCAAAATACCAGAAATCCTGTTCTCACTGGGGATCCCATCCTACTCCATCTGTCAACCTGGCTCGGTCAGGCAGCCTAAGTAAGACCTGTGCCTACAATCACCACCAGGTAGGGCTTGAGATGGGCCACTTAGCCCAGCTTGACTTTTGGCACTGGAGCTAACTCTCTTGATTTTCCATGGACCCCCGGAATACCGATATCTGCAATCTTATAGGAGAAGGAAATGCCCGTGGCATATGCTCTAGGCTTGCTTTCAGCCTAGGCAAAAAGTGGCTTCACACAATACAGCCTTTTCCACCTAGCTTTCATGCTGGGGCTGGAGGCCAATGGCCCAACTACTACCACTACCGTAGGCATTGTGGAATCACGTGTTGGCTAGTTAGCCATGTTAGAACAGGAGGTTAGGAAGCAGTTGGCAGCCAGAAAAACAGGACTGAATATGCAGACTTACCTGTCTCTATTCCTCTTTCCCACAATATTGCCAACAATTACAAACCTGACATTACTCACTGGCGATGACCCTGAGATTTGGGAAGACATACTTAATGATGAGCTGGACCAAAACACAGTCAAGAAGACTGGAGTTCTAATCTCACCTCTACTATTTGTTAACTGTGTGACCCTGCACAAAATCCCTAACCTTTCTAGGCCTCAATTTCCTTATCTGTTAGAAGAAGAATATTTTTACAGAAATTGTTCTCTGAATTAAATAAAATAACTTGGCACATTACAGGCAGGCGCTGTAGGATAAGCACTGGACCGCGAGATCAGTTTGAACTGCAAGCTCAGGGGTTCAAACTCACCAGCTGCTCCTCAGAAACCCTAAACAAGGTCATTATGAGTCAGAACTGAGTTAAGGGCACTAACAACAGCAAAAGTTTCACAATGGAAGCAATAATAAATTCTAAATGCCCTTCTCAACTGAACCTTTCACATACTAACTTTTTTCCAGAGGCAAGGGAAACGAAGGATGAACAGTCTAACCAGCTCCCCAGATTTATGTAGTCTTATTTATAATCCCTGCAAGGTTGGCGGTTCAAGCTCACCAGCTGCTCCTTGAAAACCCTATACAGACAGGATTGCTATGGGTTGGAATTGACTCCAGAGCACTTAACAACATTTATAATCCAAAATAAGGTACAATAGATGTGGAAATTATATAGCATGCCAACGTAATCTTTCCCCCTTAAATGATAACACTTTTGTGAAAATTAGTGTGTTATTTCCAGTGGAACAGAGACCATAATTCCAAATGACTCAGGAAGTTTATATTATTTCACTTACTCTGTTTCATCATGATACAAAATTCTCCTGGAAAACACGGTATTCTTGCCTGATGGCTTGAAGAATCTCCCATTTTCAAGTGATAGAAACTCGCTCTAACCAGTTGAAGAGTTATAATCCAGTATTGTGAACCAATTTTCACTCTCACCTCACTGTTACCAACCAGATTCTGGCCTCCTGAACCAGCAATTTAGGAGACTCAATGACAGTCTATAGACAGGAGATGTGTGAAGGTGAGGAGTGGACACGTCAATTAAGTAAGAAATAAAAAAGCTTTAAAAAAAAAATCACTGCTCTTTTTGAATGAAACTCTGGATGGAGCAGGGATTTTTAATGAAGAAAGGATATTCCCTATATCAACTGTGAATATTTGTCTTTCTTTTGTTTAGAACATTCAAGAAAAGTATTATTAATATTTAAAAAGCTAAGATATGCAAATTCATTCATTTCAGATTTGACCCAATCCTGAAACTGTCAAGTCTCTTCTGGGCAGTCCTAAATTTTACCCCTTTGACAGTACATATGAATGGATTTGATGGGATGATAAAGTATTTCCTGCTACTGACTCATGTTGGCTCAGATTTATAGTGACCCAGTAGAGTTTCTGAGGAGTGGCTGGTGGGTTTGAACCACTGACTTTATGGTTAGCAGTCTAATGCTTATCCTATAGTGCCACAGGAAACATTAATTTCATGAGTATATAATGGGTTGAACAGTAGCACACATATACCCACCCCAAAAAAATGCCCCTATCCAAGCCCCTGCAATCTACGAATGCTTATTTAGAAAAAGGGTCTTTGTAGATGTGATTGAGTTAAGGATTTTGAGATGACATCACCCTGGATTACCTCTGTTGTTGTTACGTGCCATTGAGTTGGTCCCAACTCACAGCTACCCTTTATAAGGTTTCCGAGAAGTGGCTCATGGGTTTGAACCACTGACCTTGTGTTTCGCAGCCCACTGCTTATCCTACAGCACCACAACAGGAGTCAAGGGCCTTAAATCTGGCATGGCACTATAGGATAAACACTGAACTGCAAGGTCAGTTTGAACCGCAAAGTCAGTGGTTCAAACCTACCAGCTGCTCCCCAGAAACCCTATACTAGGTTGTGTTAAGTAGGAATTGACTCAATGGACCTTAACAACTAGAGACAAGAGAAGGTACTGACTGGGAGGACACAGCGGAGAAATGTGGCCACAAAGAAAGTTGGCAAACAACAGACGCAAATAACAGATTCATTCCTTGATCCCCACAGGGAGTAAGGTGCTGTTGACACCTTGACTTCAGATTTCTGGACCCCAGAACTGAATGAGAAAAGTTTTAAGAGACTAGTTTCTGATGATTTGTTATGGCAGCCGCAGGGCACTAATGCAATGAGTAAAAAGCTCCAATCACCCAGAATTATATCTGCTTTGATCTTTATATAACAGGTTAGTATTAAGTTGAAGATTCTGACTACTGCTGGAACTCAACAATTAGCTTAAACAAAACTCTAAGAAATGTTAGCTAGTTCTTCATTATTGGTGATGCAATATGGTGGGAAAGGTCCTGAATATTAAAAGCAAATTCCTAGAGACACAATGCTATTGGTCAAAAGTATACCTGCTGTGTTTATTTGTGCCAGGAAAGTCCTGAGGAGTGAGCCCTTGGAAGAGTGGAAGAGATACTGATTTTTGGGAAGTGAAAAACTATCTTTAATTTTACATATCCAATATGAATTCCAGTAGCATCTTGTTAAAGGCTTTATGATATCATTAGCATTAAAGGAAAAAGAAAAGAAAACAAAACAAAACAGAGGGCCAAACTTTCATAGGAAGAAAACTCTTATTTCCTTACTATGCTTGCTTCAAGATGTAACATCTATAAAATCGCCGGACTCTTAAAAGAAGTCAATGTCAGGAAAGCAAGAAAGTAAAGAAAGGAAGGAAAAAGAATAAGGAAAAAAAAAAATGACTAAAGAGCCATGACAATTGTAATAGGGTTGTATCAACTTGACTAGGCCAGGATTTCCAGAGGTTTAACCTTTGAGATTGACATCGAAATTTAAAGAGACAGTATAGACATAAAACCAAACGGCCACCACTCGTCTGTCTGTCGTGCTGTGGTGGTCTGAGTTGCTGTGATTCTGAGGGCTATGCCACCGGTGTTTTAAATAACCAGCAGGGTCACCCATGGTGGACAGGTTTCAGATGAGCTACAAAACAAAG
>NW_006408673.1:7839835-7888598 GCF_000296735.1 Chrysochloris asiatica
CAGGTGGCATCATTGATGGACTCAAGTGTAGCAGCGGTAGTGAGGTTGGCCCAGGATCGGACATTGTTTCGTTCTGCTGTGCATGGGGTCACTATGAGTCAGTTCCGACTCGATGGCACCTGACAACAACAACCTTTGAGATGCTCTCGTTCCCATGGTGATGAAACCTAATATGGGCACAGTTAACTCTATGATGAGTGGCTATGAGCAGCCTATCAAACAGATGCCTCCTTGGGGGTGCTTCCAATAAAACAGACACATGGGAGAGACTCTCTCTCTCTTCTGCTGGGGGCCTAGGACTCTACAATGGTAAGCCATTTCCTTGATAATAAACTTCTCTCTCTCTCTCTCTCTATATATATATATATACACACATATATTTCACTGGTTTTGCTTCTCTAGAAAACCCAGCCTAAGACAACAACTAAATGCAATGTGTGATCTCTGACTGGACCCTAGACTTGGGGCAGAGAAACAACAAAAGACTATGTTGGGATAACAGAGGAAATCTGAATATGAACTGTGTTTGAAATAACGGTTTTGCATCATTGCTACTTTCCTGAATGTGATTGTTATACAGTGGCCATGTAAGAAAATGCTTTTGTCATAAGTAGATCCTGAAACACGGAGGGATGAAATGCCATGATGTCTGCAATTAACCTGCATATGGACTATTCAAAGAAAAAACAATCTAGGTACAGAAATGATACTCACTCTACTACTCTTCTAACTTTCCTTACGTTTGAAATTTTCCCAACTAAAAAGTACAAGGGAAGGAGTAGATAATTCTCCATCCTGAGAGGATGGCGAGATGTTATATGCCTCCCTGAGGAAACACCTGAGAGCCAGGGGAGACGGGAGTTTTTTAAGCTGTTAACTCATAAACCATACATGTGTCCCTAAAGCTTCAATCACAGTTGCTAAATATCAAGAACAGTACATAAAATGTACTATAGCAACTCCAAGTCAGTGGGTATACTAATAAACTGTACTAGTTGTTGTTAAATGCCATCAAGTGGGTTCTGACCCATAGTGAACTTGTATAGGATTTCTGAGGAGCAGCTATTGAGCTTGAAAAAGTGACCTTTCTGCTCAAACTGACTTTGCAGTCTAGCGTATCAACCCACATTGCCACACACTACAATCTATAAAACGTACAAGGACAAGCCAAAAAGTATTGCTACTCAGGGTCCCAGTTCATACATTGTGGTTGTTAAGTGCCATAGAGTCAATTCCGACCCATAGCAACCCAGTATAGGGTTTCCGAGGAGCAGCTGGTGAGCTTGAACCACCAACCTTGCAGTTCAACGGCTTCATGCATGGGGTTATTTCTAACTAAACATGTCTCTGTGGTCAATGGATGGCTGCAGACAAGTTCTCTTAGTTATACACTTGTCTTAGTCTTGTTGCTGCGAAGTGCCATGGAGTCAGTTCCAACTCATGGTGCCCTATACCTGTATGCTTCCTAGGAGCAGCTGGTGTGTTTGAACCGTCAACCTAATGGTTAGCAGCTCAGTGTTGATCCTATAGCATCACACCAGGACTCCTAGTCTCGTTATGGTGACTTAAAAAAAGCTCAATTTAATCAGTGGTTTTCTGGGAGATGTGCTGGGTCAGTTAAATTCAAGGCAGAGAGGTCAGTTCAGAAGGTTATGGTGAGAGTTTCTTGGAACTCTCAAGGGGCAATCTTTTTTTTTAAGGTTTTTATTGTGGATTGAGTGAAAGTTTACAGGGAAAATCATCAGTTTTACATTCAACAAATCATACACCTTGTTTCTTTACAATAATTATAATCCCCTCCATGTACCATCAGTTAACGGTATTTCTCTCTATTCACTTTAGCTTTTTAAAAACAGACAAAACAAAAAACACTCAGGCATATATAATAATTTACACCTCCAAAGGACATATTCTGCAAGTCTGCCTTCTGCCCACCAGCTCTTACTCCCTCTCTTTCCATAAATCTAGAGTCCTCAACTGCATCCCCCTCTCCACGTCTCCATCTCTGCCTCCTTCTCTGGCATCGCTGTTTCTCTGGATAAGGTCCCACATTCTGCTTGTGCTTTTCTCCCTTGATGGTCCTAGGGTCCTATGTTTCTGGACTGTAAGATTAACCACTCCCCTGTTTTTGTTACAAAAGTTCTACCTTTACAATTGTGACAGTTGCAATTAGTCATGCTAACAATTATTCACTATTGAATCATACGAATTTTATCCCCATCTCTTTTCACCAGACACATCTAGACAAGATGAAAACTATTCAGTGGGGACTCTTTCTTCCCCCCTCCCCCATACTCTTAAACAAAACTCCCTTTTGAAACCTTGTAAGCCAGTCACTTACTTCATAACTTTATCAACCCCTCATTTTAGGTAGCCAATGTCTAAGTTGTCCATCCCTATCTACCCTGTGTACAGAGGGGATAGCATTGATACTTGATGTGAAGACTCCCTGTTGGTATTTAGAGTTACTACCTCCATGAGTATAGCTCAGGTTCATCAAATTGTAGCAATTTACCCTTGTTTCCCTTATTTTAAAAAATACTTTTTTTTTTTTTCTTTTTCAATCTTTCTCCAGTCAAGTTCTGATTATGAAGTCATCAAGGCTAGGACAAATGGGTACTGTCTGCCAGTTTGGGTGTTCTTGTTCATCTCCACTCACTTCATATCAGCTGGATGCTTCACTCTCAGCTCTAGCCCTCTGTGGCTATGTTCTTGTCAATGCGCTCAAGTGTTCTCAGGTGTCACCACACTTTGGACCAATCAGCCTTTCCTCTTCTCTCTCTCATCTCCAGGTCAACAGGAATCAATGGACTGTGGTTGAACTCAGCCCATTTCTTCATTGCTGCCTTTCCTCCTCTTCCACTCACCAGTAGATCAATGTGGTCACCAGCAAGCTTACATGCCTGTTCATGTGTTCCCTTTGAGTTTCAGTCTTAGAGGGGAGTTTGTCCTGAAGGACAAACTTGATTGCTTGCCTTGATGGCTTCCTGGCGAACAGCTTGCTTATTCTTGTAGCAGCCAGTCATGGTGACATTTTTTTTTTTTTTTTGGTTTTTCCTGATAATCTTTCTTTGAAGTTGTACCTTCTGTTGCTCTAGCTGTTCCAAGTTAGTCTGCTTGTCCTTTTTGTAGTGGGAATGTCCCACCTCATAAGGTTCTGGATGGGACTCAGGAAGGATTCCACCTAAGGTCCTATACTCTGCAAAGGCTTTGCAAGAGGCTTATTTCATTGGGCAAGTTCTAGAACCCCTTTTATGTTTTCCGATTAGTTATAGGCTGAAGATGTGCTGACAAGTTTTCGGTAATCATATTTCCCCAACATTCCTTTCTAATCCACTCAAGTGTCTACTTTCCAATAGTAGACAACGGAAACCAATATTGATAAGACAGTCAAGCATCCTAGCATTATTTCAAGGGGCAATCATCACAGATTCTCTTGAAGGACAATGGATGATCATGGAGGTTATTATGAAGAAGCTGAAGCAGCACTGGTGAGAAAAAGGCCAGGAAAGTTGCACTGAGGAATTAAGTATCATGGACTGTTGTGTAAGCAAATTGCTAGGAAACCTGACTCACTCTGCCCAACAGCCCTGACCTGACCATTTCGGACATTTTGTTCCTAAAACTCAAAGAACATTGAAAAAGAACACAATTTGAGTTCCTTGAGGATGTCAAAACTTCCATTTGACATGGTGTAATTCAAAAGTGCAGAATTACATAGACCTAAATGGGGGGATATGATGAGAAACAACTGCACATTTTTATATTTTTGCTTTAATTATAAATTTTTCTAAGATTTTGTAGCAATACTTTTTGACTTACCATCAAATATGTTTTCTACATTATATATTATGGTGGTGGTGGTAATTGTGTGCTACTGAGTTGGTTCCGACTCACAACAACCCTGTATAGAATTTCTGAGGCTGTAACTCTTTTTTCTACATTATATATTATGGTGGTGGTGGTAATTGTGTGCTACTGAGTTGGTTCCGACTCACAACAACCCTGTATAGAATTTCTGAGGCTGTAACTCTTTACAGGAGCAGAAAGTCTCATCTTTCTCCTATGGAATGGCTGATAGATTCAAACTGCTGATCTGTGGTTAGCAGCCCAACTCGTAATGCATGATGCTACTCAAGCTCCTCATATATACTATACACTATATATAGTCTAAGGTGCTCTGGTAGCGTAGTGGTTATGAATCAGGCTGCGAACCTTAAGGTCAGCAGTTCAAAACTACCAGCTGTTCCGCGGGAGAAAGATGAGGCTTTCTGCTCCCATAAAGATTTACAGCCTCGGAAACCCTGTACAGGGTCGCTATGAGTCAGAAACGACTCCACAGCACACAACAACAATAAATATATAGTCTAAGGAGCTCTGGTAGTGTAGAGGTTCAAACCAACCTTGTGGTCCAGTACATTATCTCCCAGTAACACACTAGGACTCCATATATATTCCTGGTGTGGTGCTATAGGATACGCACTGGATTGTGAACCATAAGGTTTATAGTTCAAACTCATCAGCTGCTCCAATACAGGGTCATTAGGAATCAGAACCGACTCAATGGCACCAACAACAATCATATGTATAATATCAAGAATATGAAAGTTTATTATTTTTTTTAATCTGGTAGAAAAATAATTCCACCTAATTATATATTTTCTAGTTTATAACACCTTTTTTGTGTTCCAACTCATAGCAACTCTGTAGAGGGTGTCCCAGAGTAGCTGGTGAGTTTGAACTGCTGACCTGTGGATAGCACGTTGCATGTGGATTCTTTTAAGCTAATGCTTCCATTCTGTAGCCTCAGAAAAAGTTCATGTAATTTCCTCAATTTGGGTTTCTCTGAAAGACATTTATGATTCAAAACTTCATCTAAACTGCTGTTCATGATATTGGGAGTTTGAAGTTACATTATTTTAGGAGCAGGTTACCCAGATGTTTACCGCCCACATGCCCAATGTGGCCTTTTGGTCACTATGAAAGGAATGTATGTATGTTTCTATTTAATAATGTAGAATTAAAAACATGAGTATCACGGCATTTATATGCCATTGGAGAGTTTCCAAAGTGCTTCCATATATATTAACTTCCCCGCATAGATGTAATTGGAAGAGACTAAGTAGCAAGGTGAATAGATAGCTAGCTGGCTGTGATAAGTAAACAGAGGTTATGAGTGACTACAGGCATCTTCAATGTTTACAAGCTGCTATAAAAGAAAAATTCCCTGTTATGCTTTGTTGGAAACCAACAATTAGCAAATGTTGCAGAAGGGAAGGCAGTCTGGTGCTTTATACTAAGAATGGGAGCCAGGCAATCTTTATTTCTATTTTTAACTAGGCTCCTGACCTCCTTGCATCCTTGGGCAAGTCAATAAGGCCCTCAGTTTCCTCTTATAAATTAGGGTTGGAGCCTCTGACCTTGCTTACTAGGGTTGGCAAGCATCACTGAAAATTCCAAATGCCATTGACAATCACATATTACTGCCTGTCGGCATCTTCTAAGGAAGCTGCAGAGCATTACAGAGACCTTGATTGATTATGTTTCTTGCTTTTATATGTGTGAAAGGAGATTTGTGCATCGGGATTTGGAAGAGAATATTTTGAAGGCTCTTAAGAACAATGTGTTTTGATTCCACTCAGCTCCAGTCTTTATTCTAAGGGCGGACCCAGTGGTTGGAGGCTGGGAAGCACAAAGGCTCACGGGGAAGAAGCCTGTTCCGTGAGGAACAGAACGCTCCTCAGAAGAGCCCAGCCTGACTCCACTGGCAATCTCAAAATCACCAGGCCCACGCCTGTCATCTCTGAATGCCAATGGCACACTGACTTCCTAACTTTGCCAAGATTTTTCAAAGAGCTCAGGGAAAAAATACTCCAAGATGCTGCTGTGTAAGAGATCGCCAACTCTTCCTCCCAAATAGTACTGAACGTGAAGATGAAAATGCATGTAAAAATGGCAAAGTAAGCAAGGCCCATCCCAAAGGCCTCAGAAGGCAAAGTGTGTATACTTGTGGTGCACAGAAAGGATTCAGCAGAACCCACCAACCACAACTACTCCCAGACACGATGTTGACAGAATGAAACTGGCCACATGCTTTCCAGGGCAGAACTTGGGGCACCTCCACCCTCTGCCCCAGGCCTGTGTGTGCCACTACACTCTCTTGTTCTCAAATGAGAAGGAAGAGTGACATTTCTGGCTAGTGACCTTGGGAGAGGAAACTGAGCAGGTGGGGGTCAGTTTCTTCTGGCTGAGCATCTTGGTTACAGGCTTATGAGTGGGTCATGAGAACAAAGGCAGAATATGCCCTCCTAATCTGCATGCCCACAGAGATAGTACGATCTGCTCTGCTGATTGCCACAGGATAAGTTTTCTGCAGAAGTAGGCTCTGTTCCTACAAATGGAAGGCCTGCAGCTTTAGGGAGCTGAGTTCAACTCAGAAAGTACTGGATGCCATTTGGCTATATATCAAGTGCATTCCTTAACGACACATTTATCAATAAAAGAGCTGGTATGACACACAGAGTAGACAGGGATGGGCAACTTGGACATTGGCTACCCAAAATGGGGGGTGGGGGACTATAAAGGCAAGAAGTGACTGGCTTACAAGTTTTCAAGAGAGAACCTAGATCCAGAGGGCTTGGAGGAAGGTAGAATCTCCAGTGAGTAATATCCAATCTGTCTAGGCGGGGCTGATGCAATGATATACAGATGGGTCTCTTGTGATACAATAGTGAATAATTGTTATCAGGACTGATTGTGAGGGTTAGAAATATAAAGGTAGACATTTTATAGCAAGGAGGGGAGTGATTAACTTTTCAGTCTAGGAGCGGAGGTCCCTAGGACCATCAAGGGAGAAGAGCAGAGAGCGGGACCCTACCCAGAGAAGCAGTGATGCCTGAAATGAAGGCAGAGATGATGACGTGGAGCGATGGAGCAGCTGGAGACTTTAGATCCAGAGAGGGAGAGCAACTGTGTGCTGAAGACCTGGGGGTTATGGGGGGCAGGACTGCAGGGTATACCCTTTGGTTGGTTGATGATGCATGGAGGGGATTATAACCATGGCAATGAGATGATATATGATAGAATGAATGTAAAAATAATGTTCTCCCATGTAAACTATCACATAATTCACAATAAAGCATTTAAGAAGAAAAAAAAAAAGAGCTGGTATGTTCATCTCCATCTGTCTGATTTCTGTGCTGGGGCTTTTTTGTTTTTGTTTTTGTTTTAATTGGTTCTGAACTCAGGAGGGAGGGGCTTATTACTTTTATGGGTCCCCTTGCCCCCAACACTTCACAATATCTTCCTGGAAACTTGTTTTTTGCACTTACAAAGTTAACCTAGAAACTCTCACAACATCACCAATGACTCCTTAAAGCAGAAGAAACCCATGAGGGGCAGCTGCCACAGCCAGGCATGCATTTCCTGTGAGGAAAGAGCTTTTATAGGTCTGTGGCAATTTTTTAAGTTCTGGAACTGTCCATGGAAGAAAAATGAATGGTACCCAGCTGCATGATTTCAGGCTGCATTTTTATTATAGGCTTCTGGTATAAATCACCAGAACAAAGCCTGTATGAGCTGCCCAGATGTCAGAGATAAAAATAGTGTCACAGAACACTGTTAGGTGTTTTTTTTTTTTTTTTTTACCTTCTACATATTTATATCAACAAAAAACCCCTAAGCTTCCACACTCCAGGCATCTTTGGTAACACGTTCATGTTTTATTTTCTACATTTCCATCTCACTTTCTGATATTAAAGGTTTTTTGGTACAGTGGTGAACAAAATCCATTTTAAATAGATAAGGGTTCTAAGAGAAGTGCTGTCCCCTCTAACAAGGGCTAATTGTTATTGTGCTCAAATATCCAAGCATATGTTTGGGATGAGAAAAAGAAACAGCACAGGACCCATGGACGTTCGAGAATACTCCTTCTTGAACACAATACTGGAGGCTTCCTGTTGGGGAACGAGTCCTTAGGGAGAGGAGCTGCTGCCAGGGAGACAATCCCTTACCAGGAAGAGGAGCACAAAGCTGCCAAGAAACGCGTCCAGGTCAGAGAACAGCTCTGCAGGCCTCAGAGATTCACCCAGAAGGCCAGGGGAGGTCCCTCAGATTCCCCAAGGCAGGGCTGCAGGAAGAAGACAAACCCTCAACTTCCTCCTCCATTCCTCCCACTGGAGCCCACGCTCCTCTTCATTGCTGCTGTATTGCTTTTTGCTGTTGCGTGGGAGGAACAAGATAGCGTCATCATTTCAAAACAAAGGTTAAGGGAATGATTCATTATGGATGAGATTTTTAGGGACATGATCAACTTTAAAAGCATTGGGGGAGAGTGAAAAGGGGCTGCAACCTTGCACGTTTAGGGGAGATTTGGAAAGAGTCTGATACTTTGATTGGTGTCTGTGACAAGAGGACAGATAAGCTGAGCTGGGATGTATTTAGCTCTCAGTCTGAGCTGGCAAGAAGCACTGCAATAAATACAAAACAACATTAAAGGACTGCAGTGAAAGGACAGAGGGAATATCTTGGTGGCAGAAGGAAGGAAGTCACAGAGGTGTAAACCTGGTCCTCCTGCCCTACTTGGAGTCCCCCACATGTACATTTTGTCCATAGCCACAGCTACATGGCCATGCCCTTTCTGCTTCTTCCTGTAAGGTTTCCTCCTTAGTCAAGCAGTGGCTAGGAAAAAGCGAAATCTCTTTACAGACAAAAGACGACGACAACAGTATTGGCTGTGTCAGCTCAAAGTTTAAAAAAAAAAAAAGTCGACCTTAAAAATTGTCATAAGCTTGCTCTTAGGCTTGGAGTACTTCAACTTTTCCAAGTCTGCAGTCCCGGTGTGGCAATGTCAGATAAGCACTGGACTGCTAACGGCAAAGTCGGCACCAGCAGTATTGCTTTGAGTCAGAACCAATTCCATGGCACTTAACAACTCTGCTAAGAGAAACCCCACGCTAAGAGATAAACATGAAAACTGGGGCTTCTGGCAAAAACATAAGCAAAAGTTCTTGGGGGGTACTGGCTTTCAACCCAGCCAGAGAGTCTTGCTAATAAAGACCTGTCAAATATGACCTTCTCATGCTAAATTATGAAACACATAAGAAAATCATCCACTATTAGCCAGATCAATAGATATTCCAGAAAGTAGAATAAGGCTCTCATAAGATCTTCAGACAATAGAATTACTGAACCGAGACTGAAAAATAAAGAGGTATAAAACTGTTACAGAAATTGGTTCAACTGAATTAATTAAAGAACTGAATAGATGAAAAGAGAAGAAACTTTCAACGAGACAAATTTAAAGAGAACAAAAGGAATTCTTATAGGTGAAAAAATATACTCTCAATAAAATAGTAAACTACATAGGCATGTTAAAGAGCTGAGTAGACATGACAAAGGGAATTAGTGAACTGGAGGAATGAGCACAGAAAATTACCCACAATGCAGCACAGACAGAAGGTCCTAAAGGAATCTTCTACTTGTGCCCAAGATAAGAACACCCCCATGGGACAAGATACAGTATTCCAATGCACATATGCTGAAATTCCGTCATCTAAGTGGATGGTCAGAGGAAAGAAAAACCTCTGCGGTTACACACTGGAAGCAGAACAGCCTATCAGTTAGAAACAGACGCTTTAGATGTCACTGAGCTGACTTACACTTGAGCACCAGCTCCTTTACCCACTAGCTCTGTAACTTTGAACAAGTCACTTAACTTCTCTTAAGTTTCTACACTGAAAATATGGATAACCATAGTATCTACCTCATAAGACTGCTGTAAGGCTGTTAATGAAAACAGTGTGGCAGAGCCAGAAAATGGGCTCTGGAACCAGACTGCGTGGATCCAAATGCTGGTTCTGTCCCTTACGGGCTGTGTGACTTGGGTTTCACATCATTGTTCTTCAGTTTCCATTTTTGTTTAACAGCAGTGATTACTTCACTGGGCTTTTATGAGGCGTTAGTACACGTACCCAAAGCAGTGTGGACATGTAAGTGTTCAATGAAAGTTAGCTATTATCACTACTATATTGTATCTAAAGCACGTACTAGAGTACCCTGCAATAGGAAGTAACTGTTATTACCCATTACCACTTTTACATAGTGAAAGCTGCTTGCAGATGAAGGATGCCATAAGGCTTAGGTCCATAGCCCAGATTTATAGATAGCACCAAAGTACTTTGATTAATAAAAAAATTCAGTGGTCACACAAGACTCATGGGATGAGCTCTACTAGTCACATAGTGAAACAGATAGCTGAGAGCTGCTCAAAGTCAGGGCTGCTCTCCTGATAGTGGGTCTTGTTGTTGTGTTGTTGTGAAGTGCCGTCGAGTCGGTTCCGACCCATAGCGACCCTGTACAGGGTTTCCAAGGGTGTAAATCTTTACGGGAGTAGAAAGCCTCATCTTTCTCCCGCGGAGCGGCTGGTAGTTTCGAACTGCTGACTTAAAGGTTCGCAGCCCGATTCGTAACCACTACGCTACCAGATAGTGGGTCTAGAGAAATCTAATTCATGGGGCAGTGACTGGTGGCTAATTAGGTCAGATCTCTTTCCATGCATTTCTTCTTCTGAATCAGCTCTTCTCCCACCCTAGTGTCAGTGCTGCATAGCCAAGGCCTCTCTGAGTGTATGCGCATGCAGGCGTACATCCCTAAACAAACAGATGACACACTGCTGTTGTTAGGTGCTGCCGAGTCAATTTCAAGTCACAGCAACCCTTGGGACAGAGTCGAACTGCCCCATACGATTTTCTAAGTGGCAGTCTTCATGGAGCAGATGACCAGGTCTGGTTCAAACGTTTTTGTTAGCAGTTGGGCACATACTCACTGCACCTCATACACATCACATAAGCATTCATTAATGCTATTAATGGGTTGAGATATACATACCTTCTCACAGGTATACATGTCTAAAATGAAAGCCACGAACATAAATTTGACTCCCAGCAACTCCAGCTATTAGCAGAGCATGACTGGGGAGCTGAGCATTAAACTGAGAGTGAGAAACATGGATAATAATCTGCCCAGGATGTTACGTAATTGTGTGACTATCGGTAAATCACAACAGCGGTTCTCTCGTCTCTAAGTTAAAAAGACTGAACTGAATGGTTTCCAGGGTCTCTTCCACTTCTAATCTCATATGGTTAAAAATGTCAAAATGCTAAATAGTTTCCATACTTTATTTTGAAGGACAAGCCTCTATCTCTATTCAGAGTCTTGTTCTTATTCATATTAACCAATGTGGTAATCTAGCTTTCCAGGCCACAGCAGATCAGAATAACTGAGAAGTGGAAAATGAGCAAGAAAGGGTTCCTAGAGTCAAACATACTGACAGCAGTTTTTTTTTTTTAAAAAAAGACTGTGATATGAAACCTAAAAAGAACGGCAGTCTCTAGACATGTACTGCTGGATCAGATAGCTTCACACACCTCAACAACCCTAGAAGGCATCGTCATTATACTATAACCATGAGCAATAACTGATGTTGCTAGTCATAACCCTGAGTAATCAAGAAAAGGCTACCTTATGTTCAGTATATCCTATTTAAAAGCAGGAAAGTATACCATACACTTTAGAAAGATTCCCATCAAGTGATTCAAATTACCAAAAGGGCTTTATGTAACTGAAAAACTTACATAAGGACTCTCTCAGTATGTGTGTGTATATGTTAAGTGTCACTGAATCAGTTCCAACTCATAGCAACCCTATGCACAACAAACCGAAACACTGCCCGGTCCTGTGCCATCCTCACAATTGTTTCCAAGCACATTATATACATGTTCTATGCAAGGTACTATCAAGCAGCCCAAGAAGGATCATGAATTGCTTTTTTAGAATTTGTAATCAAACACCCAAATCCCTAGAAACAACAAACATAAGAGGATGGTCAATTAACTCTATGAAGAACTACAGGAGAGGGCTTCAAAAGTTTGTGGAAAGATGAATTAAAAGATGATGGGGAAAAAAAAAAAAAAAATGGAGTTTTCCAAGGCCTTTTGATGCCCCCTTGTATGTTATATATAAAAATAGAAGCATTATGTATTAAAAGAATAAGATTTCCTGTGGGGAGTATTGCATGAAAGACTGGCAAGGCGATGGTGGAGGTGAAAATGATTGTGAATAAGGAAGCTTTGGAGAATCCACTGAAAGCTGGAAAAGAACAGATAGGAGATGAAGGAGTCAAATGTTTTCCACATTCTGCCCACAGATCATGCTGCCCACTGAATTTGAAAGTCTGCTGTCACCATGAGTCATCTGAGTTCATGGGAGACACCCAATTAATGATGTTATGAGGGAGGTTTGGACCATCAGAAGAGCCTCAGAGTTTATTTGTATGTATGAGCTCACAGACATGCGCCTTTTCCAGGGGAGGATCACCAGAGAGGACCAGAGGAGGGAGAACAAAAGGGAAGGGGGCTTAGAGGGGGAAGTACCAGAGAGGGAGAATCACAGGGGAAGCAAAACCCCTGGAACAGTCCACTGTACAAAGGAATGAAGAAAACCAACAAAAATGGCTCTGAGAATGACTGGCAAGAGAAAAGTTAGAGAAAAGTTTGGAGAACACAATGCAATTATAAATCCTACACAAAACATTACAGCAGGCCATTGGAATGGGGGAAAAATAATAGAAAACTGCCACACTTTGTTGTCTTAGCTAAATAATTAAGCATTGTCTAAGTGAATGGACAGAAAGGTAAATAGCAGTGTCGGATTACTAAGTGGACATGGTAAGCATGAGCTTGCTTACTTACTGATTTGTAGCACACATTTTTTCCCACCATATCAGAAATACGGCTGGCATCTGTCTCTCCTAATCCCACAGCACTCTGCTACAGAATCAAAGCCTCTTTTCAAATTTACAATCCCTGACAGAGATGGAGTACCCAGGATGCAAGGTTCACTACTATAGATTAGTAAGGAAGCCTGTGCTTACCTTGATTACTAAGTCATGCACCCTTGGTAAGCCTAGGTCTAATTATAAATGCATTCCTTTAAACATTTCCCCGAAACGTATTTTCTTGAATTGTAAGTTTTGAGTTAAAGACAACTTTTCTAATTAGATTTCAAATTAAGGGACATTGAAAGCACTTCATTCTGATGCTCTCTAGAACTAGTCAAGTATTTCTAAACCTATTAGGTCCTTCAGAACAAAGGAGAGCTACAGCACTGCAGATCTGCCTAGCTTTATTTAAATAAATTTGTCATAAGGAGAAAAAAAAACCATAATCCAAAAATATTTTACAAAAGCATTCACATTATCTTTTCTTTCAAGGGACAAGATCTCTTGAGGCACAATCTGCATACGTGTGTTCCAAAATAAACTTCCAGCATAAAGCACTGTATCAGCCTTGTTTGTTTGTTCCCAGAGGGCAGGGATCACATCAGATTTATTCTTGCATCTTCTTCTCCTCCTTCCACCTCTCCTTGCTAAAAATAGCATGTGCCCTTGTGAATAAAAGGAAGTTAGTTTTTTTTTAAATATGGTAAACAACGAAGAGACAGTCCAGTTTTCATTCCATGGTTGCCAGGGCCACCTCCAAACACCTCTGGTATGGAAGGTGTGAGGAATGCTAATCCTGGCAAGAGAGGATCATGCATGTGTGAAAAACAGTGTTTGCTGGAAACGAGAGACATTCACAGTTGCCGGGAGGGGTATGCATTAGGTACAGCTTTCAGATAAGCCCCACGAGAGCAGAGCCACTAGTTTCTAAAGAGTCTAATGGTGACACAGGCTGACCAACAGAAGAAGCTATCGACCGAACCACAGCTGAGCATCCAGCAATTGCAGAAGCGACCATGTCCTCTCCTCTCTCTCCTTCCTGCACAGGATGTGACACAAGAGGGCAAGCACTTCAAATAACCAAGACAAAGTGTGTGTGCGTATGTACACACAGGTTTCAAACAAATCTGAAGCCCTGCTGAAATCACACCATTACTAGAAAGATTGCTTAGCAAATTATGGAAACAAATAGACTCCTAAATCCCATGACATTTTATCAGCTGTACAGAGGTTCTTTTTGTTCCTGTTTTTCTTTCCAGTTCACATCCACATGCACACCATTACAAGCAGGGCAACTGGGATGGCACTGAAAGCCAAGAAAGAACTAGGTAGAAGCACATCTATAGAAGAACAATTACAGCATACATAATGGATGAGCTTGTACCAGCGTGAGGGGTTTCCACAGGATAAGATAATGAGTGAAGGGGGGTCCTCCTAATAAATAAAACAAAGATGGCTGTCTCGAGTTTAGCCACAATCCTGCTTTAGGTAAGCAGGAAAATGGATGGAATGACTTTTGCAGTCGGAACATTTATGATGAGATGCCATACAGTTCTACATCTAAAGGAAAAGTCTGAAGATAGCATGCCTTTCAAAGGAAGGGTGCCTACTCAGAATGGGCACAGGGAGGTTGTAACCACTGGTCCAAAGAAAAGTAAGCACAGTAGGCTGTGAGCAGACTTGTTGGTAAAAGTGGAGGTGAAGAGGATAGGGGATGAAAACATGTCTACACACATACACAGCCAAGATTACATGCAAAGTAAAAAAATTCCTAGCGCCTGCAACAGTGGTGATGGTTGTGGTGGGCCGGGGAGTCGCTTCCGACTCATAATGACCCTGTATATGGTTTCCGAGGTTGTGAATCTTTATGGGAGTAGAAAGTCTCATCTTTCTCCCATACAACAGCTGGTAGTTTCAAACTGCTTATCTTGAAGTTAACAACCTGACTTGTAACCACTACACTATCAGAGCTCCTTAAAACCACCTGTCGAACCTTGAGGACATTATGTTGAGTGAAATTAGTCAGTCACAAAAGGAGAAATACTGCATAGGACCACTACTGTAAAAGACTAAGAAAAAGAACCCATACTAAAGGGGGGTGGGGGTATTCTTTGTTGATTGCTGGGATGTTGAGGTGGGTGGGGGGAGGGAGGGGAAGGTGGAGCACAGGGCAGGGAATAGACACAGGATAGTTTGGGTGCTGGGGAGGGGGGCAATATACAAGAAGGGAGAGGGGAACGGAAGAACAAAGCAGATGGGAGAACAATTAGACAGGTTTGCATCGGCTAAGTGGGATAGAGGTAAATAATAATGTATGCACAACCTTCGAACAACAGGGCTCTGGGATACAGAGATTCAGACATGAACGGGGGAAAGGAGGGTATAATGTTAAAATGCTTGGCTGTCTTTTGAATCTTGGTTTTCCTTGCATTATATTATAAAATAGACACTGGAGGGGGAGAGAAAGGAATAGCCAGAAACATCATCATAGAAAGCTTGTAAATCCATCTTCTGCCTATAACTGATTGGAATACCTAAAATGGGGCTAAAACAAGCCCAGTGAAGGAGGCTTCCTGCAGAGCCTATGCATTACATAAGACTATAGGTAGAAGCCTGAACCACATCCAGATCTTCAGAGATGGGAAATTTCCACTTGAATGGATGAGCAGACCAGCCTGGAGTGGCTAGAAGAACAGAAGATACTTCTTGAAAGAAAGACCTATAGGAAAAATACAAAACAATATAGGCAGACCAACTGTTACTACAAGAACAAGCAAGTTGCTTGCCCAGGAGACATCAAGGCAAGTGGTCACATCCCCTCAGTGTAAACCCCCTTCCAAGACTAAGACTCAATGGGAATACACGCTCTTATTGGTGACCACGTTCGTCACCGATAAGGGGAAGTGAGGGAAAAACAGCAATGAAGCTGCAAGCTAAGCCCTACAATATTCAATAGACTCCTGTGAACCCGAGTGGAGACCTGGTTGGCCAGTAGTGTGGCAAGACCTGGGGACTCCTGGGCCCAGAGTCAGTGACATAGCCACAGAGGACTAGAGTGGAGAGTGAAGTGTCCAGAATATAAGAAGTGAGGGCATATGCACAAGAACACCCACACTTGCAGATAATACCAACTTGACCTGGTTTCCATGACTGGTTGATCAGAGCTCAACCAGAAGGAGAAAGTAGAAGAAAAAAAGAGTAATCTGATACAATTTGATGAACTTGACCTACACCTATGGCTGCAGTAGCTCAAAAGAGGGAACAAATCCTTACAGCAAGGATCATTTCCACCCCTTCCATACACAGAGTAGACAGGGATGGGCAACTTGGACATTGGCTACCCAAAATGGGGGGCGGGGGGGAAGGGGGGAGGGCTAAAAAGGCAAGAAGTGACTGGCTTACAAGCTTTCAAGAGGGAACCTAGATCCAGAGGGCATGGAGGAAGGTAGAATCTCCACTGAGTAGTATCCAATCTGTCTAGGCAGGACTTGTGATAATAATAGTGAATAATTGTTATCAGGACTGATTGTGAGGGTTGGAAATGTAAAGGTAGACATTTTGTAACAAGGAAGGGCATGATTAACTTTGCAGTCTAGGAGCGGAGGTCCCTGGGACCATCAAGGGAAAAGAGTGGAGAGCGGGACCCTACCCAGAGAAGCAGCGATGCCAGAGATGGAAGCAGAGACAATGACGTGGAGAGATGGAGCAGTTGGGGACTTTAGACCCAGAGAGGGGAAGGGCTGTGTGCTGACGACTGGGGGGTGGTGAGGGGTGGGCAGGCTTGTAGTGTATAAACCCTTTGGTTGGTTGATGATGCATGGAGGGGATAGTAACCATGGCAATGAAACGATATACAATAAGATGAATGTAAAACTAATGTTCTCCCATGTAAACTATCACATAATTCACAATAAAACATTAAAAAAAAACAACCACCTGTCACCTCAAGAAGCAGGGCAGCAAAGGGTCTAAGAGTATGAACTTTGAACCTGACTAACAACAACAACAAAACCCAAATCCACTGCCATTGAGCGACCTGATAGGACAGAGTACAACTGTTCCATAGAGTTTCCGAGACTCTTAAGCTTTACTGAAACAAGGGACCTCATTGTTCTCCCTCAGAGTTGTTGATGGGTTTGGACCACCACCTGTAGTGAGCAGTCCATTGCTTAGCCCACTCCACCACCAGGGCTCCTGAACCCATACTTCTGGGTTTGAATCTTGGCTTCTCTACTTACTTTCTAATTGGGATAAGGATAGTAACATCCTCACATGGTTGTTAAGAAATTCATGTAAGTCAGGGCCTACCGTATAGCTGGTACTATCATCGTGTAGCGCTGTGGGTTACTGTGCTGAACTGGAAGGTCCATTTGAACCACAAGGTCGGCAGTTCAAACTCACCAGCTGCTCCTCAGAAACCCTGTAAAGGGTCGGAACTGACTCAATGACACTTAACAACAACAACCATCATTATTAACCAGGCTAAACAGACACCAAATGCTGCAATTTTAAAGCAGCTTAGGAACGGAAACCAAAGCTGTAGCCCCGCAGGAGAGGAGGAGGAACAGCGCCCTGTGAGAGGTAAAGTAGGTCACCATCCTATGCGAAGCATGAATCCCTAGTCCTGTACTAAGGAGCCCTGGTGTCACAACAGGTAAGTACTTCACTGTTAAGTGACAGCTTGGCAGTTCAAACCCACCTAGTGGCTCCACTGGAGAAAGATCTGGTGATCTGCTGCCATAAAGAATGCTGTTATTATTGTTAAGTACTGTCAAAAAATACTTCTGACTAGTAGTGTTTCTAAGTCTGTAAATTTTTGTGGGAACAGAAAGCCTCATCTTTCTTCCAAGGAGTGTCTGGTGGTCTCAAACCATCAGCCGTGTGGTTTGCAGTCCAGTGCTTATCCTCTAGAGTCACTGCACTCCTCCCATAAAGATTGCTTTTGTTAAGTGCTATTTAGTCAGTTCAGACTCATAGTGACTCTGTATAAGGTTTCCATGGAGCAACTGGTGAGTTTGAACCCCTGACCTTGTAGTTGAGTGTTTATTCTACAGCACTACATCTGGACTCCTTAAAGATCATTATTGTTTGTTGTTAAGTGCCATCGAGTCGGTTCTGACTTGTAGCAACCCTGTATAGGGTTTCCAGGGAACAGCTGGTGGATTTGAACCTTTGACCTTGTGGTTCGCAGTCCAGTGCTGAACTTACAGTGCCACACCAGGAGTCCCCTTAAAGATTGTTGTTATTGTTAAGTGCCATCAAGTCGATTCTGACCCATAGCAACCCTGTATAGGGTTTCCAAGAAGCGGCAGCCTAGAAAATCCTATGGGGCAGTTCTATTCTGTCAAAATAGGGTCAGCTTGACTGCCTCTAAAAACAACAGCAGCCTTGAACCTGGCTTGGGTATGGGACTTGAATACTGGCACTGTGTGGCAGTCTGCAGTGACAAAATAAATATAAAAACATGCTCTTTCAGTGAGGTCCCTGAGGCCCTGGTACAAGCAAGCCACTGTGAATTCATCCCACAGAGATATCTCCACAGTCCAGAGCGTAGTCCTTCAGTTAAAAAAAAAAAATCATACTGAGTACCAACCTCAACAGATAAAAACAAACCCGCACCTGGACACATTTTGGCTAAAGCTACCACAGAGAGAAATCAGATGATCTACACAGGATGCAAACTCTTTCATTAGCAGTAAGAGATGCCCAAGGACAATGGAATCATGTAGTCCAAATGCTGAGGCAATAACCATCAAGTAAGAATTTTCCACTTTCACTCAAGAGTGGGAGTCCTGGTGTGGCGCTGTGGGTTAATGCGCCAGACTGCAAAGCAGTCTGAACTGCAAGGCCGGCAGTTCAAACTCACCAGCTGCTCCTCGGAAACCCTATACAGGGTCACTATGGTCAGAATCAACTCAATGTTCACAACAACAACAATTCAAGAGTGAGGGAAAAACAGGAATGGTTGGAGGCACACAGACGCTAAGAAAGTTAGCCACCCGCAGATCTTGCATACAAGAAACATTATATAAAACTAGAAAAAAATACACCAATAAGGTACAGTGAGATGGGAGTGTCCTAAGCACTCCTTGCTCACACCTGAAACTCATCTGCAGCCCAAGAGGCGAGTTGCTGCCTTTCTCTTGGGTTGCTGCCAGGAAGCTGTTCTTCTCCTTATCTGTACACATCGCCTCTTTTCTCGGGATCCAGTCTCTACCAATAGTCATTTCTTCTTTAGATCTTGTTCTCTTAAGCTTAACTTTTAGTTTCTTAACAAAATATTACACACATGCAGTTATAAATTACCTATGAATCGGAATCGACTCAATGGTACTTAACAACAATTACAACAAGCAACAGTTCTCCATTCTGCGCCTTCCTACATGCAGTCCTCTTCCTTGGCAACAACCTCCTTCAGATTGTTCAGCGGCCTTGTCTGGCATTTATCTTCCTATTTTTAAGTAATATGCTGTGCCAAGGGACCTTCGGGAAATCTATCACCTGCTGACCAAGGCATCTTGGCCATTTGCCATATGGCAATCCTTCCTTAATCTGGAGAAAAGAGAGACATGAAAAACCATCACACTATCTGCTCCTGTAAAGAGCTGCAGCCTCAGAAACCCTATGCAGGGTTGCTATGAGTCGGAACAGATTCCACAGCACACCACTACCACCGCCACCACCTCCATGACCTGTGCCATTATGCTATGCACTGTGACTCTAGAACATGGAGCCATGTTCAGGACTTGGCCCATTCTATTCTCAAGAGATCATTTACATAAGTTATAAAGTGCTGTTAAGTGTCATTGAGCCTGTTCTGACTCAGCAACCTTGTGTAGGCTTTCCAAGGAATGGCTGGTGGGTATGAACTTCCAACCTTGAGGATAGCAGCCTAGTGCTTATTCTATAGTGCCACACCAGGACTTAATAGTTAATAGGTGAAGTAATAAGATATTTTGCAAAACTTCTACATCGTACTCTATTATGTTGTAAGACTTTATGCATACTTCCTATTCCATTATATTTCTAATCAGGAATAAAAACATGTTCACCTCAAAACAACCCAAATGATAAGGATGTTGTTTGTTAAGTGCTGTTAAGTCGATTCCGACTCATAGAGACTCTGCATAGGGTTTCCAAGGAGCGGGTAGTGGGTTTGAGCTGTCAACACTGCAGTTAGCCTTCTAGTGTTTCTCTTACACAGCGCCACACTAGGATTCCTATAATAAGATGCCAGTTGTTGTTGTTGTTAAGAGCTGTTGAATCAGTTCCGACTCATAGCAATCCTGTATAGTTTCCAAGGAGAGACTGGTGGGTTTGAACCACCGACTTTGTGGTTCACAGTCCAGTGCTGGTCCTACAGAGCCACGGCAGGAGTCATCTACCATCTGAAGTAGAAAAACTGAAGGAAAGCCACTTCGCCCCTAGAGGAACCAAAGACCCCATCATATGCATGTGTTTGAGTGTAGATGACTCCAGAATGTGGATTGGGAGAGTCCACTCTTCTAAGATCAGGGTGGGGCGGGAGTTACCAAGGGAGCGTCTCCACTGTTTGGACTTTGGGAACAAAAGAGAAAGATATTTCTCCAGACAACCAGTGAGAAACCCATAACATCTTACATATAAAATAAACTTCATTGAAAAACCCCTTGACAAATAATCTGTCTCTTAGGAATTCTAAATCTTTCACTCATCACTTTATTTAAAGTGGTGGTGGTTGTGTGCCATGGTTCTGACTCACAGCCACGCTGTCTAAGGTTCCCCAGGATGTAAATCTTTACAGGAACAGAAGGCCTCATCTTTCTCCCATGGACTGACTTGTAGATTCAAACTGCCGACCTGTGGTTAGCAGACCAACTCGTAACCCACTATGCTGCCAGCACTCCTTTCATTTAAAGTAGTGAAAAAAAAAATTTTTTTTTTCAAAACAAACAAGCAATCAAGTAACTTAAGTCCTGAAAAGGAGAACGAGGCCTCCCCTGCTCTGTGACTAAAACATCTACTTATATTCCTTTTGCTGGCTTTATCCATTTACAACTGACTTCCAATTAATGGGGGATGAGGATTTGGTTCTCCTATCTCACAGCTGTTCTTAAATAAACAGTGGGTACTTTTATGAGTATTATTTAGCCATTGAGTGTACTATGATGACATGGCCTTTCTTAGACGCTATATTTCCTGGCGTTGTGATATTTTTCATTTGCTTCACTTTTTTCATGTACCCACTGTCATTCTTCTCAAGACAGATATAGGTAAACTACATTAACACTCTTACTCAGGGCTATCTGATGTTCAAACAAAATGTTTTGTCATACTCAGGATCACCAGCAAGTTTGAATCCACGGCCGTAGCTACTGTGCGAATGTACCTCACCAAGGGTATTTCTCTCCCTAGCTGGCGCTCTGCTGTATCAAACATGATGCTCTCCTCCAGTGACTGATCCCTCCTAATGATGTGATCCACAGGGTTTTCATTCTCTGATTTTCAGAAGTAGACCACCAGGATTTTCTTCCTAGTTTGTTTAGTCTGAAGGCTCTGCTGAAACCTGTCTACCATGGGAGACGCTGCAGATATCTGAAATGCCAGTGGCACAGATTTCAGCATCATAGCAACAGGCAGGACACCACTGTACAATAAATTCACTGATGGGTGGTGGATTTGTCTCAGAATCCAGCTTCCATGGAAAATCCCTTTTCAGTATATGCATCAGGTAATTTCCACCACCTTTTCTAGACACCTCTCATCCCTTCTAGATTCATACATTCTCAGGCCCTCTGATCCTGGGGCAGAGTGGGTTCCTGGGACTTCCCCACTGCTATTCTGTTTGGATCTCTCACCTTGTTGTTAGGGGCTGTTGAGTCGTTTCTAACTCATAGGGACCCTATGTACAGCAGGGTGAAACACTGCCCAGTTCTGCACCATCCTCACATTATCATACTTGAGCCCACTGTGGCAGCCACTATTTCAATTCATCTTGTTTGGGGTCTTCCTCTTTTATTTATTTATTTATTTATTTATTTTTTATTGAACTTCCACTTTACTGAACATGATGTGCAAGACTGGTCCTTTCTGACATGTTCAAAGTATGTAAGATACAATCTTGCCATGGTCACTTCTAAGAAGCATTCTGGCTATACTTCTTCCAAGATAGATTTGTTATGGCAGTCCATGGTACTTTCAATATTCTTAACCACCACAATTCAAATATATCAATTCTTCTCCAGTATGCCTGATACATTGTCCAGTTTTTGCATGCATGTGAGGCCACTGAAAGTACCATGGCTTGGGTCAGGTGCACCTTAGTCCTTAAAGTGACATCCATGCTATTTAAGTCTGTGCAGCAGATTTGCCTGATGTAATACACTGTTTTATTTGACTGTTGCTTCCATAAATGCTGATTGTGGATCCAAGCAAAATGAAATCTTTGACAACTTCAACCTTTTCTCCATTTATCATGATGTTATTTACTGGACCAGTTGTGAGGATTTTCATTGTCTTTATGTTGAGGTGCAATCCATACTGAAAGCTATGGTCTTTGATCTTCTTCAATAAGTATTTTAAGCCCTCTTCTAGCAAACAAGGTTGTATCATCTGCATAGCTCAAGTTGTTAATGAGTCTACCTCCTATCCTGGTGTCACGTTGTTCTTCATATAATCCAGCTTCTTGGATTATTTGCTCAGCATACAGGTTGAGTAAACGTGCTGAAAGGATACAACCCTGGCATACACCTTTCCTAATTTAAAATCACTCAGAATTTTAAACCTCTCACTTTAGAGGTGCAAATTCCCTGAAAGATTCCTGTAATAAAAGAAAGCAAATTTTTTGAGACTCTTCACATCTAAAAAAGAGCATGATTTTACTTTCACATCTGATTGACAGTGCTGGTACAAAATTTTAGGTTCGAATGAATGTTTTCCCCACAGATTTTTCAGGCACTGATCCATTCTCTTCTAGTTTAAAGTGATGCTGTTAAGAAACTTGGTGATCCTTTCTGATTTCCAGTTGTTTGCAAGTGATTCTCTCTCTCTAAGCTTTAGTACCTTATCTTTATGCCTGGTGTTCTTAAACATCATGAGGACATGACTGGATAAGAGACTATTTTTGCTCCTGTGTTGAGTAGTTGGCAGGCTCTTGATTTGGAGACCTGTGTCCTTCCATTCTGAGAAATTATTCTGCTGTTAGGTAAGAATTGTGTGCTTGATTAACCAAGAGGTTAGCAATTTAAAATCATCCAGGGCTGTCCTTGTAGAAAGACCTGGCAATCAGTTTCCAAAAGCTGGAAACTCTGAAAACCCTATGGAGTGCAATTCTACTCGGAAACACACAAGGTCACCACGAGTTACAACTGATGCAATGGCCACTTGTCGGGTTTTTAAATCAAATATTCATGTATTGTTAAGTGCTGTCGAGTCGATTCTGACCCATGGCGACCCTACATAGGGTTTCTCAGGAGCAGCTAGTGAGCTTGAACCACCGACCTTGCAGTTCAAACGGCTTTACAGTCTGGCGCATTAACCCAAAGCACCTCACCAGGACTCCATTAGTCTCACTTTAAAAGTAAGAAACTGAGGCAGAGAAGACTGAATAACCCACATGCAAATTCTACTCATCTTACTAGACTTATATCTTTGGTAGTCTCTTAAGTTACTAAAAAAATCTTTATAAACACTTCATAATATTCCACTGTAAAGATATATCATTATTTACTCCACCATTACCCATTACTGGGAAATTCTGGTTGCTTCCAATTTGCATCATTACAAATAGCCCTACTAGATATCTCTGTGTATAAATCTTTGACCCACATTACCTAAAATAGATTGTTACAATAACTGGTGGGCAAATAAGGAGTTATTTGATAAAAAAAAAATCTATCATTTCTCCTTGTGAATTTTTCCTCTTAATTTCATGTTTACAAAGTTTCTCCCCATCCAAAGAACAAATAAATATTCTCTTGTATTTTTTTCCTGGGTTTAATTTTATATTTAACTTGTACATATTGTAAATTTTACTTTGATATATGAGAGGAACTCTAATGATATTACATTTCCAAATAGTGACTCAATTTTCCTATCATCATTAATTGAATAAATCAGCCTCTTCCTGTTGATTTTTGTTGTTCCTCTGATACATGTGCTCATGCGTGCGTATCACATATCACAAGGCACACACACACACACACACATACACACACTTCTCTTACATCCATTTCCGAACAAACTATCCCACACACACACTTAACTGTTGATTTATTGTTTTGTCAGGAGGCTATGAAACGTTGGTGAGAAAAGATAATAGATTCAATATTAGAACTGCTGAATTTAAGATGCTCCTGAATCATCCAAATGGAAATGTCCAGTGGAAAGTTAGAAATAGAGATAAGAACTTTATTTGAGGGTCAACAAGACTGCCCAGAAGGGCACAGGGAACAAAAAGAAATAAGAGCAAAGGAATGAGCCAGGGGAAAAAACAACATTTAACAGCCAGGTGGAGGAAAACACCATGTGAGAAGGAGCTGCTATGAGTCAGAGGTAGGAGAACATGCGGGAGAGGAGAGGATAAATAGTATAAGCCCTGGACAGAGAGAATTTCAAGCACCATCATGAATCACACATCCTTCTTGGCTTACATAATTAACAAAACACATAATGTTCGAATCTAAATCCTTAGAAATAGAAACATGCTCTCAAATGACTGGTTTTGTTACAAGGTGTTAGTTACCAGGTCAAGGGACAGGATTTCAGAGAGTGCTCCATCATCTTCGTAGGGCTCAAGATGGACCGCCATCAAACAGTCCTGGATGCTTTAAATCCACATACAGGTAAATCACAACGTTCTAAAATGCTATGCGAGTGACAGTGTTTTGTCCTGGTGTTTTTGTTATAATTTAGCTCACCTGTTAAAATGGACCCTTTCAAGATAGACACATTTCAGTAAAAGAGACAGGTTAGCTCTGTCTAGAGAATGACCCATTTAGGTACAACAAATACTAGCTCAAGCCAAAACTGCATCTCTTGCCTTGCCATTTAGTCAATTTAAGACAAGCTCTCAAGCCCAAATATCCCAAACACCTCCACGGTTTCATTCATACACTTATCCCTGGGCAAATACCTTTTCCCTTCAGTGTGCAACAACAAGTCTTTCAAAGCATGCTGCCACTTGAGTTCTTTTGAATTGCCTTTAATATCTGACCATTTCTCAGAATGATCTGAAAAGCCTATTGACGGAAAACATGTCTATCTGCCAATGGGTCTGTTTCTATATATGAACTTTAGTAAGTACACTTAGCACATTCCCAGCTAGCTGGAGGAACCCAGAAAGAATGCAGAGCATATACTTAGTCTCTTGGACTACCAAGTTTGGTGGGACGAGGAGGTTTTTAACACAGAAGGAAAAAGAGAGAGACATAGTAATAAACTGCCTTTCATTTCACCTGTCTTAATATTATTTCATTTCCACTGTATCTAAATTAGAGTCCTGGTGTGGCGCTGTAGGATAAGCACCGAATTATTAACTGCAAGGTCAGTGATTCAAACTCATCAGCCACTCCTTGGAAACCCTATACAGGGATGCCATGAGTCTGAACCACTTTGACAGCACTTAATGAAAACATATCTGAATAGCTATCCAAAAAAGAACCCATGCATTTGTAACAAAATGTGTCCCTTCTCGATACTCTGGAGTGTGGCACTGTGGGTTAATGTGTTGGACTATAAAGTTGGTTTGAACCACAAGGTTGACAGTTCATGCTCACCAGTCGCTCCTCAGAGACCCTATATAGGGTCACTATGGGTCAGAACCGACTCAATGGCACTTAACAACAACAACATAGAAACTCTGGATTCCTATTGGTGCTGTAGAATAAACACTGAACTGCTAACCACAAAGCCAGTAGTTCAAACCCACCAACATGCTTTTTGGAAGAAAAATGAGGCTTTCTGCTCAGGTATAATTTTACAGCCTCAGAAACCCTACACAGGATTACTATGAGTTAGAAATGACTCGATGGCACATAACAACATAGATTCACAGCCAGAAAAAGAGACACATAAAGACGTCTGCACTTATCTTCCATCAGAAGGATATAACAACGAATCAGAGGTGGTTAATAAGGATTGAATTGTGTCCCCCCAAAATATGTGCTATAAATACTAACCTCTACACCTGTGGTAAGGAGCTCTGGTAGCGTAGTGGTTACGAATCAGTCTACGAACCTCAAGGTCAGCAGTTTGAAACTACCAGCTGTTCCACGGGAGAAAGATGAGGCTTTCTGCTTCCGTGAAGATTTACAGCCTCAGAAACCCTGTACAGGGTCACTATGAGTCGGAACCGACTCCATGGCACATAACAACAACAACATACCTATGGGTGTAGTCTCATTTGGAAACAGGCTTTTTATTATGATAATGAGGCCATATCAGTGTAGGGTGTTTCTTAAGCCAATTACTTTTGAGATAACAGCCTGTCCCTGGATTACAAGCAAGTTCTGTTCCTAAATCTGTCTTTAAGTTGAATTGGTGGGTAAACTGGAGCCATTATACGGCTCACATATATCTGTCAAATATTTTTCTTAATATAATGTGCCTTTCTATGCATAAAAACATCAAAGAAAGACTTCTAGACACATTACAACACCTTTAATCTAATAATGGTAGTTGTGGTTGTGTGCCGTGGAGTCAGTTCCGACTCATAGCGACCCTGTATAGGGTTTGCGAGGCTGTAACTCTTTATGGGAACAGAAAGCCTCATCTTTCTCCCGTGGAGCGGCTGGTAGATTCACACTGCTGACATTTCAGTTAATTGCCCCCCACACAACCACTCAGGAAATAATGTTTTGATGCCTGTCGCAAAGTAGTGCCCATTTGTTATATGTATCTCGAATTTTTAATATATAGCCTTTTTTATTTTTGAGGGGATGGCTCAACTGTGTGTCAGTTGGACATTTGTAGCCCAGGGACTCCCTGAATAAAAGAGAGATTAGGCACAGAAAAAAAGCAGACAATGCAAAGGCCTACACTCTCTGAAGATGATGGAGGCAGACAAGTTCACAATCCTAAGGATGGCCAGCTAGAGAAGCTGAGATAATGATTTTTCCCAAGACTCAACAGATAACACTTCCCTTAGAGCTGACACTCTGAATCCGGACATCTAGCTTCCTAAACTGTGAGAAAATACAATTCTGTTCACTGAGTTATTTCTGTTATAGAAGCACTTTAGAATTTAAGATAGTGACCCTGCATGATAGGAGTCTGCCTTGAAAAAGAATACAGTAAGGGAAAAGTTCCAAAAGGCAGAGATGTTGCCCTAATAGAACCAGTGCCCCAGGTCTGAGAGTTATCATTCTGGCCAATGACTGTGGGTAAAGTCCACCTCCACCCTGCAGGCCTGCCATAGCTATTTAACCAGCTCTCACTTGTGTGAACAAGGTGGAGAAAATGGAATTCATCCATGACAGTCCACTCCCTCTCCCACTTTTGCATTGTTACCGCATTGTTCTGCATCACCTCTTCAAGATCAAGAGATCTCAAAAGCTCATGAGCAGCCATCTAAGGTGCAACTATTTGTCTCTCCCTGTCCAGAGAAAAGTGATGCAAATTGAAAACCATTAGTCCAAAGGACTCATGGACCACATGAACATCAGTCTCATCGATCCTGAGACCAGAGGAACTAGATGATGCCCGGCTACCACTCCCAACTGCTCATTAGAAAGGGGTTACATTAGAAGGCCTTGGATTGAGTTGTAGAAAATGTAGAACAACAACAAAAAAGAAAAAGACCAGGCTTACTGGTCATACAGAGACTGGTGGAACCCGGAGACTATGGTCCTAGGTAATCGTTCAGGTCTGGAACTGAACTCACCACAGTGGTTCAATTTTCAGACAAGCACTAGATAGGTATATAGGGGCCAACAACATTAGTGAGGTACACACACTAATCATTCAAGAAGGGCCAATCATTCAAGATCAAAAGGGCAGCATCTGCCTAAGGACAAAATTCAAAAGGGATGGGAAAGAAGAAGGAATAGACAGGAGAAGCACACGGAGTAGGTGGGATAAGTGATGTTACATTGAGGGGATTACAAATCTTTGAGATAAAACTAAGTGTATAAGCTTTCAAGAGGGAACCTAGATCCAGAGGGCATGGAGGAAGGTAGAATCTCCCCTGAGTAGTACCCAATCTGTCTAGGCACGGCTGATGAAAGGAAATGCAGATAGGTCTCTTGTGACACAATAGTGAATCATTGTTATCAGGACTGATTGTGAGGGTTGGAAATGTAAAGGTAGACCGTTTTGTAGCAAGGAGGGGAGTGATTGACTTAACAGTCTAGGAGTGAAGGTCCCTGGGACCATCAAGGGAGAAGAGCAGAGAGTGGAACCCTACCCAGAGAAGCAGTGACGCCAGAGATAGAGGCAGAGACGATGACCTGGAGAGATGGAGCGGCTGGGGACTTTAGACCCAGAGAGGGAGAGGGGCTGTGTGCTGATGACCTGGGGGCAGGCTTTCAGGGTATACCCTTTGGTTGGTTGATGATGCATGGAGGGGATTGTAACCATGACAATGAAATAATACAGGATAGGATGAATGAAAAACTAATGTTCTCCCATGTAAACCATCACATAATTCACAATAAAACATTAAAAAACAAAACAAAAACTAAGTATATAATATGTTGAATGTGAAACTGAAGATCTGCTCTGTTAACCTTCACTCAACTGACACACACAAAAAAGAATGGCCCAGAAACCCTACACTTAGCAGACCCTATAGCACCTGGACCTACTCTTATGATTTTCTTATCCATGGAATCTACACAAAGAATGCAGCATCAATCACAAATGGTAGTACACTGCTAAGGTCAATAACAATTGTAGTTTTCGAACACTAAGAAGTGACAATAATGGAGACAAAAGCCAACCACAATATGCACTGATCTAAAATCATTACTCAGTTTTACTTAAGCCCAGAAAATCATTGCATCCCATATACTCATCAGCAAAATTTTTACCATATATTTTCATATATTTGGCTTACTTTCGAAGGCTGGAAGAACAATGTACATATCTGTGTTAATAAATAGCCAATTACAGCCTATCCTCATTTTTCACCATTATGTATCTGCAAATTCACCTACTTGCCCAAATCAATACTCACTATGCTTTCTTTCAGTTATTTGTGGATACACACAGTACAGCGAAAAAATAGAATTACCTGCCGCATGTGCTCCCAGCTGAGGTAGAACAAGGCAACACTCTACCTTCTTGTTTCAAATATCCATCTCATGGTCTATTTAATGCCATGTTTTTCAAATTTTTGTGGGGTTTGTTGGTTATGTGACTGTTTAACACAGCCCCTAAGTATAACACTGAAGATTTGTTTAGTGTTCCTAAATGCAATGAGGCTGTGATAAGCATTGGGGTGAAAATATGTATATCAGACAAGCTTCGTTCAGGTGTGAGTTATAATGCCACTAGGCATGAGTTCAGCGTTAATCAATCAACAATATATATCATATAAGTGTCTTTCAACAGAAGCACACATATAACAAGGTTATATATTGATCAGCTGATGAAAATGTTGCGATCAGAAATTTGCAGGAACCTAACTCTGTACTTCCTCTAGATGCAATAGGTCAGGGTTTGCGGTGACTTTATAGGGCACAACTACCGTAAAACCAAGAATTGATGGCATTATCTAATTTTAACTCAATGCTTCCTTTAACTAGACCCCTCTTCTTTTGTTTATCGGCCTAATTAACTCCTACTTGGTTTCTCATGTATCTCATATGCCATCTCCCCGAACAACCTTTCCTTAACCTTCTATAGCTCTACCCTAATTTCACTCAATATTCCCTCCCTTTAAGAATCCCTCCTCAGAGTTTCAAAAACATCCTCTACATAGTAACTTCACAAGAATAATCACACTGATGAGTGAAATTATTCAGTCACAAAAGGAGAAATACTGTATAGGACCACTACTGTAAATGACTAAGAAAAAGAACCCATACTAAAGGGGGGGAGGGGGAATTCTTTGCTGGTTACCAGGATGTCGGGGGTGGGGTGAGGGGAGGGAGGGGAAGGTGTAGCATAGGGCAGGGCATAGACACAGGATAGTTTGGGTACTGGGGAGGGGGGAAATACACAAGAAGGGGAAATGCAATGGAAGAACAAGGCGATGGGATAACAATTAGGCAGGTTTGCATGGGCTAAGTGGGACAGAGGTAAATAATGATGTATGTACAACCTAGGAACAACAGGGCTCTGGGATACAGGGGTTGTGACATGGCTGGAATGGGCAAAAGGGAGGAAATAATATTAAAATGCTTGGCTGTCTTTTGAATCTTGGTTTCCCTGGCATACCATTATAAAATAGACACTTGACGGGGAGAGAAAGGAATAGCCAGAAATTTCACCAAAGAAAGCTTGGAAGGCCATCTTCTGCCTATAACTGATTGGAATACCTAAAATAAGGCTACAACGTGCCCAGTGAAGGAGGCTTCCTGTGGAGCCTCTGCATTACATAAGACCATAGGGGGAATCCTGAACCCCATCCAGAACCTTCTGAGGTGGGAAATTTCCACTGGAAAGGACAAGCAGACCAGCCTGGAATGGCCAGAAGAACAGAAGACACTGCTTAAAAGAAAGACCAACAGGAAAAATACAAAACAATACAGGCAGACTGACTGACTACTACAAGAACAAGCAAGTTGCTCGCCCAGGAGACATCAAAGGCAAGCAGTCGGGTCCCCTCAGGGCAAGCCCCCTTATAAGACTAAGACTCAATGGGAATACACGAGCAGACACGTGCTCTGACTGGTGACCATGTTGGTCACCAATAAGGGGAAGTGAGGGAAAAACAGTAATGAAGCTGCAAGTTAAGTCCAACCACATTCAATGCGCTCCTGTGAACCTGGGTGGAGACCCTGTTGGCCAGCAGTTTGGCAAGACCTGAGGACTCCTGGGCCCAGAGTCACTGACAGAGCCACAGAGGACTAGAGTGGAGAGTGAATCATCCAGCTGATAAGAAGAGAGGGCATATGGACAAGAACACCCACACTTGCAGATAATACCCACTTGATCTGGCTTCAATGACTGGATGATCAGAGCTCAACTAGAAGAAGAAAGAAGAGGGTAAAAAGCATAATCTGATACAATTTGATGAACTTGACCTACACCTATGGATGCAGTACAGTGAGAATCATTCACACCCCCTCAATACACAGGGTAGACAGAGATGAGTAACTTAGACACTGGCTACCCAAAATGGAGGAGGGGGGCTTCAAAGGCAAGAAGTGACTGGCTTACAAGCTTTCAAGAGAGAGCCTAGATCTAAAGGGCGCAAGGGAATAAGGTAGAACCTCCACTGAGTAGTATCCAATCTATCTGGGCAGGACTGATGAAAGGAGATGTGGATAGCACTCATGTGTTACAATAGTGAATAATTACTATCAGGACTGACTGTGAGGGTTGGAAATGTTAAGGTAGACGTTCTGTAGACACACTGGGAAGAAGTAGAGGCAGGCAACTTCTGAATGTTGAGCCACTGAAAACCTTATGAATAACAGTGGAACACCGTCAGCACAAGAATATTATTGAAACATTATGAACAGCACCAGAATATTGCAAGATGTATTGCCAGAAGATGAGTCCTTCAGTTTGGAAGGCACTCAAAATGTGACTAGGGATGAAGAGCTAAGCATGATGATGCAAATGGAGTAAAGCTTTTGAGACCTCCATTTACTGATGGGGCACAATTCAAAATGAAGAGAACAGCTGCAAACATCCATTAGGAAATGAAACACGCAATGTAAAACAAATGACTCTATAAAAACTGTAAGTTGTCAGAGGAAATGGAATGCATAAACACCCATATTCTAGGTATTAGTGAACTAAAACGGACTGGTATTGGCAATTTTGAATCAAAGGAGGGGAGTGGTTGACTTTGCAGTCTAGGAGCGGAGGTCCCTGGGACCATCAAAGGAGAAGAGCAGAAAGCAGGACCCTACCCAGAGAAACAATGATACCAGAGATGGAGGCAGAGACGATGACGTGGAGAGACGGAGCAGCTGGGAACTCTAGACCCAGAGAGGAAGAGGGGTTGTGTGCTGATGACTGGGGGACAGGCTTGCGGGGTATACCCTTTGGTTGGTTGATGATGCATGGAGGGGATTGTAACCATGTAAATGTAACGATATACAATAGGATGAATGTAAAGCTAATGTTCTCCCATGTAAACGATCACATAATTCACAACAAAATATTTAAAAAAAAAAAAAAAAAAGAATAGTCACACCGAACTGTATTTGTTTACAAGTCTGAGACTTACTCTAAGGCAAGGCTCTTCATTCATTTTTATGTTTCATTTAATAACAGTGTCTGGTGTTTAGTGGTGGTGGTGGTTATGTGCCATGGAGTTGGTTCCAACTCATAGCGACCCTGAATAGGTTTTCTGAGGCTGTAAATCTTTACAGGAACAGAAACCCTCATCTTTCTTCTGCAAAACAGCTAGTAGTTTCAAACTGTTGACCTTGAGGTTAAGCAGCCCAACTTGTAACCACTACACTACCACAGCGCCTCTGGTGTTTAGTAGGCACTCTAAAATGTTTGTGAAACAAATGAGAAAATGTTTGAATGACTTAGACGGAATTTTAGAGACAGGTCTTTAGAAATCATTTAGTCTATCCCACTTCATCCATAATTCCTGAAACAGATATTTCTTAGGAGTTGTGTAAGGATATTAACACAAATTCAAGAAAACTGAGCCACTTAACTAATAAAATGTTAGGTTGCTGTTAGGTACCATACGACTCATAGCAACCCTAGGCACAGCAGAAGGACACAAATGAAAACAGGGTCACATAAAAGACTTACCGGCAAAGTTCCAGGCAGAGATGCATCAAAAAAAGAAACCAAAGAATTTGGAGGTGCTGCAAAGTGAACTTGAGATCCGGAGAAGAGTTTAGAGTTGGAAGAAATCTGTGCATGTATTTCCAAACCTACCACAGGTGCCCATTCATGTTCACTAAAGGAGAAGATACACAATTAAGAAATAGATAAGGCTATCTGTTCTCATAAAGACTTAAGTCTTGGAAACCCTATACAGGGTTGCTATGAGTCAGAATAACAAAGTCCAAATATTAATTTCCTACTTGTGTTTTTAACTTATTATAAGTTTATACCCTCCTATTTAAAACTGGGTCCTCTTTTATTGGTGACCAAATTAAAAAAAAAAAAAAAAGGCTCATAATGGACACCATGCAACAAGATTGGCAAAATAAAATTCATTTACAATTTGGAATTAGGCAAGTTCACTGGACAAATAAAAAGTTGATACAAAATGGAACAATTTGGCATCTTAAAATATTTTAGAAATAGGTATCAGGTGACAAGTGATTGCTGACTTCAGTGAAAAGCAGCATAGGGGTTAAGAATCAGGCTGCTAATCTCACGGTCAGCAGTTCCAACTGCCAGCTGTTCCGCGGTTGAAAGACAAGGCTTTCTGCTCCCGTAAACATTTACAGCCTCAGAAACTCTGTACAGGGTCTCTATGAGTCGGAACCCACTCCAGGGCGCATAACAACAAATGAAGAAAAGTGATCTTGTGAACATTATTTAGAATAGCCTAAACATGAAAATTCTACTATTAGAGGAACAGCAATAAATAAACCACGCCAAATATCATTATTAAAAAAGGAAATTTTCTACCAGCTTGTGAATACATTTTATAACAATAGCTTGCATACACAACTACCAGATGTACTCAGATACAGCAGATCACCACTAAATGATACCCTTTCTGGTAATTTTGTGCCTAGTTAAGTATTAATCCATTGAATACGGTCTTTTTTTGGTTTCCAAAATAATTTTCTATTTCTAAGAACTAATTTCATGTTCCTTTGCTTGTTTACTCAGATTTTATTATTATGAAATCTAAAGAGCGGTTAAATGCTACAACAATTTCTCTTATCTGGCCATTCCTATTCAGTTGGGTCTGCACCATTCAGTCCATCCACAAGTGTCTCCAGGTTCCTATAAACGAAGCTCATGTATGCTGGGTAATCTGCAGATAATCTGTCTACAACATATTCTCTTTATATTTTCTCTGTTTCTATCACGCTTTTTAAGGAGCTCTGGTAGCACAGTGGTTACAAATCGGGCTGCGAACTGCAAGATTAGCAGTTCGAAATTACCAGCTGTTCCACGGGAGAAAAATGACGCTTTCTGCTCCCGTAAAGATTCACAGCCTCGGAAACCCTGTACTGGTCGCTATGAGTCGGAACTGACTCCACAGCACATAACCACTACCACCACCACCATATTGAATTTTGTACTAATCATTTCAACACATGAGGCTCTTCCTGTATATTATTAAAAGGAGATTCGTTTCTTCTTTTTAAGGTGCAACCCCCCCCCCAGCATTTTTAGCTGAGAATTAAACTAAGAATTCATCAGAAATTCTGCATTAACTGAAGTATTATTCAAAGTATTTTCACAGTTTCACTGCATAAGAGGAAAAAATGTTACCTTCCATTAACAGATAATCTAATTTATTAAAAGAACAGAAATTGAATGTTCAGGACATTTCCCTTAATTATTTCTAAGGATAAACAAAACATGAGAAACGTGTCTTATGTTTCTGTACTTAAAAACCAGAGTCGGTTCTGAGTCATAGCGACCCTGAATAGGGTTTCCGAGGCTGTAAATCTACAGAAGCAGAAAGCCTCATCTTTCTCCCATGGAACAGCTGGTAGTTTCGAACTGTTGACTTGGAGGTTGGCAACTTGATTCGTAAGCACTACGCTAGCAGAGGTCCTTTTGTCATATATGTTGTTGTTAAGTGCCCTCGAGTCGGTTCCGACCCACAGTGACCCTGTATAGTGGTTCCAAGGAGCAGCTAGTGAGCTTGAACCACCAAACTTAAAGTTCAAGCACCTGTGCATTCTGGTGCATTAAGCCACAGCGCCATGCCGGGACTCCTTTGTCTTATATTGTTGGTATTATGTGCCGTGGAGTTGGTTCTGACTCAACGACCCTGTACAGGGTTTCCAAGGCTGTAAATCCTTACAAGAGCAGAAAGCCTCATCTTTCTCCCGCGGAACAGCTGGTAGTTTCAAACTGCTGACCTTGCGGTTGGAAGCCCGATTCGTAACCACTACACTACCAGATCTCCTTTGTCTTATATAGTGTAACATAAACAGCTATTCAGAGAATACCTAACAAAATAAGCAAAACTTTCCACATAACTAAGAATGTAAATCTCTTCCATTTGCTGCATACTCCAGGATCTATGCTCAGGGTTTCTGACTATGACAATAAACCACCACTATCCAGAGTTTAATGATGCTCTGATTAAATCACTTGGCTGCCAACAGAAAGGTGGAAGATGCCAGGTTCCAATTCAACAACCACTCCAAGGCAGAAATTCCACGGCAGTTTCCAAAACGATTAGTCTTGGAAACCCTATGAGGAAGTTTTATGCTGACCCACAGGATCACTGCGCCTGGGTCTATTGGGTTTATTTATTTATTTATTTTAATCCAGAGCGTATACATAAAGCCTCTCTTTCTACATTTAGAGCAGTGCTGGCCCACAGTAGCACAAAATAATGCCAGGTAAATATGATGCCTCTTCACAAGTGTCACTGATCCCGCTGCTAACAATAAGGTGAATGTATTTACTCCTGTATCTGTGCAGCCTCACATTCAGGGAATCACTTGCGATTTTACACTCACGAATTCTCCTGATATGGCTACAAGCCTGGTTTTATGTGTGTGGACGAGATGAAAGAGGACCTATTTGGGGCTCTCACTTAGGTTTCAAGGCTCCAGATTATAGCCCAACACCCCACCGCCCACCAAAATGTATACACAAAAATCTAGACTGTAGAGCCTCCATTTCTCCAGTCCCGCAGTTCCACCTCAATTCCTAGATGGGTTGCAATGGATTAAAGTAGTATACCCTTTCCTCGGCTTCTGGGCTGTGATTACTGGCCTCGGGGCCATTGAGCTCTGTACCCTCATCTCGTTGAGCGCGAAGCCATTCGGAGCCCCTCGTCTGTGACGAGAAGCGCCTTTAACACCGGCTAAAGCACAACGTCTTCCAGCACAGCCTAAGCGAAGTATGGGCGCCGCCATTACATCTCCAGAGTTTTGGTCAGGTGACACAGCTCCCCTCTGCCGCGAGGCTCCCTGGGAGGCGTAGTTCTAGATGTATGTAAAAGCTCTACAGCCTCGGAGCGGAAGACTACTACTTCCGGCGAGCATTGCCACATGAAGGTGGCCGTAACCCTGTTGCAGAGGGGAAGGAAGGAGAACTGACGAGCAGATCGGCCAATTTGTGGGTTGTGAAGTGTGACTCCTCCTAGCGGGGTATTGGACAGGTTTTTGGTTGTGACCTTGTGTGTGAGTTCTGAGCGTAAGCGGTTGGTGCCGGATGCTGAGAAATCTGGTCAGGACGTTACAACCCATTTAACGTTGCTATGTAAATGACCTTGACGTCTCTGTTGAAGACTTCCTGGATCGCCCACTTTCACAGTCAACTCACTTCATACATCTTTGGCCACTAGTTCAACAAATACACGCCAGGCACTGGGGAATGAGCAATGATTATCAAGATTGATAAACTCATAGACTTAATTTCTAGGGAAAAGGGACATACAAAAAAGAAGTTAACGAAATAAGGTAATTTCATATAGGTAATAAATACTATGGACTTATGGTATGGTACTGTAGGATCAGCACTGGACCCTATACAGGGTCTCTATGAGTCGGAACCAACTCGACAGCAGTTAGCAACAACAAATAAATACTATATTTCTGCAGAAATGCTTGGAGAAAAGCTGACCCGATTGAGTCTCCAGATGTATTTTTATTTTTGTTTTTGTTATTGCCCAGTATCTAAACCACTCACCTATGCGTAACGTAGTCTTTCTTGACAGCAAACATTATCGTTTCAGCAGACTTACTTGTTGGATCTCCCATGGATTTCATGTTTTTGAACACACAATGTAAACCATTCAACCGTTTTCTACTATATTACTCTATTTTAAATTCTACAGGTAGTACTTAAGGAGCTCTGGTAGCATAGTGGTTATGAGTCGGGCTGCTGACCTCAAGGTCAGCAGTTGAAAACTACCAGCCGTTCCTCAGGAGAAAGATGAGGCTTTCTGCTCCTGTAAAAATTTACAGCCTCAGAGACTCTATACAGGGTTGCTAAGTGTTGGAACCAAATCCATGGCTCACAATCACCACCACCACCAGATAGTACTTGCAACTATTTGATGTTTACCTTTTGTTTCCATAAGTTCCATTAGAGTAGGGACCTAGTAAGACTTATTTAGCACAGTATTCCCAGAGTACAAAGTAGCCCTTTAAAAAATACTAATTGAATGAAGTAGCTCATTGTGGGAAATGCTTTCACCTAAAATGGAATGAAAAAACTCAGGAGTAGTAGTAGTCAGTCAGGAGAACTGATCAATTGGGGAGGAGGGAAGAGGATTATAAACAAAGAGAAATAGACCCATTTGAATAGATTTCAGGAGTAAGGATGAAAGACTTGGTGATGAATTTGATATGGTGGTGAGAGACAATGACAGTCAACTAATTCCTGGATTTCTGGCTCACATGATTGGATGGCTGTTGGAGTTATTCACTGAGAGAAGGAAACTATAAAAGGGGCCAAGCTTGCAGGGTTTGCCTTAGAAACATCCAAGAAGATAGGTCAAGTAGACATCGTTGTGCCTCACTTTAACTATGGAACAGAGGAAAAGGGTGCGTATTCTGCATACTTCACACCAATAGGTTTGTTGTTCTTGATCAATAACCTATTGATTAATCAATGATTAATTTCCATTCATATTCTTGTGCTGTTGTATTATACTATTTAATCCCTCTAAATACAAGAAGGCAATTTTTAGCTACTCTACTTAAAATTGACATTATTTTTTTCTCTTTTTTCTCCTTTTTCATCAACTATGACTGCCCCAAATTGCTACAGTAGAAGTATTCTCACATGACCATTGAATGAAAAGAAGAAAATGACAGAGAAGGGATAGGAGAGGTAAAGACTCATTCTAAAATTTGTCTCTAAATCTTATTCATTGCATTAGGTTTGGATCCTTCTTTAGAACCCTTATGAGTTTTTCTCCTCTGAATCTCTATGTTTACTTCAGCTAAAACTGCCTTCTATTCCTCATTTAACTCCTCAGTTGTTCTGGCCTAACCAGAGGTCAGGAGAATTGCCTTGGAGCAGGGAGTATCTTTCTATCTTTGGTAACACAGTGAAAGAGAGGGAAATTGTGTATCAGAAGTGATCATGGGCACTTTAGCTAAAAGGAGATGGAGAGCCTTGTTGTTCTACCACTGGTAATGAGTTCTGGCAAGGTCAGTGGTTCAAGCTCACCATCTGCTCCTTGGAAACCCTATACAGGGTCGCTATGGGTCGGAATCTACTCAACGACACTTAACAAAAACAACAACCATCAACATGCTCAGGAGACTCTTCACTCCCTAACACAAGGAATTGAAGGTGTGGTGAGAACCACAGTAGAGAGCAACCTATCTAAGGCAAACCCTAATTTTTGGACAAACTGCACTATAATGGAAAATTATCTTTGTTTATGAAGAATATTATGCAATGACAGGATACCACTTCAAAAGCCCCCACCCCACCACTAGAGGGAGAGAAAATCCTTTGCATGTCAGTGTATTTGATTCCTTTGACAAATGGAAGCTTTCCAATTCAGTGCATCTTATATCGAATCATGGCCCATTCAAAATCCCTCAAGAGCTAATGGTGGAAATAGGAGCTTGTCATCGATATCCCTGACTCTCCCTTTTCTAAAATTCTGTTGTTTCCAGAAATGGTTGCTGGTTCCCTTCTGCTTGGTCTGGTGTTTTTGAGCCAAGTGCCCCTCCTGCTAATTGGGTTCTAGCTAGTTGGGTTCTCCCCCTGAACTCCCTTCCTTTTCTCTCCTTCCTCTTGCATGCCAAATCTGATATCTGCCAGAACTCTTATAGACAGCTCTCTAGTGGAGAGAGCTATTTTGGTTCCACCCAAAAGGTGGCTGTCATCTGTATGACACAGAGATTTTCATTTTCAAGGAGCTCAGGAGGTAGTAGGACAGGGTTTCCAGCAAAAACATTTTCCTCGGGAGAGTTTCTCAGCTCTTATTTTATCCAGGTAATTCACACAGCACAAATAGATTTAGAGTTAAGTCTTTTTAAAGGGCAGGGAAACCAGAGAAGAGTTTTGAGTTATTACAAATGGTAATAGTTTGGAAGTATGTCTAAAAGCAACATGCTTGCTTTTATTTAGTGTTCTTCACAGACTCTGCACATGCCAGAGTTGGAATTGACTGACTCACCTCCTGTGTTTGACTCAAAATCCCAGCTATCTAGACTGCAACATTGATTTCTAGACACAAATAATTTTTTCACCTGAATCTAAATTACACTAGACTACGATCACTTCCTTTCTCATCCTTTTACTGTTTGGGAGAGGGTGAATGATAGGAAAAGCATGATGTGCTAGGGATTGTAAATTTTTGAAAATTTTTTACTTTTTGTGAATTGAGTGAAGGCTTACAGACAAGATCATCAGCTTTACATTCAAGCAATCATGTACTTTGTTTCATCTCAATGATTGCATTCCCCTCCATGCAGCAACAGATGTTCCACATTGGGTCCCTATTTCTAGTCCATCCACCTTCTTTCTCAACTTTGTCCTTAGGTACCTGTCTCCCTTTTGCTCTGGAATGATTGGCCATTCCATGATGGGCATACCTTACTAGTGTTGTTGCCCTCCTATATACCTATGTACTGCTTACCTGGAAATTGGGCCATGATTAGATAGATAGATGTATGATGCATCCTTTGCAGACCTGAAGGGTGGCCCAGAACCTTAGACTCAGGTTCCTCCAGTCTCTTTCTGATCATTAAGACAAGTCTTTCTTAATGATTTTGACTTTTGCTCCGCATTTTCTCCCATTCTTTCAGGACCTTCTAATATGATCCCTTACAGAACAGGTTGGTAATGGTAGCCAGGTAGCACTTCATTTTTCTGGCTTCAGAGGGGATTGTATAACTTCTTGAGTAACCTGGATACAATTTGAGAGAATCATACAAACAGTTCTGAAAGCTTCCATTTAAAAAAATTCAGTAAATAGTTTTAGGTGAAACATTTAGATTTCAGATAAATTAAAAGAAGATAGTTTCTACCATCCACTTGAATGACGTGTCTTGGCAATGCCTCTGAAAATCTGTGTATGCATTTTGAATCTTAAAATTGTATTCTTCTGTTTAACTACTTTTGTCCATTGGAAACAAAACCAATGTTTTAAAATTTGTGGTTGTCATTGTTGTGTCATCGAGTCGGTTCTGACTCATAGCGACCCTGTATAGGATTTCATAGGAGCAGCTGGGGAATTTGAACTGCCAACCTTGCGGTAAGCGGTCCAGTGCTTATCCTATAGCACCACACCAGGACTCCTAATAGAGTTTGTTGTTGTTGTTAAGTTGAGTTGGTTCCAACTCATAGCAATCGTGTATAGGGTTTCCTTGTAGTTCAAACCGACCTGGAGTAATAAAAAGGAGTCCTAGTGGCACAGCCATTAAGCACTCAGCTGTCAGCCAGAACATCCGTGATTGGAATCCATTAGCTATTCTGTAGAAGAACGTTGTGGCAATCTGGCTCTATGAAGATTTACAGCCTTGGAAACCCTGTTGTGTTGGGTCGCTCTACTTTGTCCTGTAGGGTTACTATGAGATGGAATGGACTCCAGGGCACAGAACAACAGAGTGATACAGCAAAGTGCTCCTTGCAGTCCAACAGAGTGGAATGCAAATCATTGTTTCAGTGCTTCTGAACATATTTCTGATGAGATCACAGTTGTAGGTTTGATGTCTTTGTAGGACTGTAATTTCTCTCTGTTCTGGGGCTTCTAAGGTTATAGAAATCAGCCAACTGCCTTCAAATTTTATGCTGTGCGAGGAGTAAGGGAGGATGCCTTGTTCAGTGTAAGTTCTCTTTAAAATCCACACATACAATGGGATAAAACTTAAAATGATGTTCATATGAAATGGTGAAAATGGAGAGCATTATTTTCATATAGGAAGAACTCTGGAGCTAGACTAGGCCCTGGTTTGAAAAAGCATTCCAAAAATACGAAGTTCCTCCTTAGAAAACCCACATTTTAAGATTCAGTCAAGTGTCTTCAGGGTGAAATGGTAAGACTGGAAACACATGCATGCTGGGCAATTGGGAGAACAAGATCCATTTCCTTTTATTTTACCATTAAAGTCTTGATTCTGATAAAATACTGAGGTAGAGGGAACAATTGCTTTCTCTAGAAGATTGCTTTGAGGCAAAGAAATCTATAACTTTTCTTCCTTTCCAGTGCAAGGAAATAGAACATCCTGTCCAATGTCTCTGTAGAGACAAAGTGCTGTCCTGGGAAGATGAAGCCAGTACATGCTGCTAGTAGGGCTTCCTGCCCCATAAGATATCAGCTCTCTGTGGTCTTCCCTCTTCTATCTGGCCTCAAGGGACTGTTTTCTGTTTTCCCAGCCTTCTGATCTAGAAATCTGATGAATTCCTGAAAACAAACAGGAATTGTGTGCAAGCCAGAAGTCCCTCCTCAGCCCTACACAATCCCCTTGACTCACCGCTTACTTCTTTAAAAGATGCAGTGGTAGAATGCTCACCTTCCATACAGGAGACCCAGGTTCAATTCCTGGCCACAGACAACTACCACTCATCTGTCAGTAAAGGCTTGTGTGTTACTATGATATTGAAGTCCAAAGTAAGAGTAGGAAGAAAGGCATGGCAATTTACTTCTGAGGCTCAATGAAAAGCCCGTGGATCACACCAGTCTGATCCCCAACAAATCATGGAGATGGTGGAGGTCCTTGCAGCAATTCCACACCTTTGTGCATGGTGTTACCATGGGGCTTTTGAAGTCAGCTGGGTATTAGAGTCTGATAATCTTCATGTTCCTGTAACACGCTTAGCACGTGGTGAGATCCCTGTTATGCACTAGGGAGCTCTCTGTGTTTTAAAATTGGGTATTTAGCTTTTAAAGTTAAAGGGCTTATGCGCGCGCGCACACACATATACACACAGAGACTTACTTCTAAGCAGTATCTTAGTTCAGGATCATGGACCGATAATAGTCAGGATAATAATAACATCACAACAGCTGATGTTTTATAGGACAGATCATTCTGGTTTTAAATCTGAAGATGTTTTAAGTGTTTAAGGATGACATTAAAGAATTAAGCCACCAAGACGCGTGAAGTTTGATGACATCTTTCACTCAGAGAATCAAGTCCTACTTGATTGAAGGGAAGACATATCAGAGTCCAGGGTGGTCACAGGAAAGAACAGAAAATCTTATCTTACACATGCTACCAGGTAATCCGTTCCATTACCTGCATGTTCAGAACTGGTATCTCTGTGTCTAAGATTGCCCTTGATCCAAGAAAGGATGGGTCTGCACAAAGTAACAAAGGCTGACATTTTATTGGTGGCAGAGTCACAGTTTAATGTATAGCCATTGAGAAGAAATTAGTGCTCATGAAGTACCAGATTGAATTAAAATCAAGCAGCTCAATTCAAACACATTAGCAATCAAATGCTACAACTACTGAGATAAATGCAAAGAGAGAGACAGAAAAAAAATGTCCTAGCGATTCATGAATACTGATTAAGGAGGAAAAGACTAGCACAAACATTATTCATGTCTCCCTGGAGTCTGACTCTAGTTCTAATTCACCAATAATACTTGATGTCTTGGCCCAACAGTGATTTCAAGTTAATGTTGATCCCACACTTAGATCAGCTTTGCTACTACAGGGCATTTTCACTCTTTTCACGTATAGAAAAAAATGTGTGTGTGGGGGGGGGCGCGGAATGGAGAGGGGTTTGAAGAATGGGACTGGATAGGTTGTTTATCAAAAGGCCAGAAGAAAGTTGTTAAGTACCATCAAGTCAATTGTGACTCACAGCAACCCTGTATAGAGTTTCCAAGGAAGGGCTGGTACATATGAACCACTGACCTTGTGGTTAGCAGTCCAGTGCTTATCTAAATAAAATGCTTCTCTCACAATAAAATGGCCTATAGACTCCAACATTCTATCATTGTTCATTCTCTGAAGTGCTTATCTTTATAATTTTCTTTTTATCCAAAGCCTCAAATCTGCACACAATGTTCCACTGGGCAATCATTCTGGAGTTTTGAAAAGAACAGGTACTTTTAAGACAAGCAAACTAAAAAAAAACTTTGTATCTCCTTCCTTGTAATGTGTAGTACATTGCTGGCTTTTTTGGGTTTTTTTGGTTATGATAGTAAAGTGATAAAGTATATTCAGGTAGAATATCACTCAATCATTTAAAAAATTTTAAATAGATTTATTTAAATAAATGCATTACCTTCCACTTACTACACTGAAACTCACACAATCTCATGAAATGCTCTAACAGGTTTTGAGGGTCAGTTTGACATTTTGCAATCTCAGAATTTATTGTCCTGAGCAGATGACAAAATGAAATATCTCCAGTTTGCTTATTTCTCTAGACCAGCCACTACTCTAGGCACCTGAGATCATTCTCTTGGAATCTGTGACAAGAAACATTAGCATCTGTGTATAAGCTACCTTTATTGCTAACTGCTGTAAGGGAAACCAAGGGTATTTTGTTGTTGGATTAACTTCTACTGGACTGATCTTTATACCCTTGTGTCCTCTTTACCCAACAGAGATATAAGGTGTCATTTAATTCAAAGAGATAATATCCCTTTGCAGTGGTCTATTGTGTAATGGATCAAATGAACTGTGCTTTTCACTGTGTAAGTTAATAGAAGTTGTCTGTGGAATTGAAAAATATAATTGAGTATATATTTTTTGGTTGGCTTTCTACAGCACCATTGAGTCAAATGTTGTGTTTGCTCTTTCTTCTTTTTTTAAAAAAATGGTGTTACTCATTTTCAATTGTCAAGAATCTGTAAGCTTGGAAGTGGTAATTTTCACCCTGTCTGAAATATAATGTATCAAGACAGGCCAAATTACAGGAAAATCAATTAGTTTCTGTTACAAGAGTCATATATCTGAGATCCTATTCTGTCTCTGGTTACTATAGCTAATATCTGCTCCTATCCAAAGGAATTCTTATAAGAAAACTACCCATAGATTTTTTTCTAGAGCAAAAACCTGATACGATCTAGGCATTTAATCCTTGTCAATTAAAACAATACACTGCTTGCCTGAATAGCTTCCTCTTTACCTGTACTTTTAAACCTCATATTCTTTAAATAGCAGTCAGCATGTTACTTTCTGAGACCTAAATTTCCAGGTACTGCAACTTCTATATCATGTTTTCAATGCCTTTTTATATAAGATCAAGACCATACTGATTCCCAGGCATGTGGTTTCACATAAGTCTGATCTACATCAAGAGTTCTTCTCTCTTATCAATTGGTGTAAAATCTGCTGCTATTGTTAGATGCCATCTAGTCGGTTCCTACTCATAGTGAACTTATGCACAACCAAACGAAACATTGCCCAGTCCTGAGCCATCCTCACAACCATTGTTAAGCTTGGACCCCTTGCTGTTGCCACTGTGCCAATCCATCTCGTTAGGGATCTTCTTCTTTACCTAGCATGATGTCTTCCTCCAGAGACTGGTGCTTCCTGATAATATATCAGAAGTATGAGGGATGAAGTCTCACCATCCTGGCTGTCAAGGAGTGTTCTGACTGTATTTCATCCAACACAGGTCGGTTGGTTCTTCTAGCAGTTCATGGTACTTTCAATATTCTTCTTTTAACACCATAACTCAAATGTATCAATTCTTCTGTGGTCTTCCTTACTCACTGTTCAACTTTCACATGCATATTAAGCCATTATATATAATGCCACAGCATGGGTCAAGCGCATCTTAGCCCTCAAACTAACATCTTTGCTCTTGAACACTCTAAAGACAACTTGTGCAGCAGATTTGCCTAATGTAATACATCGTTTGATTTCTTGACTGCTGTTTCCATGAGTGTTGATAGTGGAGCCAAGCAAAATGAAGTCTTGGACAACTTCAGTCTTTTTTCCATTTTTCATGATGTTTTTTATTGGTCCAATAGTGAGGATTTTTGTTTTCTTTACATTGAGGTGCAACTCATATTGAAGACTGTGGTCTTTGATCTTCATCAGTAAGTATTTTAAGTCCTCTTTGTTTTCAGCAAGCAAGGTTGTTGTTGTTGTTAGGTGCCATCGAGTCGGTACCGACTCATAGCAACCCTATGCACAGCAGAACGAAACATTGCCCGATCCTGGGCCAACCTCACTACTGTTGCCACGCTTGAGTCCATCGATGCTGCCACTTTGACAATCTATCTCACTGGGGGTCTTCCTCTTTTTCTCTGATCCTCCACCTTACCAAACAGGATATCCTTCTCCAGCGCCTGGTCCCTCCTGACAATATGTCCGAAGTATGAGAGACGAAGTTTGGCCATCTTGACCTCCAAGGAGCACTCTGGCTGCACTTCTTCCAAAACAGATCTATTGGTTCTTTTGGCAACCCATGGCACTTTCAATATTCTCCAACACCATAACTCAAAAGCATCAGTTCTTCTATGGTCTTCCGTATTCACTATCCAGCTTTCGCAGCCATATGAGGTTACTGAAAATACCATACCTTGGGTCAGGTGCACCTTAGTCCTTAAGCTGACATCTTTGCTCTTCAACACTTTCAAAAGGTCTTGCGCAGCAGATTTGCCTAATGCAATACATCGTTTGATTTCTTGACTGCTGCTTCCATGAGTGTTGATAGTTGATCCAAGAAGAATGAAGTCTTTGACAATTTCAATCATTTCTCTGTTTATAAGGATGTTGTTTATTGGTCCAGTGGTGAGGATTTTTGTTTTCTTGACATTGAGATGTAATCCATACTGAAGGCTGTGGTCCTTGATCTTCATCAGTAAATGTTTTAAATCCTCTTCACTTTCAGCAAGCAAGGTTGTATCATCTGCATATCGCACGTTGTTAATGAGCCTTCATCCAATCCCAATGCCACATTTTTCTTCATATAACCCAGCTTCTTAGATTATTTGCTCAGCATACAGGTTGAATAAGTATGGTGAAAGAATACAGCCTTGTTGCACACCTTTCTTAATTGTTAACCATTCAGTGTTCCCACGTTCTGAATAACTGCCTCTTGGTCCAGGTACAGATCCTCATGAGCACAATTAAGTGTTCTGGAATACTCATACTTCACAATGTTGTCCATAGCTTGTCATGATCCACCCACTCAAAAGCCTTTGTTTAGTCAGTAAAGCTCAGGTAAACATCTTTCTGATATTCTCTACTTTCAGCCAAGATCCATCGGACATTAGCAATGTTATCCCTTGTTCCACAGCCTCTTCTGAATCTGGCTTGAACCTCTGGAAGTTCTCTGTCAATGTATGCTTGCAGCCATTTCTGTTATTACCTTACTCGCATGGTTATATCATCTGCATAATACAGGTTGTTAACGAGTTGTCCTCCAATCCTGATGTTATAGTCTTTATATAATCCAACTTCTCAGATTATTTGCTCAGCATACAGGTTGAATAAGTATGGTGAAAGAATACAACCCTGGCACATACCTTCCCTAATTTTAAAACATTCAGTGTCCTCTTTTTCTGTTTGCATGACTGTCTATTAGTCTATATGTAGGTTCCTCATGAGAACAATTAAGTGTTCTGGAATATTCATTCTCCATAATGTCTCTTTAGCAAAATTTTACTTGCATGTGGTATTAATGATATTGGTCGATGATTTCTACATTATACTGGGTCTTTGGAATGGGTATAAATATGAATCTCTTCTCATCAGTTCCAAATTTCTTGGCATGGATGAGTGAGTGCCTCCACTGCTGCATCTGTTTGTTGCAATATTTCAGTTTGTATTTCGTCAATTCCCTGAGACTTGTTCTTTGCCAATGCCTTCAGTGTAGCTTGGACTTCTTCCTTTAGTATCATTGGCTCTTTATCATATGCTACCTCTTGAAATGGTTAACATTGTCCATTTGTTTTTGTACCGTGACTCTGTGTATCCCACACATCTTCTTTTGATACTTTCTGCATCATTCAGTATTTTGCCCATAGAATCCTTCAATATTGTAAGTCAGGCATGGATTTTCCCCTCAATTTCTTCATCTTGAGAAATGCTGAACGTGTTCTTCCCTTTTGGCTTTCTAACTCCAGGCCTTTGCACATTTCATTTCATTTGCTAGCACGTTCAATCAGACAAATGTGAGGATAAATGAAAAGATCTGGTTATAAAATCATAGAAACCTTTATTAAACAAAAATCTCAAAATGTGAAGCTATTGTTTCTTGATATATCCTCCATCTAGGTCTATACATTTCTGAAAGAGGTGTTCCTGTCTCTCTAACCCTTTCTGAAGAATTCTGTCCTCTTTGATTTACACCAATATCTAAGCAGAGTTTTGGTGTCCTTGAGGAACTTAATCAAGTGCCTCTTAAATGTTCTTTGAGTTTGGGAACAAAAAAATAGTCTGAAGGTGCAAGATCAAAGCTGTGGGTAGGTGGAGTATTGTTTCTCAATGAAGTTTTCATAGGAAACCCTTGCTACTCTCAAAGAATGGACAAGTGCATCGTTGTGATGGGAAAAAAAATTCCTTGGTGCAATTTTCTTACCAAAGCAGTCTTCCATTTTCTTAAAATTTCTTCCTAATAAGCCCCTGTAATTATCCTGTTTACTTTGAAAAAATCTATCAAGATTGCCTTTTGTGGAATCCCCCAAAACATAACCTTCTGAGCTGACTTCTCTGTCTTGTGTTTAACTGGTCCAGCAGATCTCCTTTAAATCTACTGTTTTGACTGGATCTTTTTTTAGAAGACACTACCAACAAAAGGAGTCCTGATTTAGCACTGTGGGCTAATGCGTCAGACTGCAAAGTCATTTGAACTGCAAGGTCGGTGGTTCAAGCTCATCAGCTGCTCCTTGGAAACCCTATACAGGGTCACTATGGGTCGAAATCAACTTGATGACACTTAGCAACAACAACAACAAGACTAAGCAAGTGTACTATTGGAGAGTACAGAGCTTATCTACAGCTATCCATTGATGACAGGAACATGTTTAAACATGTTTTGTTTGCAATAAACCCATGTATGTATGAACTAGCAGCAGTATTTTTTTTTAAAACCTACCCTTGTAAATCTAGCTCCAGTTTTCTTAATGCTGTTTTTTTTCATAAACTTACATTTGAGCATGAATTTCTGGCAAGATCAACAGTGTCCCCAAATTTCACTCGCTTTTCTCTTTTGCATGTTTTTAAGGCAAAGGTTTTATTTCAATGATTCATGCCAGTATCAGAAAGCTTCTTATACTGCACCTGTTGTTGTGAAGTGTCATCAAGTTGGTCCAACTCATAGCAACCCTGTATAGGGTTTCCAAGGAGCAGCTGGTGGGTTTGAACCATCAACCTTGTGGTTAGCAGCCCAGTGCTTATCCTATAGCACCACACAAGGAAAGCACTAAAAACATATGTTTTTTAGGACAAGCAACATTTGTTTTTGATTCCAGAATATAACTGATTCCTTTTTCCACACTGTAATACAGGGTGACCACAATCAGCAAAATCTTCAGTGAACATTGACTTGCACTTAAAACAAGAGAACTTGTTTTACTGAATTGTTGTTGTCAATTCCAACTCATAGTGATCTTGTACAGGGTTTCCTAGGAGCAGCTGGTAGGTTTGGACTTCTGACTTTGTGGTTGGTAGTCCAGTGTTTAATCCTACAGTGCCACAGCAACAGAAAACTTGTACAACATGAAAGTATAATTCCTGTATTATCTGGGGTCTGTAATTAAGGCCATATTTGTGCCCATTCCAAAGACAGGGAATCCACAAGAATGCAGAAATTTTAAGATAATATCATTAGTAGCATATGCAAGTAAAATTTTGCTGAAGATAATTTTTAAATGGTTGCAGG